>NC_092859.1:49290709-49539333 GCF_032062135.1 Pyxicephalus adspersus
ATTGACTGTCCCCTTCTGATCACTCTATGCCATTGATTGTCCCCTTCTATTCACTTACCGGTACTTCGTTAGGGCAGGGATCTCCGTTAGGGCAGGGATCAGCAGCTTGCTTCCTGGTGCAGAATGTCGGCTTGTTACATTCAGTTTCGCTCTGCACTGCAGCCAGGAGGAGACACACACTGCAGCCAGCATCGAGGAGACACACACAGGATCGGATATCAGAGGATGTCTTATTCACGGGTGAGTGCCTTATTTTAATTATTTTATCAAAAATCAGGGGTGGCTTATTTAATGGGGATGGCTTATAATCGGGGAAACACGGTAGGTAGATGACACCCAGTGTGGCACAGTCAATGTAGTGCTTTGGCCTGTGCAGATTGCCATTGGGCAAGATATTAGATAATGTTCAAGGATTCCCATATCCATTTACATTGCGGACATCCACATCTGAATGTACCTCTTGTGTCGCGTTTGATGGAGGGTTAGGAAAGAAAATCACTCGAGACCAATTGGTCTTTAAGGGACAGGAATTTTTTGTAGACCATCAGTGGTATAGGTCCTAGAAATTTGGATGCTGTGGGGTTTGACTTGAGGATATGCCAATGCCTATGGCATATATCTTGTATAAATCTGTGTTGTTGGTTATAGGTTGTGATTATTCTAGTCACCTGGTTGGTGTCTTTGGTTGATTTCGTTGTCCCTGGATAGATCCCGAGCTTTGTGGTAGGCATTCTTCAGTAGTTTTTTAGAGTAACCCTGTTGGCGAAGTCTCTCCTGGAAAGCTTTTGCTTCTTTGTGGAACATAGTATCTGTAGAGCAATTTCGCCTCAGGTGTTAATACTGGCTAAATGGGATACTTCTATCCAGTGATTTGGGGTGAGAACTGTGTTCGTGCAGTATTGTATGGCCGGCTGTGGATTTTCTATATAGAGAAATCGAGATCTTGTGGTCTGAATCTATAGATAATGATACATCCAATCCAAGGACAGGCTGGTTTTACTATACTCATACATAAACTTAAGGTTATAGTCATTTGTCTGGATCGTCCAAATTAAGTGATCGATGAGAGGAGTGGGACCTGTCCAAAACATCAGGATATCGTCTATAGATCGGTCCCACGATATGGCTTCCAAGGTTGATATCCAGGTTGGAAAATAGTTCTCTCTCCCATTCGCCTAAGTAAAGATTCGCATAACAAGGAGCATACTTAGTTCCCATGGGAACTCCCTGGGTTTGTAAATACATTATGCCATCAAAGGTGAACACGTTTCTGTTTAATATGTAGTATAGGAGTTGTAGGATGAATGCATTTTCTCTTCGACTGGTTGATCGGTGTCTGTGAAGGCATTTCACGATGGTGGCAATACCCTTCATATCATGAGGTATGCTTGAGTAGAGTGCCTCCACATCAATCATCACCATTGTAGTGCCCAGAGGAACTTGTACATGGTTCTTAGATTTTAGAAGTTCTATGGTGTCTTTCAAGAATGAAGGCATCTTGGTGACTATGGGCTGAAAATAGGCATCAACCAATTCACTAGCACGTGATGCAATTTATTGAATGCCGGAAACTTTGGGGCGACCTGTTGGATTTAGGATGCGCTTATGAATTTTTGGAAGGATGTAAAAGGTAGGAACCAAGGAATGTTTGATGTTTAAAGAATAAATCAAAGATATCACATTAACTAGAAATGCTTTGCTAGCTAAGATATTGGATGGTCCATTACCATCACTCCTTACCCCCATTTATGTTAACGAACAACAAAGTCAATCCTAAATAATGCACCCCTAGAACTCTGCTCCGTATATGTCATATTCTATAATACTGTGATGTTGTGATTTGCTTTAAATATCTAAGACTTACTTTTCTACTTCTCCTTTGAAGATACTATACTTTAAAATAACATGGTATCAATTTTATATAAACATCTGTTATTTATTGCAACATATACTATGCTATGAACATATCTATGAATATCACCTTAGTTAGAAATGATTTGTGAGCCAGGAAATGGAATGCATCACTGTCACCATTTTTTGTCTGCATTTATGTCAATGTACAATATTATTTATTCACTCAATATATTTCATCCATTTTATGATTCATAGAGACTTATAACTCTAGAACTTTCAATTATTCATAGAACCTTGTTTCACTTATAATATGCTTTAGGGTAAATTACTTTATATAAAGAATATATATATCTTGAATATATCATGAAAAGTTTATACTCACGGTATATATATATATATGTACTGTTATCATTATTATATTATGTACATTTTGTATACTTTGTACATGTCACAGACACCCTGATTTATGATTGTGGTAATCACTCCAACCATCTCTTCATATCACACTATGGTTTCCATCCTTTTCTTCTTTTCTAATCAGCCTGCTGAATGCTGTCAGCATTTATCTCCCCACTCACACAGCATTACCCCCTGAATGGCAAATCCCTCAGCCAATTACCTCTGGTATCCAAATTCCCCTCTCCACCACTGCCCTCCCCTCCCCCATCTCTGTTCAAACAAAAAAACTTCTCTCTAAACAGCGCAGCCGCATCTAATCTACACTGAGGGCAGCAGTGAGGGCGGAAGTGTTTCCTTTCCTTCTCACAGCACAAATACAGGGATTTCCGGGCACCACAGGCCCACATGGACTTAAAGAGCCAACACAGCTTGACTCTTTTCATTGCTATATTTGCAACCACTAGCACCACCATCAGGCACCTTGATCTTTAGAGATTGCAATACATACTTTACATTAAGGTATATTGATGGCTTTTATTTTATTTAAAAATTATTTGGCTAACTTACCAATTGATTACTATTATGATCATTAATAATATTATTCCAATTGCAACTTCAAAATATATAATATGTGCAGTATTTAGTTTTATTTTTATTATCATTTTTTTCTTTTTTTTTTATCATTAAACATTACAATGTACTAAAACATCACCAATTTCTACTATCATGTGTGTCTTTTAGGCAAACATTAGACTCAAAATATATATCCACTTGATCAACCATTACCCTTTATTTTTCTTTCTTATCCTCATTGACATACTACATGTATGACAAATAACACATATTTACAAGTTCTAGTACTGGAATTGATGTGCCCCATCAATCACCTGTGATTCTGGCTCCTCTAAACACTGTAAGTACCAGACGACATGTTCTTGATTCCTCTATCAGACGACATGTTCTGGATTCCTCTATCAGACGACATGTTCTGGATTCCTCTATCAGACCACATGTTCTGGATTCCTCTATCAGATGATATGGTCATGATTCCTTCACAAATACAACCATCCTAAGCTTTTGATATATTACCTGGTGTATTAGTCAGTCTTTATAGCATAAAATATACCGGTACTTTGCAAAGATATTTCAATGTAAGGTCATATTTCTAGCAATACCTCCATCTCCTTTTATTAATATGAATAATTAATAGTGTATTGCAAATTATGTTTTATCTTTTAAAAGCCAACACATATTATTAAGAATTGTACCGTGTTTTTTATGTGTTTATTTGAACTTTTTGCAAGCTTTACACATATATATACATATCTATTCTGTATACAGGCATTGTTGGATGTCCCAAAGGCCTCTGAGGAACTCCTATATGCCTAACTCAGTCCAAACGTCCTATGGCAGTTAGCATAGAAATTTAATGGGAATCTGTAATTTATACAGTTGCTGTGTGATTCAACATTGTAAAACCTTGTCATGTCTAAAATTCATGTCTAAAATTATTTTGTTTAATACACTGCTGCATCAAAAATACCCTATTCTTTCTCAGTCTTTTCATTTGCAATTACGTATTTTTAAGGGTATGCAGCACATCAGATGTTAGAAGGAGGTGAATTAGTATACTCTCTACACTAGCTTTATCCTGGATTCAGTATACCACTGGGAACCTAAAAGAAATATTTATCAGGGAAACTTAACGTAATGACAACCTCTCCAAAAATTATACTGTATATCTGGAAAGAACTACATGAAAGCATTTAGGGCATGTGGAAAAAAAATCAGGAACACCTCTTTTAGATCAACCAACCCCAGAGGGATTAACCCAATCCACTTGTATTAAACAAAAAACCCACACAATTGGAACAGTACTTTTACAAAAAGAATTTAAAAAGAAAAATGATCATTTTGAAATTATAAATTCATCAACACATGAGCTGACATTACCTGAAACTTATTGGCATTAGGATTATATTTTTGCCCTGGCTATAATGCACAAAAATGTATTATTGCTATAGATCTAATGCTTTTTGCTAGAAGAGTTTTACTTAAAACCATCTATCTCTATATATATATATAAAATTGGGTGTATGTACAGTGTGTGTGTATGTTCCACCATCACTCAAAAACCAAACTTGCCATACATATGACTGAGACTCATGTGAGTGCACCAGTCATCTTTGTACAGTGCTGTGCTATATGTCAGGGTTATTTTTGGATGTATGTATGTATGTGTGTATGTCATCACTAGGAAATACATACTTTTTTGGGACTCTTTTACAAATTTCTGGCCTGGAATATTGTCTTTGAGAAAACGTAAGGCAATTGTCCGAGTGCAATCAAGGGCAAAAAAAAAATTAAACAACACTGTAGACAAGAAAATCCCAAGGACAGGAATAGAAGATTTGCCACGCTGCACAAGAGAGCTACTACATCTAGAGCTTCAGAGACAGTACAACAGCATGAGGCCCAACTACAGGAAATGAGGGAAAGAGCTACTACATCTAGAGCTTCAGAGACAGTACAACAGCATGAGGCCCGACTACAGGATAACAGAGATAGAGCTACTACATCTAGAGATTCAGAGACAGTACAAGAGCATGAGACCAGACTACAGGAAATGGGAGAAAGAGCTACTACATCTAGAGCTTCAGAAAGAGTACAACAGCGTGACACCCGAGTACAGGAAATGAGAGAAAGAGCTACTACATCTAGAGCTTCAGAGACAGTACAACAGCGTGAGGCCTGACTACAGGATAAGAGAGATAGAGCTACTACATCTAGAGCTTCAGAGACAGTACAACAGCCTAAGATGATCAGGGACTGCACAACATTTTAGCTTACCATTGGAAGGATTCCATTGTGATCCACATAAAGACTACTGGCAGCATGCAAGTGTTACCATCGGAAAAATGGAAATGGTATACCCTAGTCATGCAGCATTAAATATTGCCTCTAGTACAGGTTTGGTACACAGCCCCTGATTCTGATGCCTATTTTACACATGCGGGGGTGGGGGGCATGGGGTAGCCATAGGGAGGAGTCCTATGTGTCCAGGATCAACATGTATCCCTCATCCCTGTGAACTCATGAATATCTTCCTTTTCGGAAGCAGGTGATTTCTTTTAAACACAATAAGCCGTTAGCCCTTTAACTAGAGTTGCATGGTAATATCCTAGGATGGTGTCTGCCTTTCTTTGCGTTTTGCATTAAAACGCATTCCTTCACATCTTTTTTTTGTATGTAGGAAAAAGTTAAGCCTATTTATTTGATTATCTTTCTTAAAAGAGTGTATAAATATAATTTTTGGAGGGGTTGGCAATACATTGTTCAATTAGGTTTACCTGATATATATTTCGTTTAGGTTCCCAGTGGTATCCTGTTCCTAATAGGGGATACCTATTTCTTCTGTCTTTTGAAACCCTCACTACTTCCCACCATTACATATCTCCCCTCCTATTATGTGTTTCTTCTCTCACCTCCTAGATTGTAAGCTCTTTGGGGCAGGGTCATCTACTCCTCCTGTGTCACTGTCTGTATCTGTCTGTCATTTGCAACCACTATTTAATGTACAGCGCTGTGTAATATGTTGGCACTATATAAATCTTGTTTATTATTATTATTAATAATGATAATAATAATACTTATCTACTATATTGAGGAATCATAATCCACTTGTCCAAGAAATTGGATGCTCGATATTTTTGGCAATGAACAGCAGGTTCAGTTGGTCAAATTAATTTTATAAATATAATATAACAGTATTTTAATTTGCATATGAATTATATGTATATGTTTATCTGATTGTTATACAATGTAATGAGATAAATATACTTGTGACCTGTGCTCTGACGAAGCGTGCTTTTTTGTGAAAACGCGTGAACACGTTACCTTGTATAGGTCAACACTGCTCAACACTGATTGTAGAAACATACCTGTTGATTATTGAATTGTTAACAATGTTTTTATGGGATTCTTTTTTAATATGATTCAATAAAACAGAAGTTATAAATATATATTTGAGTTTGGTTCTGAAGCTATTTCTCTTTTGTATGGGAGAATTACGTGTTATTTTGTCTATTTAAAACCATGAAGTAGTGGAACCGTTTATTATGTTTTGATAATGTATTCTATCAATCAAGCTAATTGGAACCCCAAGTCCATCAGCAAAATGCCTGACCCCATGGCTTATTGGCAGGGGAACCTCAGTTTGTATTTTGCCAGGGACACAAACAGCTCCACTTGTGCGGTGAAGGACTACTGGGGTGCTGAAAAAATTGCTTGCTGTTGTTGATCATCATTTATTACAGGAAGGCTGCTTGTTTCTTTAGTTCCCTGGGAATGTTAATTAGACAGATGCAGAAGATTGGTTTGAGCGCAATCTATAAGAGGAGTTACCTCCCTCATGAGACATTTGATGTGTGTGCCACCTTGATTTTTTATGTATGCATTGCCTGTGACACTGCCCATCCTCAGAAAGTTTCTCCAGAAAGAATCAATTCCCTTGGATTTATTGCTGAAAAGCTAAACACCTTGGAAAGCAGCTTTCAGTTCCAGAATATGTGAGACTGTCACCTCCACTGGGTTGAACCAGAACCCTTGAGCTATGTGTCCCTGACCGTTCCCAATTGTATGGCCTATTGGAATTGTGCTTAGGACCCAATGATTTTACATTTTGTCTACCCAAAAAAACCCTAGAACCTGGCAAGCCTGGTTCCACCTTAGGAGTCTGGATGAGTGATATCTAAAAAGGATTTAGAGTTAACTTGTGGGACAATTGGCTTCCCTCAGTGAGGTGCTTTCAACATTTGCCCTGTGTATTCCTGCATTCTCTACCTGGCCTATAGGTCTGGGATTCAGTATATGACCCTCTTTGCTTTATTAGGCATCTATCCTGGGGAATAAACCTTGATCTTCCATCAGAGGATCTGGTAATGACTGACTCAAGCCTGTCCCCATAATGGCTTTGTGAATTTTACACTACTCCTTCTTTGATGTTTGATCTGCCATCCAAGCCCACAGTTCTCACAAAATCAATAAATGTGACTGCTAGGAAGGCTGCAGATAAAATCATTTATAATTTTATATATAATTACAGTCCAAATCCTAGGTTTACTAGGGTTGCTAGTGACCACTGAATCTACTTTTTAAGATCTTTGCTACTGTCCAACACATCACAAAATGACAGAGCATCTTCTAACAGTAATGTGTCTAGCTAACCTAATAAAGGTAGCATCTGAGGGGCATTCCTAAGGTCTCTCACTTCCTGTTTGTTAAAGGGATGGAATACTCAGAGAGGCCTTTCTTTCTGCATGATTTTCATTTATCTGTGATGATTTCTCGATTTTTTTTCCATGAGTTGGAAGGATCCTGAGATTTCTTCCACATTTAGGCCTATTTATGGCCTTCACATACTGTAAGGTTTCACTAAGATGAAATAAAAGCTTTTTGTCTCTTCTTTTTCCATAACTGAGCTATCTGTGGACTCTGAGTAAGACCCCTCTCTACCATGTCAGTCTGAGGCAGAGGAAGGTGTAGCTTGAGGGAATCAATAGGTCCTGAGGAGCTAACTAGTTACTAGCTAGTTAAGTCTTTGTTTCCTGAAACACCTGCCGCATCACTTGTTGATTATCCCCTTGCTTGTCTCTGGTGACCTCCAGGAAGCAATTCTTACAGATTTTCCTGGCAAGATGTCAGGGTTTCTTCCAGCGGTTACAGGAGGGAGACCAGCATTGGCAGCTTACACTAAATAGCCAGAATGTAAGGGATAACGTAAGTTTGTTTAATGTAAGTGAAAGTATACACTGCACAGCAAACAGTGAATCCCACTATGCACTATGCTGAAACATACAAAGACGTTAATATTATACAATGGACAAGAATATCAGGAGCAGGGCTAGAACAGGATTTCAGTGGGCAAGTGACCAGAGCACAAGCAAGGTTACAAATCCAATGCTAAGGCAGAATGAGGGATTCAAAGCCAGAATATAAAGGCCAAAAAATTAGGAGCCACGGTTTTTGCCAAACCAGTTGATTTTGCAGCAAGCCACCTGCTGATTGCCTGTGAAAGCAGATGCAAGACATGCTAAATCAGTGGTCGCCAACCTTTCGGACCTCACGGACCACTAAATTCACAGAATCCGGACCGCGCATGCGCCACTTAAAGGGAAGGAAACTTCTGAACCTGCAATGGCAGAGTGGGAGTGTTGTGTTCATATGGGGGACATGGTCTGTGCTCCCCCACAGGAGAAGACCCCACTAGGGGGGCGCACAGGCCAGTGCCGCGGACCACCGGTTGGGAACCGCTGTGCTAAACCGCAGTGCCAAACCGCAGTGCCACCAGCAGATGACATAGGGACCTGCAGGTTTCCTGACACAAAGCTCTGCTCAGGCATGCCCATCAGCCCTGCAGAGGGAGTTTAGACAAATTATCATGTTCTACTAATGTTGTACAAAAACACTCCTCCATAAAAGACTGACTAGAGTGAGGTTCATGCATATAACAAGAGGAATGCCTATTTAGTGAAGGAGATCTGCGAGTGTCAAAGTCTGGTCCCCTATTCTTACTTCTAGTAGAGTGTGCTGAAGTCCTATCCTGACTATTAAGACAGCGATAATGAGTTCTGTGGACAGCAGAAAAGAGAGTGCAGCCTACCTTATCTGGCTCGGCTGGTCTTTGGTCTTTGGCTGTAAACACTCTGTACTGTGTAATTAAACAGTAAAATAGCAATCCTAATCCATTAATAGGGAAACATACAGTAATAAAAAATGTAAATGTTAACCAGGAAGCAATGCAAAAAAGTCATGTTCAAATGAGCACCTATAATACAATACATATGCACAAAAGTACAGTATATGCAAAACACCACACTGCAAATGGTTAATAGCAAAAATGCCTCTATGTGGCAAGCAGGCAGCTCATGAGAAATGGGTTTTTTGAGGAGGAATCAGTGGGAGGTGATGGTGGGGCAAATTCCTCAGCAATAGTGAGCGATGCGGCTAAGGGCGAAGTGTATGTGTGCTTTGGAGGGCCGCTGGGTGCGGTAATTTTGGGGGAAGTTCAAGCATGAGTGCTCCGGTTGTGGGGGAAATCATGGGCTGTCCAGTTGCTTTAAACAAGGAACGGGAGGTGGAGGGGAAGGTAGTGGAAAGAGCCAAGACACCAGTAAGCATTAAAAGTATGCGCCCCTTTTTAAATAAATACCCAGATGTGGAAACAGCCCGGGTTATAGGTGAGGGGTTCTCAACTGGTTTTCGGATTCCCTGTACCATGGGGGGAGTCCCATGTGAGGCTAGAAACTTCCAGTCAGCATTGAGGCATCGGGATGTGGTAAAAGAAAAATTAGCCAAGGAGGTGAGTCTGGAAAGGATGGGTAGGCTGTTTAGGCAGCCCCTCATGGAGGGATTGGTGGTGTCACCGTTGGGGTTAGTACCCAAGAAGGAAGTGGGGAAATTCAGGCCGATTCATCATTTGTCATTTTCACAGGGGGAGTCGGTGAATGATGGTATCAACGCGGAGTTATGCACGGAGGCATACACCACTTTTGACGCCGCCATAAAGTGAGTTTGTCGCTATAATGTGGGTGCATTGATAACTTAAAATGAATTTGTGGTGTAAAGGGGTGTATTGGCGGGCTTATGAGTAATTTTGGTTTATTTGGTTTGGCATTCTTTCTTCCTTTTTTTAGGTGGCTGTCCGTGTTTAGTATGGATTGTCAGGCACTCCCATGTCTGGTGGGGTGTGAAGAGAATAGAGGTCCGACCAGAGGGCGCGCCAGCCTTCCTAGGTCAGAGGCAACGGTATGGGATGGTATGTTTTTTTTTCTGGTATGGTATTTCAGGTATGTTATGGAGCAGGGTGGTCCGGAGATCAGCAATTTGCAGCGATGGATCAGCCCCTGGATGTGGTAGTCATCCATGCGGCGGGTAATGATATGGGGCAGCGGGCTATGCGTGATCTGATTAGGGACATTAGGCTGGACTTCTTACGCTTGAGGGTGGAATTCCCTGGGCTGGTGCTGGTATGGTCTGCAATGGTAGCAAGGACCACCTGAAGAGGGGCCAGGTCCGTGGAAAGGGTCAATAAGGCCCAAATTAAAGTAAACAAGGAGGTTAGCAGATTTGTGCAACAAAATGGTGGTCTTGTGGTACGGCACAGGGAGGAGGATACATGGTGCTTTTTGCGCAGGGATGGAGTGCACCTGAATGCAGTGGGCATTAACATGTGGTTCCTGGGACTCCAGAGAGCAATTCAGGTGTAGAGGGGCGCACAGGCGTGAGGTTACCCATCTGTGCGCTGTGGCGGTTGAGGTCTGGAAGGGTAAGAGTCAGGGTCGGTAATTGCTGGAAGGGCAACCCAATGGTAGGGCACCCTATTATTGTGTGCTGTGGGCGGCCCCTGAGGCGGAGCTGGGCGGGTAGGGGCCGGTGTGTTTTTACTTAATGGATATCTATGGTGGAGGCGGACTGTACCTTACCCAGACCTGCAGCCTGGTAGTTTAAGTTGAGTTCAGTTGGTTGGTTTGGAAAAAGAAGGAATATTGTTCACACTTGGTTTTATATTGGTGATGGTAATAATGGGGGTAAATATTTATGGTAAATTGTTTAGCCTAATTTGCTTATGGTATTTTTGGTCAATATTTGTTTGTAAATAAATAATGAGTTAATGTATGGTAATGTATGCTAATTTATGTTGATTTATGTTACTTATTGGTTAATTTATTCATTATTTAATTTGACTATTTTGAGTTATGGTAATATTTATTGTTATTTATACTAATAAAGGTAATTTATTTGTTTAATAAATATATCAGATGCTTGACAGCCATTTAAAGTCCAGCTAACTGTGTGGTCTAATTTCTGAGGGGCTGGCAGGCTGGGGGTGGGGGGGAGAGGGGTGTGTGTGGGGGAAGGGGCAAAAGGTCTGAGCTACCCCAGTCATGGTCCGACTTGTGCTTAGACTCCCAGAGTCACTGACTATCGCATCAGCTTCACTACAACAACATCCATTCACATTGGGAGGGGGGGCAAATTGATTTTTGGAGAACCATGCCATCACTGACTGAAGTTACCAAGGCTGCCCTCAGGGTCTAGCAGTGGACCTCCCACCCAGGACACCATTGAAAGTCATACAGGGGGACATGTCGGACTGTCAGAGCTTTACCACAATCAGCTGGGAGCAAATGGGGGTAAAAAAAGAAAGCTCGGTGTATAGACTGCCAGAACTTCATTAGGTTATGTTTCTAAAAGTGGGAGGTGAAAAAGGGTTAACATATTTGTATGCTGACATAGAGCTGTAAGTAGAGGAAAGATAAGTGTGAAAAAAGCACAAGAGGGTTTAACTTATTTTGTGCAAGGTCATTAGTTGTGCCACTTAATAGTCCTCATGTGGCCATTTCTGCACACATTACACAGATATGGTCTGCTGTTGTTACTATCAGGAAATTAACCCTGAAAAGTGCCAAGCAAAAATACAAAAAGCAAACGAATTTTTTTTCCACAAAATGGTATTAGTTTACAGTACTTGCTGCTTTAGCAAACTATATGTCTTTATTTAGGTTTACATCTATTTGGTTTCTTTTTGGTCTTGGTTAGTGAGCTGTGCCAAGCAGGGATGGGGTAGGATCAAATAGCACCCCAACTTGCACCAACATTGTAGCGAACTCATGTGTAGTGTTAGCAAAAAAGGTACATTGGCTACTAATGTCAATGAGCTGCTTTAATGCAATGCACAGGTACTTGCAATGGGTGCATATTAATAGGCATCCATTAATACACCTTAAAGAAGTAAATGGACCCTTAAGGATTTTTAGTAGAATGAACAAGCACTGTACATAGGGCCATAAGAAACAAAGATCTAGCATTGCACTGCTTTAAAGATGTGTTTACAAGTGTAAGTTCAGCCAATGTTTTAAATAGGAACTAAACTCAATACTGCCCAAAAAATAAAAAAATAAAAATACACTTACTTTCATTCCACAGGGCAGTCCGATCACTCCAGGGGTGTCCTGCATCGAGTCACGCATCGGCCCGGCATCCATCTTCTCTTATTTTTTCTATTCATCAACCTACGTAACTCGACCCAGGCGCGAGGTCGGATGTAGAATAAAAAAAAGTTTCTCTTTGCGCAAAAAGGCTCCTTCTGCGCATGACCGAGATGCTTAGTCATGTGCTCCCATTCATTCTCATCCGCCTAGGCGATCGAGAATTAGAGGTGGGGGGTTCCCCCTTTTTTTTGCACATAAAAACACACAGAATTTTTACTTAACATAAAAAGGTTGTCTACCCTTTTATGTAAAGTGAAAATTCTGAGTTTAGGTACGCTTTTGTTTTGTTTTGTTTTTTGTCTTTGTGGTTTGTGAAATTGTTGTCACCAGGACAATAAGAGGGAGATGAAATCTCTCTTGCCTAAAAGAATTGAAATCCAGATCAGATCTAATGCTTACCCATGCTAAAAAATGGATGTACACTTTATTTACAGCAGATGATTTGATTATTTATTATAATGCCCATATTTTTAGAAACTGAACTATAGTTATAGTTTTTTTCTATACATTTGCTATCAAAGAACATGTCAGGACATGATTGTAGTCAAGCTGTGTGTAGGGCAAACACACTGACTCAGTGAAATATAACATGAACAGATCATGAAGGCGAGAGGACACATCAAAGGCAGCCTTCAAATGACTCTGCAGGCTCTGTGTTATATAAGGACAGCTGCTCCAGACATTTCTAGAAGCAGCCAGTGCAGTCTGTGCCTGTAAGGAACCAAGCCTGAGCATTCAGCTTTCCAAATGGCTGAAAATGTTTCCTACAAGGCAGTTCATTCATTGCTGCAGCAAATAGAGTGCATGCTTTTCATTCTTACTGCAAGAACAATTTACTGCTACAATGCAGCTGCACAATTACCATTCGCACATTCAAATGACATGCAGCACTTCAACAGGCAAACGTTGCCTTTATTTCCGTTACTTTTACCCAAGAGTATTTTTTAATGAAATATACTTGCTATTTCATAAAATTAGTTGTATACATCATGTTCTATTTTTTGTTTTATAACTCACTGTATATTACAATGTTTATCAACTGCATAAATTGGATCAGTTGCCCACTATAAGAGTCTTCAGTCTGACTAATGGACATAAATGAGACATGATACAAATAATAGGTATGAGTATTTATATAGCATTGACATATTATGCAGCATTCCCTTAAAGGGCCCCCCAATTTAATGTTCCTATCATATTCATATGTCATTACCATAGAATAAGGTGAATTTTGGGGGGAAGCCAAATAACCTAATTGTATGTTTTTGGGATGGGGAAGGAAACTGGAGTACCCAGAGGAAACGTATGCAAACACAAGGAGAACCTGCAGACTCCATGCAGATAGAGTCCTGGCAAGGATCATGATCATATATTTCCCACTGCAAGGTGAGCTGGAATGTCTTTTAAAATAAATTCCACCGCATTATACCATTGCAAGTATCTTGCATTGCCATGTGTTTCATTAATGAGCTTGTTACCAAACCTTAAACCTAGCCTCAGTATTGTTGAGCTACATTTACTTGATCACCTAGGTTCTCCCAGGTGGGAAGGAGCTACAATATAAGCTGGCCAGAACAGTTACACTGTGCATTCTAATTACCAAAAAAAGATGGAAAAATGTGTGCCCCCAAAGAACACCAGTAGTTTAGGAACATTTATTATTTCATGTTCAAAGACCAAAACTTCTCTTATACTGATTAAAAACAAACAAAATTTTATTCAGCGTTCCAAATCCAATTAAAAACACCAGTATACATTAAAACACCATTCAATCACACAAATAGCAATGTCAAAAATTTTGTTTTTGAATGGTTTATAAACATGGAGTATCCATTCATCATATTTCAAATGGGTAACAGGTTTCATGGAAAGACCGCTTCCTCAGACCAATCGAAATATATACTCAATGAGAGTTTAGAATACACATCTCAATCTTCCATCCAAGTAGGTGAATGTAAATGTATGTCTTTAATTTATTCAGACAAATTGTCCTAAGCCTTATATGTAAACAAAAGCTCACACATGCAACCTTCCTAAACAATAGATACCAACCAGTTTACCACTGTATACAGGGCTTTCACAGATATAAAGCATCATTAATCAAACACCTGGAGAATTGTTCCAAGAGAAATACTACTTACACACGTGCAATAATTGTTGTTCGAAACAAATGATTAATGACCGATTGTCAGATAATCATTAACAAAAAAAGTGCACAACGACTGACCAAAGATGCAGATGAATGAGAAATGTCGCTGGAAATGAATGACCATCCCAGCGGAGCTGATTGGGCGATGATCGTTCGCTATCTATTGTGTGTACGCTCGTTCAGTGATTGTGGATTGTTCTGCGGTACATTTTCTCTGGTAAACATCACTTCCTGCATTGTTCAAATGATCGTATCTAGTGTGTGTACATTATTGGTGGTTTATATTTGAACGTATCGTTACAGCATGTACAGAAATATGCACTATACGATCGTTCAAAATAATTATGAATATTCGTTGATCAGTCGTTTCCTTCATTTTCTAGCGATAATTATTGCACATGTGTACCTAGTCAAGGACTCTGTATACCACATTAGCCTAACCAGGTGTGCATTTACCTTACAATGTTTTTAACATTGGCTATTTATTTAGCAGCAAAATTGTGTAATCTCTGTACAATCGTTTCTAGATTTTTAAAAACTATCCAGTAAAATAACTTGGATTGCAATATGTTTGGCTGGATTTAAACTATGTACATATGTCAGATGATTCCCACCAGAGATGAATGAGTGTGCTCATCTCAGGAGAAAATCTAAACAGTGGTCTCCCCACATCATTTACCAATACTGGTACTAAATGACTGCTGGGCACTCCTTTGAAGGAGAGCACAGCAGGGTGCAGCTTGCATGTACTCCACTCTAAAAAAACATATTAGTGCTGTGTGTACATTGCTCATTCATTCAATTTAATCTCATTCATTTAATCTATGCATTTGTCACATTCATAAACAATTCATCTTGCATCAAATCCAGTTGAATTGGTCAAAAAATACAAATGGATTAGGAAATTACGGTATTGAATTTGAACTATTGAGGGTTTTTAGGGTTTTAGGGAATTTAAGGTTGAAAATTATTATTTTTGTTCAAAAAATCTTAGGGAATTATTTCCACAATGGGAAAAATGTATAACTGGAACAAGTTGATGTGATTCACCTTTTATAAGTCACAATTTTTTTTTCTATTTTCTGATATTATGACTGTTATTTTTTTTTTTAGTGGAAAACAACTAGGAATGTTTTCCTTGGCTAATTTTAGGAACCTGGACAGCATGGGGCCAATCTAACTCAAATTTTCACTTATAATTGTGCCGGCACTGTGGTGGTTGGTGGTGATGTAATCACTAATTGTTATGAGGAACAGGTGGCTGAAACAGGTCACTAATTAAGAATTGATTTATTTTAAGGAGAATCAACCACACACTAATGGCAGGCAGCTTAGTTTGTTTAGGAGTGACAGTGCCACCTAATGCTTTGAAAACTCTTCCCAAGATGAAACTGCAGGTTGTACAGAATAGCACTTGGTTGGCATATTAGGATAATTCTGGCTAAGTGTCCATTTTGCTTGGCCTAGTAATCCATACGGTTGAAGGTTTAGTAATCAGGGACTTTAAGAAATGCCCTCTGAGATGATACCATCTGCCCTACCTACAGTCATTTCTATCTGTTCATGCTGCTGTAGCCTGGCATGGTTTGCCATCATGTCCCAGAGGCTGTAGTTGTTCTACTCAGCCTGGTGTTGCTGTTGGTGGTGCTTCTGCTTGATCTGGCAACTGATGTACACAAATGCGGCCCAGGACTGATAGGATGAGGCACTGGCATGCAGCTTACAAAAATGGCTGTCCTCTGGTAGCACAAAAATCCATGTTGTGATAGTGAGTGTCTAAGAGTGTGGCTACCCAGTCACCCTCTCGCTGTTTAGTATCAACAAATGTTTGGCACGGCAAAAACACACCAGCCCTCAGCTTGCCATGTTTGCCAAGATCAACTCTGAATCCCACCACAAGCCTTCATCTTCCTTCTAATCCTCCTTAACCCCCCTGGCGGTATTCCTGAGTGTGACCGGGGGTTAATTTTCAGTACCAAAAGCGGTAACCCCGAGACACACTTGGGATGGAACTGCAAAGGAGTTTTAAAACTTACCTGGGCCCCACATTCCCGTGGCGCCCTCAAGCGATGCCCGGCTGGCATCTGCGTCCCCAGCACATGAACGTTGCGGCCTAGGGGTAGGAAATTTAAAATAAGTATTTTTAAATATAGTGCTTTGACATTTAAGATTTACTTAATATTCAGACCACCAGAGAGGTTAATCCCTCAGATCATTAATTTAGTGGAATCTGTCACCTCCTAGCATCCTATCGGACAATTTCTCCTGCGTTACTTCCTCCTGCTGTTAAGTTGCACCATATTCATTTTGCCAGGGATTGCAGTGTTTTCAGATGAGCACAGCACAACAAGATACTCAATATATGCACTGTGGTACTCTGTAATACAGGTGCATTGGTTTTACCATTGTGCATGCACTGCGGTTTTTAATTCATGGCATTACAACACGTTACTGGGGTGATAGGGTCTCTTCAAAGTAAATTGGCTTTGCAGGCAGGGCAGTCTTTGCAGTCTGATCTATTATTCTAGTGCAGTTCTGAAGATAATCTGAGGTGTTTCTACATAGTATTGGAGTTCTGTTTGCATTTTCAGATCCTAGCAACCTATCGGACAATTTCTCCTGCGTTACTTCCTCCTGCTGTTAAGTTGCACCATATTCATTTTGCCAGGGATTGCAGTGTTTTCAGATGAGCACAGCACAACAAGATACTCAATATATGCACTGTGGTACCCGGTAATACAGGTGCATTGGTTTTACTATTGTGCATGCACTGCGGTTTTTAATTCATGGCATTACAACACGTTACTGGGGTGATATGTCACAGTGACTTGTGCATTGTCATTTTATCGTAATGCCAGGTTGTCTACACTGTTATGTAAAGTAGAAATGTTGGTGATTGGTCTGCTTTAACATCATTCTACTACATATATGGCCAACACTAAATGTTCAGTGATGTTCATACTAATCTTATCCTGATATTTTTGAAAATATCAGCAGTCCTGTAGTAAAGTTGAGTAGTTTGATTTTGCTATATTCCATTTCAAAATGCTGCAGCAGAGAGGACATAGAGAGGAGTGCATGTTAAACTCATTATGACATGTAAAATCTATTCCTGAATGGAAGCAAGAGAAAGACATTCTATGGGCAATACGGAGATAGTTCCAGCAGGAGGCGCTCTGTGTCAGCAGCAATATCAGTGGTACAGACCAATAGGACGAGGAGGGCGTGGCTTGGTGCCCGCTATATAAGTCAGTAGATCGGGCTTCCTATTCAGTGAGCTGAGCTATAAGAGGGGATTTTAGTTGCTTGGGGTGGGGAAGCTTTATTCATTCATTTACCGGCCTTGCAGTTTCTTTGTATTCTTCTGGAATACATTATAAGTTTTATAAGTAACTTCTCAAGAGATCGACCTCCCGCACCCCAGGAAAGGTAAGTCAGACTGTGTGTGTGCCTCATGTACTGCTCGTATCATTGTGTAATAGGGAATCCTAGACTGTAATAATTAGAGGAATGCTGATATGTTATATGAATGGCTTTATGTAGAAAGGTATGTGCACTGAGGTAATGATGAATTGTATGCTGAGTGAGTAAATCTGCCCATTTATAGACAGTGCAGCCTATGCCAGCTATAACTGATCGGGGCCTAATTTAGAATACTACTACAATGTAAAAAGTCCAAAGTTATAGTAAGCGGAGATGTGAAGTAAAATCTTTATTTCGTAATGGTGATGTATTATAAGTTATATAATGTCTGTGGACTGTGCAGGCCTCTATGGAGATCTCCATTAGAAGGAACAAGCCTAGGCTTGTCCTCTGTGCACCGAAGAGGGGGCGTGGCTGGTCAGCTAGGCGTATGTTACGTCATTGGCTTGAAAGGTTCAGAGGCGGGGCTACGGAAGGCTGAGGGCTGTCAGTTATGGAGGAGGGGAGGGCTGGCACCCAGCACAGGCTAACTGTGTCAGCAGCTGCTTCCCCCATGTATTGCTGCTCTTCTATAGAGTCTGGCCATGTACTGCACAGCATTCAACTAGAAGACTTGTATGTACAGATAGTACCAGGGGGTCAGCTAAATTAACATGTTGCTATATAATAAAGGAGAGGGCAATGTACATGGCCTACATTCACATTCTGTGTATTGATATACGGTATGTATCCTTTGTGTGTAGCCGTGAAGAGGGGGCTAACTATCTATCTATCCTCACTTTACAGCCTTGCAGCTGTAATTGTAGGGAAATCGTAAAGCACCGTTTCCCCAGCAACATTTGTGTGGGCCTAAATGGTCAAAGTAGCCGGGTGTCCGATGTAATTGCAGCTTCTACATCCATTTTCCTACACAGATGGTCACTATGTCATATAGGTCAATCCTTGTACATGGTATTTTCAGAATTGATGGTGTATCCTCACTGACCAATTAGGGAGCTCTATAGGCAGGAGCAGGCAAGATCAGAGTTTGAGATTTGCAGCCTATCTACGCATATAGTAATTCTAATGGGGCATGACATGTTTAGGTAAACAAGAGTCTGATTTATATTTGTTTTTTTCTCCTTCCCAGATGTTAAGCAGGGAGGTGAAAGTAGAGGAGCTGGGCCAGCACATAAAGTAATTAGACGAGTAGAGGAGGTATTTATTATAAACAAAGGGCTGTACTGGGTCTCTGGTCAAAGGATTCTAGCAAGTTCAAAGGCACATTGCAAGTAGCGGGGATATGAAAAGGAAAACGCCACAATTTTTTTTTTTTTTTGGTTGGTGATAGGGTCTCTTCAAAGTAAGTTGGCTTTGCAGTCTGATCTATTATTCTAGTGCAGTTCTGAAGATAATCTGAGGTTTCTACATCTTATTGGAGTTCTGTTTGCATTTTCAGATGATTGACACGCTTGTAACATCAGAAGCTCAGAACCTTCTTCATCAGCTGAACTCACTCTTGGAACAGGAGATAAAAAACCAGCCTAAAGCTTGCGGCTTGCGCCGTATTGAAACGACGCATGACAATGGCCTCCGGATGACTGCCACGCTTCGTGACTTTGCAGTGAAAGATTTGCTTAGCTTAATTCAGTTCTTTGGTTTCAGTACACAGACATTCTCCTTAGCTGTGAACCTTCTGGACCGGTTTTTATCTAAAATGAATGTAAGTAGTGTGAATCTGTGAATTGCTTTTGGCATCTCTAGGCATAATTTCTCTTTGCAACACTCCAATTTCTACATAAATACACATTACACTGGCAGATGCTTTCTAGTTCTGTTCTAGATGCTAGATTTTCACCCAAGACAATCATGATCATTTGACAATTAATATGTTCAGTCTGAATTTCCACCAAAACACATATATATTATTAGACCCAAGTGCAGCTATAGAATAGCACAATGCATAGCTATGGATGCAATGTGCATTGTGTTCTGCATTCTTAACAGTATTGTAATTTATTTTTTTTAAACACAATAAAAGCCTGTTTAAAAGGACTGCGTAGTCTTCCTAAATGCAATGCATCTTAAAGCGGAAGTAAACTAGAAACAAAAAAATTACACTTAACCTTTATTCCTGCAGATCCCTCGATGGTGCTGGTCTTTCTTGCCATCTTTTTTAGCGGAAAAATGCTGTAATCCAGTAATTTGTACCGTCGTCATGTATTTCGTCCTGTTGTCGCTATCTTCAATCTTTTCTTCCGTTTTCTTCATCACCTGATCTCAATCACTGTGCGGGTGACGTAGACACTGTGAAGGGAGGGTGTGGGGGTCGATCTCACTGCGCATGCATGGGATCAGCATCTTTTTCCCTAGGGGGAAAAATGCCCCTTCCGTGCAGCCAGAGCCTCCCAGGATGTGTGACGTAGGTATCCCGGGAGGCTATGTACTCCCATTAGGTCCTAATCAAGACTTGAAGGGGCAGTGCTGCACCCTTGGTGGCTGCCTGCATAGTTATAGTAAACAATCGGTGTAGCTCCAAAAGAACAGGAACACTACATTTAAGAATTGGTAATTTTCCAAAGTTTGGGAGGATTAGGTTTGATTTAATGTGAGTTTTATTTTTGAATGAAAAAAATCGTAGCACATTTTAAAATTGTGGCCCAACTTGCTGTACGATAGTGGGGATGCACCCACTGCAGAGCACCACAATAAAGACTAAAAGCAGGTCAGGCAGTTGTGTATTGTGTGCTGCTTATTGCATAGTAATGTGTTGTGTAATGCAATGAATAGTGTGCAAGAGGATTTGTATTATCACTTAGTAACAATAAATAAGCCTAGAAAACCTTTTAAATTTTCAATTTTTTTCCTTCAACTTTGTAGGTGCAACCCAAACATTTAGGTTGTGTCGGCCTCTGCTGTTTCTATGTTGCTGTAAAAGTCACAGAAGAGGAGAGAAATGTCCCTCTGGCGAATGATTTAATCAGAATAAGCCAGTATAAGTTCACTGTGTATGACATGATGCGGATGGAGAAGATTGTCCTAGAAAAATTGGTCTGGAAAGTGAAAGCTACAACTGCCTTAAACTTGTTACACGTTTACCATTCCCTTGTTTATGAGAACCTGTCTAGTGAGAGGTAAGCATTATTTTTGCTTGTTAAAAGAAAACATTTTACAATGTGTTCAGTTAAATATGTGGGTTACCCATTCTCATTGATCTAATTATTAAAACTTATGGTGCCTGGCGCTGCAATGGTTTGTCAGTACACTGGTAAAACAGTCACTTTTACAATAATAGGAGAGCCTTCCACCTCAAAAATTCATTATCTTTAAAAAAAAAAAAAAAAAATAGCAGTGTGTCTGCAGTATTTTACTTTTCTCCTTTAACCCAGAAAAGAGAATCCTTAAGGAAGAACTATGGATTTTCCACTTAAACAAAAGTATGTGTTGCAGCATCTAATTATAGGTGTATTAACCTCCCTAGCGGTCACACTCGGGGTAGGTAAATACATGGGAAGTAATAGTACACCTAATGCAGCTTCCTGTGAAGGTGTGGCAACAAAAAGATAGCAACTCTATTTGTTTAGACTATAATGAAAAGGCCATTATATGTACTTAAAGTCCCCCTATATATGGTAAAACAATATTTAGTTTTGAATGCATTGTTACAATTAGAGGCAACACACCACAACTTTATCATTGTGTTAGCGTGACGATTGTCACATGATCTAACTAAAACTGGCACCATCCTTACCTTGTTTGTTTAATATTATTTTCTCTATTTAAATATTTTTTTGTGTTCATTTTAGGCAAAAACTCTTGACCTTAGACAGACTTGAAACAAATCTAAAAGTCTGTCACTGCAAGATTGGATTCTCCAAAGCAAAGGTGAGCTATTTGAGATGTATATGCAAAATTGTGTTGAATTGCCGAAGGATTGTAATAAAATATGATCTACACAATCTTTTACTGATCAAGCTTGTCTTTTTCTCTTAATCAGCCCTCTGTGTTGGCTTTGTCCCTTTTGGCTGTTGAAGTTCAGGAACAGAAACTGCTTGAACTGACAGATTTATTGGATTCTCTACAAAAACATTCCAAGGTAAGGTTATATTACAGCTGCTGAACGCCAAGTAAATCACTAAATACCCTGTTGTAATGACTTTTGTGTAAACAGTCATAGGGTTTAATTTACTTGCATAACCCTATCTCTAGCATATTGCATAAACAGGCATTTGATGTTCATATTTTCTGCTTCGCCATCCATCATCTTCCTGGTTTTTTTAGTCACCTGTTTTTGATTACTAAAAATTAAACTGGGGTCGCCACAATGTGGATGTCATAGGTAAAAAGACATAGAAAGCATAGGTGTGTATTTAATGCGTAGACCCAAGTTTCAGTTGTCCGTGCAGAGCTGTTTTTTAGCTAGTACACATGTAGTAAAGTTTAACTTTACAACTCTGTAACTTGGCAGGAAATTGGTATATGTTATTCCTTACACTAGTCAATTGCACATTATCTGATATAAAATGACAAGTGAACTTTATGTTGGACAATATAGAAATAAATTGTTTGGTTTTTCTTTCTTTCACCAGATCAGCAGCAGAGACCTGCTCTGTTGGAAAGAGCTTGTATCAAAGTGCCTTGCAGAGTATTCTTCAAGCAGATGTTCGAAGCCAAATGTACAAAAGCTTAAATGGATTGTATCTGGTCGAACAGAAAGACAGTTGAGGCACAGTTACTATAGGATAGCACATTTACCCACAATTCCAGAGACTGGCTCCTGATGTTTTTGAAGGTAATTGTTACTTGTTGGCAGATTTATTGCCCCATTATTGGTGTCAGTGGGAGGAATAAAGCCCCATTACTATGACATTTCTGACAAACCTATAACTTTTTTTTTTTTTTTTTTTAACTTCCAGTTCCTAAGTGTAGTTGACCTATTTGATCTATTTTGCATTTTAGCTTACTAATGCATTCATTTATTACCTTGGCATTAAATGATATGTTGTAACTCATTGGCATATAGGTGATGACGAGACACACTAACGCATTTTATTGTATTTTTACAGGTTATAAAAGTGGAAAAGGCACAAGAATGGTGTGATTCGAATTATATGGACTATGGGGAACCTGTTTGGAATGCAATACCTGTGAAGCCTAAGGAATAAACGGCAGCTAGTTTTTACATTTTTCTTTGGCTTAAAAAAAAAAAAAAAGCACTGAAAATGTTAAGTAGAGAAATATATTAGCAGTTTAATACTTTTTCACTGGAGACATTTCATAATGGACATACTGTAATAGACACAATGTGAAATGCACTGTTTGGTGAGGCTGCATACGCCTAACTTCAAAGTAACTAATATGAGGTCAATGCTGAGAAGACACAAATAGGGCTTTTTTTATGAAGAGAAGTGAGGCAATATTTGCTGCAGTTTCTTCCTCTGTACATGCCTTTTATAGCCATTGATAGGATTTTTGAGGGCACCTCTGTACCAAGTTCATATTTGGATTTATTTATAAAAGGTGATACTGCTTAATTCCCTACTCCATTTTCCATGTGACTGTTCCTTTTTCTGTAATGATGCTGCAGACCTGACTAAATAATTTATATTTCTAATTATTATTTTATATGGTCATAATTCCATTAAACTTACCTGCAGAGTAAGCTTTGCATAGTTTAGGATGTAATGTAATATACAGTTGAATGCTGCAGTGATTTGCACACTTCCCACTTGTGGATAGAAGTATAAAACAAATATACTGGACGTACTACTTGCCAGCTTTTTCTAAAGACAAATACACTACTATTTAAATCAAGGACAACATCCAAGTTGCTCAACTTCTAAGGAACCTAGCAATGCAAAATGAGTACACAATGTTTGTCATTCTTGATCTAATTGTAAATCCTAAATAGTCCTGTGTAATTTATTTCTCAAAAAGGAAAAAAAAAAGAATTGCACTTTATTTGCGTTTTAATGTGACATTGCAGTGCTGGATACTTATTGTTTATCTGCCTGCTTGTACTAGTTTAGAGTGCAATTTTTTTGCACATTTAAAAAAAGATGTATGGCACGGTTTTCAAAAGAGGAACATCTGCTGTTTATGGTTAGAAAGGGCTCATGAAGTAATGATTTCTTTTATGGGTACAAAATATATTCACACTACTGTATAAGAATAATATGGCTTTTGGCTGGACTTTAAGGTTTTATGTGAAACCTTAGCTCCTAATATTTAAACATGGTAGGTGTCTTATGTTTTGTTCTCAAATATCCAGCAAGTTTGCCATACAAATCGCATCTGGTTTAGTGAAGCCAAGGTCTGTTAGGCAATACCTTTCTGCATAGCACAATACTTATTTTACTCATTTCCCTTGAAGACTAGATTTCTGTACATGACCTGAAACCATTTTACTGCCAGTAGGAAGATGGAGGGGAAAAAGCAGTGTTAACATCCCTTCTAGTGCTGCCATTTTCTGTAACTGTGAATTGATGTAACTTAAGCATACATAGAACTGAATGAAGTAAATAAGCTGAATAGATGTGCAAGTGTCACCTGTGTTATCTTTAGGGGGTAAGACAACATGCAGGCTGTAATCTAGCTTTCCTTATGTCAGTTATAATATTCACACTTGTATGTATCTTCGCATAAAGTTATTTTAAGAGCTAGGCTTTGTATTCTTGAATGATGTGAAACTTAAAAAGAAATGGTACTTTTCATACAGATGCCTGCACATTTCTGCATAGCCACTTTATAGCAGCTCAGAACCCCCCAAACCTAGGTTAGGTTGGGCAGCAAATTGGTTGGTAATCTTCCTGATTCTGCTTTTCGCTTACACCAGAATATTGTGGTAACACACGTTACATGTGTTGTGTCATTTCATTTTAAATTGCACTCCCAAATGAGGTCCTGGAGTGCTATAGAGTGGATCTGATGCAGCTGGTGTAACTGCAACCTATGTTTTGCAAAAAGATTACATATCTGCTGTATGCCTATGCTCTGTAATGTGATATAAGCTTGTTTTAAAACTTAACTACAAAGCAATTTTCAAAAGCTGTGTAGAATCACTTGAGTAGTTAACCCTAAAGTGACCCAGTTGCAGCTTAAGTACAGTGTGGGAAATGCTTTCAATCCATTATTTAGTAGATGCTCAGCTACAAAATGGAAGAATTGTATATTGCCCATCACTAGGTTAAGCTGCTTGGTGGCAGGCAGGGTCTGCACATCCTGGAGGGCTAAAATAATGCAATGTAAACTAAGTGCCTCTGGTAATTCAGTAAGCAATGTACCTTTCAATAAAATTTATTGAAATGAACTTTGTGGTTTGTTTTCTTTTCAGCAACTACTGTTAATGAACACATACACCTTTTTTTCCCTAATGGTAATACTTTGGTATTACAATAATTTTTTTATGAAATAAGACATATACAAACAATTTTACACTGAAACATCTTTTTAAAATCAAATCTATAAATTATTTACCAATCCTGGAACATTACATACACATTTTACTGGACAAATAAATGAACCACATCCCTTGACATTCTATATTTCATAACTTTGTGAGTATAACCAACATGTACTTCTATTTCCTCATGTAAATGAAGAAAAATAAACAAAATATATTTCATGCTTTAATTTTTTTTTTTTTAATCCCTCTATGTGAAGTCTCCCTATTTACCTAATTTTCTTTCCTTCCTTCTCCTTACCTCCCTACACTCCCTCTCTTTATCATTAAAGATCAAATTTGGTGTATTCTTCATTACTTGTGATCTAAAATTTATATCTAAATTATTTCAATAAAGAGTACAAGAAACCCCTTATCACTGTTACCAAAATGTTATTGCATAATAAAAAAAAATCTGTCCAGGAAGGAAACTTTATAACAAGAATTATCAAGAGACCAACAATACCACACATGATAGAGACAAACACGACAAGAAACATTGGGAAAGAAAACACAAGGGGGGCCCACCATAGACTGTGACACGGGTTTTCAATAAGTTTTAATTAAATATTTGTAATAGAAAAAATAACTTTTCCAAGGATTCCAGATCTTATCAAATTTGGCCATTGTATATTTTGTAGGATATGTGCCATCTTATCATTTACCATGATCCAGTCCATTTTAGTGTTAAATGGACACATTTTTAATCGTAGATGATTTCCAGGACTTAGCTTATGTGATCCTAGCAGCTAATAACATCATTCTCAAAAGTTTCACAGAGGACTTTGGAGCTACTTGGTCACATCTGCTGAGTAGTGCAGTCTCTGGGGAGGCTTTCACCACATATGAAATAATGTGCCCATTGTCACAGCCTCAAAAACAGCAGTGAGGATAAGGGGTAATATTTACCTATCCTTTCAGGGACCAAATACCAACGAAGCATGGCTTTATAAATAGCCTCAACTAATGCTGAGTTCAATGATATTTTCGAGAGCGAATAGGAGATATCATTCCACTCTTCCTTTGAATATGTTCTACCTAAATCTCTATCCAAAGACTTCATATAATTCATTTTATTCGAGGATGACATCAATTTACTCTAAATTATTAAGATTTGTCCTTTATATCCATTAATGTTTTACAAGATCTTTCAAAAGCTGTGAGACCCAATGTGCATGGGGGCTGACCTAATTTTAGAGCTTACGCGCCTGAGTTATATTTTGTTGATTTCCATAAAGCAAAGAATAGAATTCCTCAAAGACCTTTAAAATTTTCTCTGGGTTTTGAGTAAGCTTCCCTTCTTTTGTTTTAATCTTAAGGAGTGTATAAATTGTGGGTCTAGGATTCAGTTTATTAACTAATAACTTTCCTGGTTTATCTCCCCAATGTACATAATTTATGGGCCGACCATCTCAAGGATTTTTCCGCCCTCGTAGTCAATAACAAATTAAATTCAGTTCACTTTGCTTCAATTTGGGAACTAGGAATAATAGATTTTGGATTGGATTTATGACACCTTTGTAAGAAATGATATTCTTTCATCTTAGACTATTAATTTGTTTTGAACTTTCTTCTGTTGAGTCCCCAGTCTAATTAATTCCCTTCTTACATATGCTTTATGAGCCTCCCAATTGTTACCTGGGGAAGAATCCTCTGGTAGATTAACAGTAAAATAATCCGAGACCAGGCATCCAATCTCTGCTTAAATTTCTGGGTCAGATAGATTCTCATTTAGCCTCCAACGAAATCAAGATTGCATATTTCGAAACCCCATTAAGTTCACCATAACAGGGTCATGGTCTGACCATGGTACTGAGGTGATTTGTGCTTTTAAAACCAAAGGAATCGAATTAGAATGAGTAAATATATGATCAACTCGGGAATATTGGTTATGAGCAACCGAAAAGTACGTATAGTCCCTTTCTGAAGGATTCAATTCACGCCAAATATCGATAAAATTATATTTTTTCAGTAATTCTGACAATTTTTAGGTCTTTTTAGGTGGATACCAATATCTAGGCCTGTTAGATTTGTCCAAAAATTGATCTAAGGCTAAATTATAATCTCCCAACAATATAAGCATTCCCTGTGCAAAGGAATCCAGTTTATGCAACAATAAAATAAAAAATGCAATCTGACCTTCATTTGGGGCATAATAGGGGGCAACCGTTATCTTCTGATAGTTCCATGTACCATAAGATATATTCAAGGGTCTTGTAATAAAAAATTAGGATGTCTAGCAAAATATAACATTACTCCACACTTTTTTTTATCTGAGTTTGCACAATAATTTACAGGGAATCACCTATGAAAAAAGTGTGGCATTGATTTAGTAGTAAAATGAGTCTTGTATTGCAGGAATATCTATTTTTAACAAATTATAATAATGAAAGGCCTTCGCTGGCTTAATTGAGGGGTTCAGGCCTTGAACCTTATATGTCAAAATGGAATAGGACTGACTTAGTCTCTGTGTTAGTATTGGTTATCCTGCCATAAGTGGAACAAATAAAAAAAAACTTAAAAACTTGATATTACTCAAGGCCCTTAGGGAAAAGAAAAACAACACGAGGGAAAACACTTACACAATACCACAAACAAAAACACATAAAAAAGTGAGTTTCTAATGTCATTATTTCTGGAGGTCTGGAGCTGATCCCGCCTCCCAGTCCCCCACTAGGAGTTGGGTGTGCGCCATCAGCCCAGGCCCCCTTATCTTTAAGGACATATCCTTGTCCAAAAAACATATGAAGAGACCAGAGGGGCCCACACTATAAGTTACACCCCACCAATTACACTTCAATCTGAGAGGGCATGTGTCACCCATCCAGCTCCCCCAGCCCCTTAGGGATAAAATGAACAACCATGCCAATCTGCAACTTAAGGCGATTAGATTTCAGCTGCGCGATTAAGGAGGATCTGTTAACCTCAATGGTGAGATCATAGCAATTAATTAGCGCACACCTGCTCTCTGTTCTGTGCGTATCTACAGTCCTTTACAGGTCAATTAGAATCTTTAATGCTTCATTAGATTTCAGCTGCGCGATTAAGGAGGATCTGTTAAGCTGTCAAATATGTGTGCCATTAGAAAGAATGATTTTTTAGGGGAACAGTGACTTTTAATGCAAACTCGCCAGTGTAAAGCTGCTGGAGATGCGCGGCTCTGGCCGCGAGCTCATTCAGTTGCTAAATTGCGCGACGGCTTACGATTTCGGATCGCGAATACGAATGCGTGAGCGAGCATCCGATTTTGCTTGATTAATTAGGACCATAGTCTCAAATAAATTCTAAAGCCTTTTTTTTTAACCGTGACTGGCCTTTTGCCACAAACGAAACGGAATCTGGTAAGTCCAGCTTGGATAGCAACTGTTCGCTCTCCTCATTGGTTCCAAACCTCTAGATATTTTCATTAACGCTTCTTAGGTTGAATGATGAAGTTTCACTATTATATCCCTTGGGGGACCATTTGTTTTAGGTGCCATCAGTGCCCTATGAGTCTTGAGGTGTGTTTATTGGAAATCAGGCAGGTTTTCCTCAAGAAATTTTTGAATCACCATAGTCACATCTTTAAAAGTCTCTGGTAATCCTTTTATACGAAAATTAGATCGCCTAGAGTGATTTTCCAAATCATCGATCTTATGTTGTATTTCTTGCACTTGAGATTCCAGCACTGTAATCTGTTTGATATTCTGGGTTACTTTAATAGCAGTAGTATCCTCATTGTTTTCAATAGTTTGTAATCTGTTACCAAGCCCTTGCAAATCGTGCCTAAATTCAAAAGTAATGGAGGCTGAAGTACCCGCCAGTTCGGTGTGGAGAAGAGCCGC
The DNA here is from genome assembly GCF_032062135.1 of Pyxicephalus adspersus. Taxonomy (NCBI): domain Eukaryota; kingdom Metazoa; phylum Chordata; class Amphibia; order Anura; family Pyxicephalidae; genus Pyxicephalus; species Pyxicephalus adspersus. Next base: position 49,319,831 of record NC_092859.1, read on the forward strand.
CAGGTGTGCAAACAATTTAGACTCCCCCTCAGAAAGTGGGGGTAGCACAAAAGGGCAATATTGAATGGCTCTGTAACATATTTTTTTTTATTTTGCTGTGACAACGGATAGCCAGAGCCTTCCATAGATGTTTCCAAGTTTGCGGGTGGGGATGCCCCGTTCCATTCCCTAACTTCTGTTCCCTTGGTCCTACCTGCACCAGTAGTCAGGGAGCCACCTGGGTTTAGTTGCGGAGACCGCGCTGTATGGGGTGCAGCACACCTATCAGCCATCTTAGTCTGTGCCTGTAACTACTGAGACCAGGCAACCCGATCTTTTGATTTCCCCGCTGCTTTCCCCACCATACTGCGGGCTTGCTGTATGGAGCTCACGTCCTAGTAGGCACGGGTCCTGCCGAATCTGTAAACACGGGGCCAGGAGTGGAGCCTTCAGGGAGCCGTGCCGTCCAACATTCTCAGCCATAGACGCCAGCACATGCGCCTCTCCAATGGTATTACTTTGGAATGTTTGACTATTTTTACATTTGCTTCAAAAAGAAATAAAAAAGATCTAGATAGTAGGTAATGGCAGGTTTCCTGACATGCTTTTGGCTGTTGTGACAGCCGGTCATTATACATGAATATTGCTTACTGGCTTAATTTGCAATTCAGTTACCCTTATCTAAATTGTTCAGCTTCATTATAGGAAAAACTAATGTTCCTGTGTGGGTTTTTTTTTCCTGCCCCTTTATGGTCATTATATATCCCAGCTGCATTGTAGTTAGGCTGATTTTATGTTTATATATGTATAAGATTTTTTTTTTTAATGCTCCAAGGATTTTATCAACCTAAAAAATTGCAGTTCCAATGGAATGATCTATTCAATGTTTACATTTTATATCTACTACTGAACTCTATGCTTATTCATGTATATATCATGTTTATAGCCAGTTGTCCTAAATAACTGGGTTAGTGTGACCCCCTACTGTACTGTGTTATATTGTATTCCTCACAGCATTCATCTACTTGGACTAATATTCCAGTATTTTCCAAGTTCTGGGCTGTGTTTTGTGAACCTCATCCTTCTACTGCTAGCGCCAATGTCATGACAATATTACACCGAATGAAGACATTTTATTCCTGCCTGCAAAACTGGCGATATAAGGTTAATGGTCATGTAAATTTCTGAATATATAGAATAGGCATTGCTTTCAGGAATATTATACTGTTGCTGTATGTAATATTTATTACCTTTACAGGTTTACTTGAATAATTTATTATTAGATCTATTTTGACTCTTCAGAAACAAAACTTGTAAACAACTGTTGGTAATGTACAAGTTGCAGGAAATTGTAACAACTGATAATTTATTTCTAGCTGGTTATCGCACTTTGCAGTAGCATAAAGAATTGCTAACCTTTTTTTATCAAATTACTAACATGATTTTTTTTTTTACAATAATGTCTTTCGTTGGAATAACGATTGCCAGCTGAGAAAAATGCTCTGACTTCTGTGAAAATTCTAGAAAGAAGTAAACAGAACTTGCTGGGAGGTACTCCGCCTCAGGCCTGGAACAGTTTTCTAACAAATATCTGTAGAATTAGTGCCCTCTGGTGGTCACAAGCTCGACGGATTGTTACAAATCGATATAAGGCGTACATCTCTATGTAATGAAATATAGCCGCACCAAGAGGTTTTGTTTCCCACTGAAAAACCACCCTAGAAAAAATAATAAATAATCTTTATTTTTTTATGTAAATTTTTATTAAAGGTTTTCAAAGTAAAAAGATACATACATATACAAAACTATAAAAGAACTTTAGGTATTACAATATGAGCCAACTTCCAATTATATAGCAAACATGAACAGAATAAAGTGAATATAATTCAGGTACAGGCTTTATGCTGTGGGGTCAACGGTTACATACATCACACAAAGGCCCTGATTTATTAAAGCTCTCCAAGACTGGAGAGAATACACTTCACCGGTGAAGCTGGGTGTGGAACCTGGAATGGATCTGGTCCAGGATTCAAACCGTTTGCTAGCAAATAACAAATGATTTTTACAAATCCATTCCATGTTTTCTGGATCTCTCAGATTCACTTCTGAAAGTGTATTCTCTCCAGCCTTGTAGAGCTTTCATAAATCAGGCCCAAAAGGTTCAAAAAGGTTCAAGGTTCAAAAGTTTGACCAGCATAAGCTATTTGTATTATCCACTTAGTTTGATTTAAAATACACCAAAAGTGTAGCCCTGTGTGAAATCCTCTAAATAAACAATATGTATAAACATAAAGATAAAAGAAAGGTAAATAGTAGGAGGGGAATAAGGGGGAAAAAGAAGATAGGACCATAAAACTCAATCGGGAATCAAGCAATACAACAACCACAAGGTTAAACCATACATTAGTGAGCTAATATTCAATATTGATAGGGGAAGTGCAGGTGGTCAGTAATATATAACACCTATCGATACTGCTGGGACCCGGGGGCCCATGTCTCCTCCACTTTTATTAGTTTATTAGTTTTCCATCAGATGAACATCCCCCACACGAGTTCTCAGCTCAGAAATAGAAGGTGGGCAGGCTAATTTCTAGTGTACTGTGATAAGGCATCTAGCTGCCATATGTAAATGCGCCAACAGAGCCCTTTTTTTGTTTGGTTTCTCGTTATAGGACGTTTTTAGCAGATAGGTCACTGGGTCCAGGCCTGTTGGGGTTTCTGGTATTCTGGAGAGAAGCTCATTAACCTCAGTCCAATAGGGCACTATTTTCAGGCATTTCGATAAAATATGGTGTTTGCCAACCTGAGATCCACATCTCCAGCATAGATTGCTACTGGATGGGTATATAGCATGAAGCTTAGCAGGAGTGTAGCACCAGTGCACAAGAATTTTGTAGGCATTTTTTCCTATATAGAGTACACACCAAGCTCTTATGAGCTTTGCTCAAAATTACCCGCCAGAGTTCCACTGGAAGCTCTCTACTTAGTATGGTTTCCTATTTAGTCATGTAAGCATGTTTAATGAAGGGCATTTGAGGCTGTTTGATTGGACCTGTCTAATAAAGTCACAAGCATACAGAGCCCAAAATATCCTGTTTTCAATTTCCAGAATTTGTTTTTTTTTTTTTTTTTTGCCCCTTCAAAGTCACAGAACATCAAAGAACCTTTATCTTTTTGTGTTAGTCCTCGGTGGGATTGGCTTCAGATGGAAAAAAAATCCCTTAAATTTTCTTACCCTCTTAGAGATGTGCCACACATTAACACCTCCTGGATCTCAACTTACGCTCTGATCACTCTCTGCCACATATAATAGCCCGGGGCAGTGGTAGGACCCCACAAGGACCCTTATGTTCAACCTACCACTCACTATGCTAAAAACAAAAAACAAAAATAAACTCAATAGGATTTTCTTATTTTCCTATGAAGGAAATGGGACTTTTTTGGTGCACATAAATATCACAACAATATACTTTTTATATAAACTTTACATTTCTGTATTTTATTCTTGATACAAAACACACTGTATAAAAACATACAAACACTTAAATTTTTTTTTCTCTTTTTAGAGTGCATTATCTTTTACATATAGTTTATATTTTGATGCCATTGAACTGTCCTTGATGCATTTCCCCACAAGGACTTCCTCAGAAGGGCATATTTTAGTAGTAATTGAAGTTTATTTAACGCCTTCAATAAAACAAAATAGAAATATATATAATGCTATGATTACAGCCTTGCATGGTATAAGATTGTATTTAAGAATCCTAGGTGTAAAAATCAATCACACTCACTTTACATGGATATGTGACTATTTTATCACATTAGTGAATCCATAGGGTGAATACTTATTGAAGTAGATTTTCAAACCTGAATGTAGATTTCCCCTCCTTATTAAGGTATCTCATCTGCATTCAATGTTATCAATTACCTGTGGAGGACATAATTCTAATGTTAAGTTGAAAACACATGATTGTCACATCTCTTTCTTTATAATAAATCCAATATTTCAAATTTATATTGCCCTACTGTGGGGGATCAATTCTGGTTCTTTGGATTTCATGCAGAGGTCTTGGGTTTGAAATGTGAAAGGTTGCTCAAGTAGCAGCCACATTCTTGCCGGAGGTCACCAGTTACCATGATCCCAGGGATGGTCACGGGTCATATTTAACTCCCAAATCTGACTCAATCCAACCATCTTTCTATCACTACTTTCAGAGATTTCTAGATGGAACAGGATTGAAATTTTCCGTATGTTTGTTTCTTAAGGATTCCTACCATTTTGAAAGTTTGGGAATAATTGTGCCAGGCTATCAGGCATTGGCTCAAAAAGGTTCTCTTATATGTGGGTTTTCGTTTTATGTCTCAACGTTTTGTAAACACTTTATTCTCCTCTGATAGAACAGGTGTGCAGTAAGGAAATTTGTGTTACCTAAAAAGAACCTAGCAGGGATGCCCTATATCAGAGGTCAGCAAACTTTTTTGGCCACTAGGCCATTTCAGGGGTAGGCAGGAGCACACTAGGCCAGACTCTCTCTTGAGTCCCTCCCTGAAGGGAAATCCCTCTCCTCTGCAATGCATACGGAGGAGAGGGAATGTTCCCTATTTACCCCGGGTGCGGAAGTGTTAACGCTGGCCACCGTAAATAGGGAAGGGAACCACAACACTCAAGAGGCTCAAGAACGTCATGCGGCTCCGGAACTCCGATAGTTTTGTTCCAGCTCCACCACAGGTTGCCAGCCAGGGTTAGGCCAGCACGGCCAGGGGGCGCTAGACCGGAACAAGCTACCGGCTAGGCTGCATCTGGCCTAAAGGCTGGAGTTTGTCTACCTCTACCTTATATCTCCATTTTTGGTTAATATTTTTCTTGAGCCCCCCTTAGCGGTATTTCCAAGTGTGACTCGGGGTGGAATTTCCAGTCAAAAATTAGTAATCCTGAGTCACACTCAGGGTAGCTTTTAACTATAAAAAAAACCCACTTATATTGTTCCGTCACTGTCCCCCGGTGTCCTGCTGGTGCCTGCAGGTCCTGCAGACACATTCTTCCTCCTCAATCTCCAGCCATCGAATGCAGCGACAATCTCAGGGGTTTCCCGGCGACGCTGGTGCGAGCGGGAGGATTGGTGGGAAATTCAAATAATTTTGTACTGGATTCAATACAAAATAGCTGTATTGAGCCCAATACAAATTAATATTCATATAATATATATATAATTACATTATAAATGCTACTGTACAGTTATATTACATGTTTAAATATTTTTCTTTTAACAGATTTTTGTGTTTTGTTATTTAAAGTTAAATTAATTTATTTGTTAAATTTAATAAATATCGGTGAGTTATGCCTAAGAATTATAGTGTACAATAAAAAATAAATTTCCATGCAAAAATTTGCACCGCTTTTTGCAAGGAAATTTGGACAGAATTAGACTGCTAGGGAGGTTGAAAAAACTTTACCAGACATACTTGACAGGTGACACTGAATAAAAAGACTTACAAAATATATTTGTAAATATAAAATATAAAAATTTGTTTTATTTGGTTTACATGATAGAATGAGGTTACTTTTGTAAACCGGAGAAGTCAGGTCCACCTTTACTGTAGTTTCCAGAGATTTCAGCTCCACTGAAGTCAAAGCCAGGGTTCTGAAATAGGTGAAACATGCAAGTTATTTACATTTGTTTCCTGGGTGAAGATGCTAGTAAAAATGTAAATGTAGCCACAGTTCCTAATAACTTTTCCCCCTATTTGGGTACCGTGCAGAGGACAGATAAAAAAAATAAAATAAAAAAAGTTGTGCTTAAATTAAATTAATGGTAGCTGGGGGTGTGGACGTCTTTCCCCCCTTCCTATCTTCTTACTGTACTATTGCCATTTATTCAAGTTTAACATTTATAGTTAGCATCATAAATGCAATTTTTTTCTGGCTTTATTCAAGAAAAATAAAAATGTTCTATCATTATAGACAAACTGCGAGCAGCAGCTGCATCTTTGAGGTTCTGCAAACTGTAATTTAATAAATTGTACATACATTTTATTTTGAAAGAATATGTACCAGGGAGGTGCTGGATTATTTTCATGGCCAGCATCCCACACAATTGTGTATAAAAAATACACAGCATTTAATACACTTGGTGATTTTCTTTAGTTTTTGCACACATTACAACTCACATTTTAGGCATAAAGATTAGAACATGGTTGCTGTTGTGACTCTCCTATGGTTTTTCTTGTGACTTTTTGCTACAGCTTATCAAAACTCCTTTTTTGTTGCAGTGTTTCAGTTGCGAGAATCCTTTGCATTGTGGAATTTCCATTTATGTATCGATAAATGTTACAATCACAGCGTATCAGTGGGATAAAAAAGTAGCATTCAAATTAAATACAAGTAGACTTACAGTACATTGTAAGATAAAGGATACATACCATACAATTGGTGCTTGCCACAATGTAGGAGTCATAACATTCCACACCAAAGAAAAAGCCAGGAAAGTATGGAAAAATAGAGCAAGAGGAATAAAGGGATAGAGAGGACGTCCGTCCTAGAATAACTCTTTGAGGTGCTAGTCCATTACTGGCGAGAGTGTAACTTTATTCAATCATAGCACAAAATTCCAAAGACTCTGTGAAGACCATCCAGACTGATCATGTTTGAATGTATACCTCATAACAATGGGGTAGTTGCGCCATCAGCGACCCCATATGTTGTATATGGAATAATTCAGCTGCCCAGTCACCGAGTGTAGGTACCCTAGTCAGCCCCCAATATTGAGGAATACTGGCTCTGGCAGCTGCAAGAAAAACCATAAGAAGCACCTCCTGGCTGAGGACACAGATCTGAGTATGGCCAACAATAACCCAATGGAAGGGTCAAAAGGGATGGAGGCCCACCCGGTTATACAGGTGGAACGCTGGACTCCAAAAATTATTAATACAGGGGCATTGCCACCAGATATAGTACCTGGAGCCTGTCTCCCCGCTACTCCTCCAACAGAGGTCTGTAACCTGTGGAAACATTCTGTGCAGAACAGAAGGGCACCGATACCACCAGCACAGAACTTTAAAGCTGTTTTCCTGTGTAGCAATAGCTCAGCTAGCCCGGGTGAAGTCCTTACCCAAATCACATTCCCATGCCCTCACATAATAAGAGGGACGAGGTCAAATCTGCTGTAGCAATTTTAGATATATTTGGGAAATCAGCTGAGTAGGCAAAGAGATCTGAGCACTCAAAGGGGGTAAGGTAGAAAGAGCTGTCGGGTCATTCTAGATGCTTAAAGGACACCATCAAGAGAGATTGGTTCAGGCTATTAGCAAGCTAAAAAACTGAAATACAGGCCAAAACAGTGAAAATGTGTAATACCTCTCTTTGAAATCTTTCTAATGTCAGCTTCTTTTGCATCTCATCCTGAAGCCATGGATCTGCAGAGTATTCTCCTTCCAGCAACGAGGGCCAGCAATTGCCTGCGTCCCGGTTGGACTTAGTTAATACTATTCTTATAAGTTTTTTGTCCTCTTTAAAGGAAAAATAAAAAATAACAAAATTAAACATGGTGGCTACAAAAGTTGGTGGAATGTCACATTAAATTTGACATGTTCTGCTTTGTTGGAAATGTTTTTCTCCATTTCTAATAAGAAACAAAGCATTAGCTTTTTATTTCAGTCACCACAGAATATGTCATGATGATAGCCCAAGAAAAGAATAGAAGGTGTGAAAATTTGTGGAAGCCCCCTGTTCTAACTACATAATCCAGTCCCTTGACGAGAAAAGCCTGACACTCATTAAAACTGAAAAAGCAGTTTAGATAAGCTTGACAACCATATTTATTATTACAGAATTATTCCAGTTGAATGTGACTAATTATTCCTCGCTAATCAGCCAAAACGGATTTGTCATCTGTGTTTGTTAAAGTGTATGCATAGCCAAAACTATTCTTTTTAGTTTTAAATAGTGTAGAGATGGTGAAACCCCTGCTAGGTTTTTTTTTTTTCTGTTTTATACTGACATGCTCATAAAACTTCACCACAAGGACTACTAACGTGGGAGACTTCTCTTCAAATCATGTTTTAAACGGAGGGGAACTCAATATTTAAAACAAACTCTGGAACTGGTGTCCTCATTGGATTTCCCTGTACTTTTTGATCTGGGGACAACTAACATTTTTAATTCCTCTTACCCCACATTCTAGTTCATTGATAATGGTCATTGGGACAAACAAAATGGTTAATTCCCTTGATGGAGAGAGGGAGAGGGAGAGCAAATAAATAAAAAAAAAAGACTGTGGGTCTAACATTCCGCTATGTGTATGCATACACTAATTGTAGCTAGCTGCTTTGTTTTTTTTTTTGAGCAACTACTTACAATGTATCTATTTTTTTCCTTTTTACACAGGGGTTGCAAAATAAACCCTGAGAGCAGCAAATTAATGGTAATTTTTTGAGCTGAATGAAAAAATAAAGAGGCCCAATACAGCGATATTGAATAAAATTCAATAGCTAACATTTTTTTTAAGATAATGTCAAATTATTCTGTAGTCTTGCAGCTCTAACACATTATGGGTCAACACTATGTACCCAGCTGGGGATCCACATCCATATGGGAGAAGGTAAACAGTGACTACAGTCAAAAAGGGCTTCCAAGGAAAGCAGATTCTTTTAGGTAGTTCTACTTTATGATTCCACTCCAGTAAACGGCACCAGCAGAAGATACACTCCAGTGTAAAAGACCACAGTGTATGTGTATGGTGTTACTACTTTATCGGTTCCTGTGGAGGGGCTACATGTGCTGTGCATACCACAATTATAAAAAGCTTTAATCAGATATTTATTATAAATGTTTTTGAGCTTCACAATGACAATATGCTTTGGTTAGGACTGATCGTTTTCATACGGCTCGTCCAAACTGAAGTGAAAAAAAAAAAAAAAAAACTTATTTGTAAGAAAAGCTTTTCCCCTACAGTAAAATTGAATCACTATAAGGGCTACACATAGGTCACAAGCTAGCAGTAATAAAAACATTTTTTTATTTAGAAGATGCATTCTCACCTAAAGTCCATGTACTTTCATCACTTATTGTTGAATCATAAAGACGTCCCTAAAGAAAAAAAAAAACAAAACAAAACAAACAGAATAAAATACCCAAAACCAACAACATACCTTGTCCTAAAAATAAACAACGCTTGGGCTACACCTAGATATGCCTACAGGTCCTTTCACATAGCTTATACCAGCGGTCACCAACTGGTGGTCCGCAGAAAAATGTGAACATTATTTTCAATTTTTATGTTTTATTAATAATAAAACAAAAATAATATTCTATTAAATGCTTATATTCTGAATGACAATTTTCACCGTTATATTGCACGAAATTCACAAACTGTACCAAAGGCAGAAGAACAAGGGAGGCGCAGCGCGACGTCAGTGTAGTATTAAGAGGCAACCGTTGCCGAGCTGTACGCTTCAGTATTGTTTCCACCATTACACCAGTCACCCCGCTCCGTGAATACCGATTCTCATCCGATTGTATTATTTTATTTGTTTTTTTCTCAGATGCTCTTTTAGGTAAGTATGACCTTAACCACCTGGGCGTTACACTGATGTCTAGATTTCTGTACCAAAAGCGTTACAGGTTTTCATTAAATTTTTTTTTTTAAATTGTAGACCTGTGACTTACAGAAATATGTCTGAATAGGGGTCTAGTAGATACAATGAATATAAAAAATGTTTGAAACACACAATCATGTAAAAAAAAAAAAAATTACTTTTAATAAAATTAAAGGAAAAACACAAAATTCAGCTTAAACAAGAATACATAAATAAATGAAAAATACTGAAAATGCGATAATTCGGTATACTGTATAGTAATATATTTTTTCTAAAACACCTCCCTAGTGTCCGTCACATACCTATAGACAAAACCACATAAATATATTTTCTATTATTTTGTATTGGATTGGATACAGGACTTTGTATTCAATCCAATACAAAATGAGAACAAAATTCAAACTCTTAATTACGTATTGGATTGAATACAAACTCCTGTATCCAATCCAATACAAAATGAATGAATGAGTTTCAATTTGAATTTCCCGCACACGCGCTGACGTCATCGCGCACGCACGCACAAGAAGCCGGACGACTTTTTTTTTCCTCCGCCGGCCGGCTTCTTGTTTCAGAGAGCACCCGGCGCTGGAAGAAGAACGACGCGGGACGATCAGCGGGACCAGGTAAGAGGCCGGCCGGCATCTTGTGTTCCGCCGGCCGGCATCTTGTGTTCCGGCGGAACACAACATGCAGGCCGGCGGAACACAAGATGCCGGCCGGCATCTTACCGGTCCCGCTGGTATAGGAGACGGCACCCGACGCTGGAGAGGGAGATCGACGCTGGAGGATGACGCTGGAACACGGACCCGACGCTGGATGAGCACAGCGGGACCAGGTGAGATTTTAATATAGTGAGAAAAGTACGGGGTTAACGATAATTGCAACTTTTTTTTGCACGGAAAAGTACGGGCTTAACGGTTGGGAGGTTAACTGTGTATTTTCTTTAACTGTTAAATTTAATAGCATCAAATAGTTTGACTTTGATAACTATCAATCATGTTTGGTCTTAGATTCGAATGAACTAAACCCATAATGAGTGAGAATAAGCAAACAAAATATTTTGCATTTTGTTAGTATTACCAAAAATAATGTAACTAATGATAATAGTAACAACAGTATTACTTAACACTTAACTGTGAGCTGATCAATGAATCAGAGCCTCCACAGTCCTTGTCAGGCACCATTAGGAAGATCATTATTCTACAAATGTATATATATTTAAAAAAAAAAAATCATATTATTGGTCTGCGGGATTTAAAATGAATTTATTGATACCTGAGGTCCGAAAGGTTGGCAATCATGGCTTTTTGTATTTTTGCTGGGGTGCCTGGGGCAACAACGCCAGCATGTACAGGAATTGCATCACCTGGGGCCAAAGAGGATCTCTGTGCACAAAGTATTTGCTGCAATAATCACCTTCACTTTTTTCAATGCAGGGCTTTATTTTTTCTTCCTAGATGTCCTCAGTCCAATGGGGGGCATCATTCAACTTACTTTTACAGAGCCCAGGTCATCATGGATCTGCTTATTGAACAGTGAAAAAAAGCAATGCTTCTTTGATGAACCCATCTCACCAGTCACTCCTATAAGCATTTGAACTGCTTCTTCTCACTCCCCAACACTGCTGTACAATGCCAGCACTAGGCTAACAAGAGGTTGAATGGAGGTATTAACCTTGCTTAGAGTTCAGTGTTTAGTAATTTAAAACTATCCCCAGAATCACAAATTATAATTTATTAGCATTTTCCTCGCCCTTTTTAGTGAACTATATCAAATAAGGAAAGAAAGAAAGATGGGCTTGTGGCAAGGTATGTATAAATCAAAAACCAAAAATAATTTTAATGGCAAATATTTGTATCTAAATCTAACAGAGACCCACTACACCAGGGGTGCCAAACTCAAATACCCAGAGGGCGGAAAGTAAAAACTTAGACCAAGTCAGGAGCCAAACTTGAAATTTATTGAAAAAACTGAGGAAGTTTACTACTTTATCCATAACTAACAAAAACAAACCCCTCTACACACACTTTATGGTTGAAAAGACTCATTTCTGTATATTTAAGCAGCCTGTGTGTTGTTCATCCTCTCATCACAGGTTTGTCTGACACTAAATATTACACAATGCAGTCTCTAATGGATTGAAACAAACACAGTGCCCCTGGTAGTCAGGCACCATGTGATCATTGCCTAGGCTTTGTGTCACATGATGGGTGTACAGTAATTATGTCTATGTATTGCATGTAACTGCATGTATTGAAAATGATGTAAGGTGATAACGCAGCTGGGCGGGCTAGATGTAGTTCATTTTCAGAATTTTTTGGGGGCCATAAAAAGAACCTTGAGGACCAGATTTGGCCCGCGGGCCAGAGTTTAACACCTGGGCCAGAGTTTGACACCCCTACACTACACGGTGTTCAAAATTTGACAGAGGTCTCCTATACAGTGTACCTAATTCTCGCCATTAGGGAATGCACATGAGGTTCAATAAGTACATCCAACAATTATCTTGTAACCCAACGCGTTTGCTCGTTTGAGCTTCCTCATGGGATTGCTTGAGACTATACTACATCATAGATAATATAGACAATACAGATATTTCCATTTAAAACTGGTGACATTTTCAACAGTATCATATACAGTTATTAATACACACTTGTTTACCAAGGATTTATAGGATTGATTATAAGCCGCTTGGGTGAAGAAGCATAAGAAGACATTAAGTGTGCTGGGACATAGTTGTCCAATAAAAACTTTTACAAGTAAGGTAAACAAGTAAGTCTGTATATGATACTGTCGGGATACGAGATAATTGTTGGATGTACTTTTTGAACCCCATGTGCATTCCCTATTATGGGGAAAATGATGTACTCATACTGTATAGGGGACCCTGTACAGGAGACAAGGTCACTGTTAGACTTAGATACAAGTATTTGCCATTAAAATTATGTTTTATTTTTGATTTATACAAACCTTGCTGCAAGCCCATCTTTCTTTCTTTCCTTATTTGATATAGTTGCTTGGAGTTCAGTTTTTAGTGAATGATCCTCAGTCCACATTGGATTTTGAAGCTACAATAGGTGAAAGGTACACTTTAAAGAGACCCTGTCACCAAATTCAAACATAGGGAGGAGGACAGGTGAGCAACACATTCCGACAATCATCAATCTACCAGGGAATATTGATGAACATCAGGGAACCTTTGTACCCATCAGATTTTTGCCCAAGACAAACAAGACTATTAGTTTCAGGCACCAATCATCTTAGGGTCTATAAGATTTATATGTTATTGCTGTTTAAGCTTTCTGAGAGTGTCTAAATACTGTCATTCTAATATAGAGGTTATACTTGAATATTATAAATTAGTACAACATCCATAAAGGGGGTGCCCAGCAGCACTAGTATGACTTGTGGTTGTCTGAGGCTAGGCTTTTATAAATAAATTATGCACATAGGATAATGTTAATGAATAAAGAATCTGGTGACATGGTCTTCTACCTCAAATGACAGGTTCACTTTAAAGCCTTGGTTGCACAGGGATACCACAAGTCCCTCCCCCTTACATTCCACCAATCAGAGAGCCCAGAAGCACCTCTAGGATTTGCTTGTCCCGCACAGTCAATGATATGTCTCTGATTCCCAGTCTACAGCGGACATCTCGGCTCTGTGTGCCAGGCGGAACCTCCACCTCAATGAACACCTCCTCCATGGTCTGGTACCAGCAGCCCCACGGAGTTTTACACGGCACTACCCCACTTCTCTCATCGAAGTTCACCGACATCCCGGCTGGAAAAGACTAGAAGCTAACGCACATGCGTAGTCTCCTTTCTGTGGAACCACATTTCCCATTATACACTGCTTCTGAAGTATCACGTGATACAGCCTAATTTGCCCTAGTCATTGCACAGGATCGCCTTTATTGGCTGGTAACAAGCCGTCCTTCTTTTTGTGATTGGACTAGAGTTCAAACTTGAGGCGCTACCCGGTAGTGATCGCTGATTGGTACAGATTTCTGTGCGCAGTGTTTAAAAGAGGAATTTGTAGCTGAGATTGTGTGGATTGAATATTACGGCGATAGCAACCATGTCCTTCCCGAAGGCGCCTATCAAAAGGTTTAATGAGACTGTTGGTAAGTACAGCCATGTATTTGCCCTTTATTATCACCTACTGTAGTTTGTGTTTCAGGGGAACATGTACTGACACAGGGCGAGGGGGCACCATGACTCCAGGTATAGCACCTGTATGTAGTTACATAGGACATGGTTGTGTCATAAGACATGGTCCTATAACTCCATCAAACCCCCAGGGACATAACATCCCAGATATAAAACCCTCTGACCCAGAGGGAAGTGAAACCCCTGCTACAATTTACTCCAAGAGGGGGGAAAAAAATCCTTCCTGATTCCATGAGCCAATAGGATGTTCCCTGGATTATTGGCCATTGTTAATTTTACTTTAATTCCCCTTGCGGTATTCCTGAGTGTGACTCCAGGTGGATTGTACCTGCAAAAATAATCCTGAGTCACCTTTGGGGCTGCTAAAAACAATAAAAAACCCAACTTGCCTTGTTCCTTTGGTGTCCTGCCCGTCTTTCTTTGATCTACTCCCGGCCTCAGGGGTTTCCTGGTGATGTCGGTTCGTGTGGGAGCTGCGGTGGGAAATTCAAATAATTTTGTATTTGATTCAATACAAAATAATGAGTCCAATACAAAGAAGTCTTTATAATATATATGCTACTGTACAGTTATATTACAGGTTTCAGTGTTTTATGCACCCTAATTTTACTTTTATTTTATTTGTATTTTTTATTTTGATTTAAGTTTATTAATAAATATTGCAGATATTTTGGTGAGTTATGCCTAAAAATTATAAACCTTAAATAAATTTCCATGCCAAACAATGTAATGCTTTTTGCATGAAAGTATGGACAGAATTAGAATGCCAGGGGGGTTAAAGCCTTAATACCCAGTTATATTCTGTGCTTCTAGAAATTATCCAGCAATCTATAGTAGTTGCTGAAACTACTTCCTGAGGGAGCCGATTCCACATTTTCACAGACCTTACTGTGAAGAATCCCTTCCTTATCTGGAGATTTAACTTTTTGTTTTTTCCTCCAGTCAGAGTGCCCTCTTGTTCTTTGTAATGATCTTGGTGAATAATTGGGAAGAGAATTCTCTATAGGTAGACATTGAAAGTTCTTGTACTGAAAAAAAGAAATCCTCTCCCTGCTCCTGGTGGCTTATTTCCTCTTACAGTGCATAGGATGTCACCTGGTTCTGATTCTTGGTAGTGCCCAGTGTAGCCTGATTTGCCAGGGACTGACCGCTGCATGCATCATCAATGGTCAAAGAGGATCTTGGATGACCCAGAAGTGTCACCAGCGGACATACTGTCTTTTAGGGATGTATCATTGTCAGAATTATGGACTGATATCAGTGCAGAGCACTAATATGAAGGTAGATGTGTGCCCTAAGCAGAAAGTATTCTCTACACCTGAACTTTGTCTGCTTTAACATTATGGACAGCTTGTGTGCTTTTTTTTTTTTTTAACTTCCTGTCCCTAAGATGTAACAGGAAGCAAGGAGAAGTTCCCTCTTAAACTTATTCCCGTTGGCGTACTTCTTGTTCTAGGTACATCTCTAAAAATGTAGGATTCCCGTTGCCAGTGGTGACTGGTACACATACATGGGTTACTCTGCCCCATGGCAGTAAAGCATAACAGATGGTCAAACCTCCATTTTAAACATTGTGTTTTTCTAGACCTTTTTTTTATTTTTGAACTATTGCTAGGAGCTAGAAGTGTTTTTATTGCTGCAACCTATCCCCGCATTCCTAGCAATTTTTCTATTTAGATTGTGCACTGCACATGTATAGGAAGGAGTTAATATGCCACAATGCTGTATACAGGATTTTGGTCTTGTTCCTGACTGCTTAGGAGTTGGTAAAAGGAAGCACAGTGTAAGCAGGATGAAGTGGGTATTGAACTGGGTTGAATACTTGCAATGGCTAGGAAGGAGTGACATGGCATGGTGACACATGAGCTACTGCTTAAGTAACTTATTTTTTTTTTTTTCCCAGAATGTTGTTCCCCTGTGTTAAGACTTACAATTCAGAACCTCTAATTATTATTATTATGTTTTAATCCAGGTTGTGCTCCTGCTCCAGGATCGTATGATGTAAAGATGGCTGATGGTCCCAAGGGACCCGTGTCATTTGAGAAATCTCAAAGGTTCAGAGGAAAAGAAAAAGGTGTGTTATGTTTTGATAATGCTGTGATCAAATGAACTTGTCCTATATCTTGTATTGATTTCAGAATGTAACATTCTGTCTTGAAATTTGTGCTATGCTAAAGTTGAGCTATCTACATGTTGCCAATAAAACATGTGCATGTAAATGAAATGTGTACTTACACCTGACAGAAGTACCTACAGATTCCTTTGTATCAACTTCCCTGCATGACGCTGCTTAGAATGGGAGGGAATGTTGCCAATCCCTCTTCTTTTCTGAGTGTACTTATTTATAGTAAAGTGTCCCAAATTATGAGGAAGGCACACAGATAGAATTCTTCCAAAAAAAAACACAATCGATTTATCAACTAAAAGCTGTAAGTCCTCCCGGCTTAAATTAAATTGTAAAGCTTTTTTTTTGGGGAGGGGGTGCAGCAGTATGTGCAGAAGGGGTTTTTTCCTTCTCACCAAGATGGATTACAGGACAGCGTGGGACCAAAATCTAGAGCAGTGGCAGTCAACCTTTTGGACCTCATGGACCGTGCAGTGAGCCATTTCACTTAAGAGTGATGTCATGATGCCAGAACTTGCCCATTCGTTCATCAGTTTAAAGCATTAATGTTCCTGCAAACAGTAAGCGATTAAAAAGGATAGAGGATATAAAAAGAAAGTGACAATGTTTTTCTGTCTAATTAGAATGCTAAAGTGACTTGGAGACTGCTATTGCTACCTCCCATTTAACAATTCTTAGTTTCCTGTTTAATATGTCTGCCCTCTTGCTTTAATGCTGCCTGAAACCTGAATAAAACATAAAAATAAGGATTTCTGACTTGGGACAAACTTGCATTTTATATAAATGAGGTAGTCCTTTCTGAATTTAGGTAGGTGGGTATAGGTGAGCTAACCATAGTATAGATTTGTGCAGCCAAATCAGGGACCCAGAGAGTGTAACCCCCACACCTACCCAGCCTAAATCTAAATTTATGTTGTATGAAGGTAGAGCATATTTGTAGGAACTAAGAGGCCCTGCTCTTTAGAACACAATGGGAAGGCACTAGTAAATTGGATGAATAACAGTCCAGTTTTCCTTACCACAACATTAGTATCATTGCTTTTTATATGTAAAATGTTTGCTTTGATGTCAGGTTTAATTGTTCGTTTTACCAGACGTTTGATTTGTCTAGGTTCCAATGGTGAAGGTCAAGCAGACACTGAGAGAGACGAACCAACATCTCCTGTGCGGCTGCGCAAACATTCTTTGCATGGATCTACGGTAACTATTTTTAACCTTCTGAATTATTTGTATTACAAATATTGCATTCTAATAAAGATTTTTCTGAAATGATCCTTGTAAAAATGTTTATCATGACAACATATCTGAAACAAAAACGTGGTAGTGTGAAACCCTTTCAGTTTTTTGTTTTGGCTATGCATACGTATAGGAATTTTGTTGCTGGAAACAATCGCTTGCACAAGAGTTTCAAATGACATAAACAAATGAGCCTTGTGCACACAGCACCCTTTCTGTTCTATGTAGAAGCGAGGACAAGTGGCACTTCACTGTGCTATCCACCATTATACATTCATACGCATTTGTTTCTGGTTGTATTTCAATATGTTTAAAAAATATTAAAGGTTACAATACAGAAATTCGGGACAAAAACAATGTTCTAACAAGGGAAAAAACGGCCTGTGTGTGCTCAGACATTTAAAACATTTTTCATTGCAAACAATGCTCAAACCAAATTATTTCCCTCATCCAGGTATACCTATAATGGGAAACAACTTAGAGTCAGATGAACGTATAATATAGCAAACCATAAGAACCGTTAGTAGAAGACAAAGCAATAATTAGTCAAGTTTGAGCAGTGAGTAAACAAATCAAGTGTCCCAGTTGTGTATTAAATACAACAACAAACATAAAAAGTAAAAACTACAAGGGAGGGTAGAGGAAGTTAAGGCACATATCACTAATGCACTATACCCAAGTAAACTAGCATAAAACAACATCTATGTATTACTAAATGCGATCCAAGGTTCCCATATCATCAAATTTCTCCAGAGAATCCTTTAGGGTATGAGTTAGTCTATCAAAACCATAATCCAATTCAATTTCGTATAAATAGGCTCCAAAGATATCGAGGGTGACTTCCAAGCTTTGGCCAGTGAGATTCTGCCCGCTAGTAATATCAATCTAATCAGTTTCATTGTGGGTCCAGAAAGGGACACCTCAAGCTTACTAAACAGGGCAGCCTCTACAGTACTAATCGTTTGTTGTAAAATTCTAGAGATCAAATGAAATACCTTGTCCCAAAACACTCTGGCTATCAGACATGACCACCAGATATGCAACATGGAGCCCCTAGAATTACAGCCTCGAAAACATAAGGGAGAAATTGAGGGGAACACTTTCGCTAGTCTAGCTGGAGTGAGATACCATCGAAGTGCTACTTTGTAATTGGCTTCCACTACCGCAGAGTTCATAGAAACCTTGGAAAGGGAGTACACCATATCCCATGTGGTGCCCAGTTCAGATTCCCAATCCCGCATATACTGCAGTTTACTGGTAGGGGCAACCAAGGCTAAGTAAATAACAGAAATTTGCCCTTTAGTGGAAGCTATGGAGGAGCATGTGCTTTCAAATGCAGAAGCGCGCATGGGTCTCGGGGCTTCTTTAATTATCATGTTGATATAGGAAGTCAATTGTCTATAGCAAAATGTTCCGTTGGAGGAATTTCAAAATTACTGACCAAATGTTCCCACGTGAACACTGCGCGACTATCCAACAATTCTTTCACTCCTCTAAAACCCTTGGAAATCCATCAGTGAAAGTCAGCAGGACATAAGCCCGGCAGAAAATCCAGATTATGCCAGAGTGGGTTTAGAGGTTTGAGGTGAGATTAGTGTCGGACAAATGCTAAATTTATCCCATACCTGAATGGATTGAGACAGAGCTGGGCATTGCACAGCTCCTCGCTTACTTTTTCAACTCCACATGAGGGATTCTATAGAGCCCGAAAAACCATCCTGATTCTCTAATTCAACCCATTATTTGTTTCTGGTTGGACGTTCATTGATTCGCAGTGGTGGATGAATGACATCCGGTGACCACTGAACACATGTCAGAACTTGCCCAGTCAGTCAACTGTTATGTATGGAGCCTTATTACAGATGGGAAGGGGGCTGTGATTTGTTTGCTGCAGAATTTGTGGGTTTGTTTTCCAATATTTTATGATGTTAGAGTAGTTTTTGTGTAAAAACTAAAATTGGCTACACACCTGACCAGTTTAAAATTGTTAACCCATTTCAAAGTAAATGTAAAACAATTAGGTAACTTCCAATAAGTGTTATTTTTAAAATTAATGATGTTCTTGCCATAAAGGTCCTTGTTGAACCATAGTTATTGGGTGAACTGTCCCCTGGTTTTGGTTATGCGTTGTCACCTTTGTCACATGGTCTTTTGTTGGCGACTACACTGGGCTGCACCGTCACACATAAAGATGTGATTCACAATTGTCAGTGTTTGGCACATGCCATGGGAAATGCCATGCAGCTATGGATGAAGCAAGTGCATGAAGGCCAACAATGGCTACAAAGAGGCTGCAGGAAACCAGGTACTGAGATACCAGAGACAATGTAAGGTTTATATAAACAGAATTGGCTGTCATCTTCTCATGATTTTTCCCCATTACTGGCATGTTCTTCACAATCTGAAGTGTGGTTTCTTGGTAGAGGGTTTTACTTTGTGTCAAGGGTTGCCAGCACAGTAGTGAATAACAGTAAACTAGTAGCTAATACTAAAATAATGAATACTACAACTAAGTAGTACTTAAGAAAAAATGTTTGATGCACTGATGCTTGGTGCTTTAGCAAATAAGGAGCTTGTTTAGTTTGCTGTTCTGCTTTAATTATATGTTCATGGTATTTTAACAGGGTAATAGATGTAAAGTTGTTTGTGGTGTTTTTTTTTTTTTTTTTTTTTTTTTTTTTTTTTATATATATATATATGAATTTAATTTTTTGCAGCCAAATTTGAGACAGAAACCGGAAAAAGATAAAGAATTCCAAAGGGAAAGAAAAAAACAGGATGCTTTGAAGAAAGAGGTAAGGTCAGAAAGTTGTATAATACATTATTTCTGTCTGTTTTATGTAGGGAGTGAATTGACCATCAAAATTCCATATTTAGCAGCTTGGAACATTTGTGTTCTACATAGAAATGGAAATAGATACTTGGATCCCCATAATTTATGAAAATGGTTACTATTTTAGAGGCCCAACATTTTTTGTTTTTGTTTTTTTGTTAGTGTTTTGAATATTGATGTATTTTTTTATTTGTAAAGTGCACAGATTGTGTAATTGCAAAATGTTAAAATACTAGTTACTAGTTGCTACACATTATGAAAGCATTGTATGGTAATGGCACTGTAAATGTTAAAGGACACCTCCAACCATGTGTATGGAGTCCTTTCTATGACTGTCACTTCTAAAGCCACCCGTTCATTGCTGTAGGTATACAGAGTCAGATGGGGAAAAGTAGGAAGTTGAGCCGTCATTTGTTCGGGTTTCTCCTGCTGGCTTGTATTAATGTATGAACTAATGCGAGAAACCATAGTGATTAATGGGTATATGCAGTGGCAATCTGTAAGGCAAGTGAAAATGTAGCTTTAAAAGGGTTTTACCACAGTGATTGTAGGTGTACTGTACTTTAAATTCTTGATGTTTATTTCTCTTTTCTGCAGGAGGGTTTTTTTTTTTAAATGTGTTTTCACATTAGATTAGACTAGATTTGCGTTTTCCATATTCCAGAAACTATATTTTTATAACAAACAATTTTTTTTTTTTTTTTTTTTTTTTTTAAGATTCGTGGTCTCTTAAAAGAACGTGCTGAGCAGGACAAGAAACTTCAAGCCTTGGAAGAAGAATTTAGAAAAACCGAGCTTAAACTCTTAAATGCTGTGAGGGAGAAGACTTCACTCAGTGCAACAATTGCATCCCTAGAAAGACAGATGGCTGACTTGAGCAAAGCGAATGACCTCCTGAAAACTAAGGTACCCTAAGTATTTCAATAGCAGTTGGAAGAAAGAGCCTTTGCAGTAGTTTTAAAACTTCATTTTCTCATTGTCCACATTCTACCACGGAGTATTCCACCTCCTGTTTTAGTTAGGATGTTGGTTTTACACTGTCCTGCTTTAGAACAGACAGGGTGGGGAAACTGAGCACATTAGCTCATCAATACAGGTATTTTGACCCTGCCTATTTCAGTTAAAAATTTTGGAAGTCGATTATTCAGATCTTTTCCCAGTTACTTTGAAGTTAGTTTTACCTTTAACAGTTCAGGTATCGGGTGTTTGACATGGATGGGGATGATTGAGCAACCACCATACAACATACAGCAGTTGGTTTGGGTATCTTGTATTAGACACTATCTGCATGGGGTTTGCAGGCTCTCCCTGTGTCTGCATGGGTTGTTTCCTCCCACATCCCAAAAACATGCAGTTAGTTTAATTGGATTCCCCCTAAATTGACCTTAGACTACATTAATGACATATGACTATAGTGGGGACATTAGATTGTGAGCTCCTTTGAGGGACAGTTAGTGACACGACTATGGACTTTGTACAGCGCTGCGTATTATGATGGCGCTATATAAATACTGTTAAGTAATAATAATGGTTTGACTATTGGTAGTGGACAACGAGTTTACAGAGAATATTGGGGGTGGAAATAGTTTAATAGAAGATTCTCTAATGGGTCTTTGATTTCATAGTAAAGAAAATGTTGTGAAATGATCAAATGAAAAATTCAGGCATGTGCGTTGTCTTTCAGTGTTGCAATCTGCATGCTTTATCCTAATGGTATTGTAACATGACAATTTTTTTTTTTTTTTTTTTTTCCTCTTCCTTTTCACTAGTTCTCAGATGATGGCTCAAAAAGAAAAATTGATGGCCTGTGCATAGAACTAATGGAAGCTAAAAATAAACTGGATGCAAAGGACAAGGTTTGTTTAACTGCTTCTTTTGTTAAAGGAAATGTATAGTTTTCATAAGAGATTGACTGTGGTGTGCTGAAATGGATGGCCCTGCAATGTGTTCCTCGTGCAGAACTAAAGATTTAAAGCGTACCTAAACTCAGAAATTTCACTTTCTGTAAAAGGGTGTGTGTTTTATGGCTGCAAAATTTTTATTGATACATTGGCCGTATGTTACAGTTCAGTGGCTGTGTTTGTTGCTTTTTGCAAAACCCTTATTTCCAAAAACTGAAAAAATGTAAAGTTACCTATGAGCTTTGTTTGAAAATCAATGTGTTGGTTGCAGGAAATCATACGTCTTCAAGCCAGCTTTCAAGAACAAATTGAAACACTGCAGAAAAGTTTAGCTACATCAAAAGCAGCTTTTAAATCCCTTAAAGAAAGGAACTCTCTTCTTGGTAGGTGATGAAAATCCCCTAGAACATGTCATGATTCCATTGTATTTGCATCTGTTATATTTAATAACCATGTCATACATTGCAGCTTACTAGTTGTAGTGGCTGCCTTTTTAGGCTAATCCTTTCAGCAGGTACAAAAAAAAACTTTTTGATCTTGCCGGAAAAGTTATGTTTAAGAATTTTTTGGTACACCCAATTGTAACCTATTCCACTACTCTTCCCTCCTCCCATGTAAAGGCATGCATTTCTAATATGTAATTGCCTGTAGATGATATCTCAAAGCATGACTTTTTTTTAATAGGGTTTTGGCTTCTATAATTGTACTTTATTTTCCTGAAACAAACCTAAATTTTTTTTATCTCTGCTATCTTGCACTGTAATTTGCCACATACTTGTACTTGTTGTGCTCAGATCATGAAATCAGCAGTCAGCTCATGGCAAATCTTTACTATATAGTCTTCTGCTTAACAATTTGAGCGTTTAGGTCTCAAACTTCAGTTTCAATTTTTTTTTTATATATAGAGGAAAATCATAAAGAGGTGGCGGCTCAAAATGAAAGTTTGGCAGAGGAATTAAACCAAACTCAAGGTATGTCATGTAATTTGATTTTTACTTTTTTATTTTTATTTTCCTTAATTCATACTAAATACATTTGTTTACAGTTTTAGTTAAGGAACTCAAAGGAGAAAATAAAAACCTGGAGAACTATCTATCAAATGCCCAAGAGCAAATACAGGTAAATGTCCTCTACAAGTTTTCTCCACCATGGATATCACTATATCTACAGACATGAATGAGGGCTTGTAAATACTTAAGCGTGAGTAGTCTGGGCACAGGTGCGCTTAAGTCTCAATACACTTCATAAAAAATTGTGTTTAATCTTACATTACCTTTTTCCAGATGTATACTTACCTACAGCAATGTTTAAATTCTTCTAAAATTAGTATGTGTAGTAAATCCCCCTCCCATAGGCTTCTATAGGGAGACAGAATTGAATCCTGGAGATGCTGCTGGCACAGCCAAGAAATAGATTTGACCTAAAGAATGTAAACAGCAAGGCAGGCAAAGGGCTATACGATTAAAGCATGTATGCTGAATGATAGGAGAAGGGGCAATTTCTTTAGATCAGGTGTATACTTCTTAATGCTCCCTTAAGTATTGGATGTAGCTTATTTTTTTTACCTTTTTAAGGTGGAACTAAAGTTCCACTTTAAAAAAAAAAAAAAAATATCAGGCATTGACTTCACTACCAGCTTGATCGCTCCAGGTTTCTGGCAAAAAGCTAAGCAGTCAACCTTGCATCGCATTTGGTTGCCAGGGTCCCCAGCTTCCTCTACATTTGCAGGGAATGAATAAACTCCCACATGCCTGCACCAGGGGTTTGCACCTTTGCAGTCAAGCCAATAAAGATGGTTGAAAGAGAAGATGGCTGCCTGATCCAGTGGAACCTCATTTACAATTTTAAGGTGGCAACTGGTTGTATTTTATGGTATATATAAAAGTGCAGCATTCAAACTTGGTGATCATTCTTTATTTACTTGAATGACATATGTTTTTAACTTGCAAAAATGGAGAACAATGTGTTTGCCAAAACGCAACTATTCCTCATTATGATCTATGGTGTTCTCAGCATTTGCCACTTTGAAAGTGATCTGGGTAACAAGTGGCAATTTGTTCAGTTGTTGTAACTTTAAAAAACAGTCCTCCCCTCCCTTTTATAAAGTTATGTATTTGCAGAGACTGCTTTAAAGGAAAATCTGTTATATCCCTTATATGCTGCAGTTTGACTGTGATGGCAGATGCAATACACATTCCATCCAATTGGACAGTGCTATGTGCTTGGTTTATTATATGACCCGAAAGTGTGGCAGATTTTCAATTTTTTTGCTGTATGCCTATTGGAAAGGCAAGAAATCCTTTTCCAATTGTGCCTGTTTATAGCTGAGAAATGTTGTGGATTACATCTTAATCTGTACCAGCTCCTGTCTACTTTAGAACATATGACTGCAGGAAAACGGGTAGAAGTTTAACATATTTGATGGCACAGAAACAGTGGCCTTCATGAATATTAAAATGCAAAGGGTAGAATTTGCACTGTAACCTATATGTTGCATCAATTGTAAATGGAAAATGTTAGATGGCATTTATATAAAATGACTGTCGGACTGATACTAAACTTACATTGGACAAATTTAAATGTTGCCAGCTGAAGACTGCTAATGGTAAATATGCTTTGCAACATGCAAAAAAAAAAAAAAAAAATCGGCCCCCTCCAATATATAGGTTGTGGAGGTGATCATTTATTGTGTGCATTGTTAAACAGCCAGATGGCCACACATATTGAACACTTTTCAAATAACACTTTTTTTTTTTTTTTTTTTTAAGGACCTCAGACTGGAACTAACCAGCAAAGAACAGGAATATGAGCGTAAACTGGAAATTGCAGCATCTCAGATAAATGAGCAGAGCTTGGTAAATGTTTTTATATGTTCTCTATATCTTAGTCTTTACAGTGTATACCCTGGTACAATGGGGCAAGTTTTGCGATGAGGTGTAAATTGGTATAGACTGGAAACTTAAAAATGACATAACTTGAGGAAATGAATATCTTGGGGCGTGTGAATTTTTAAAATTTTTTTAATGTTATATTTAGGCACATTTTAGGGCCAGGTTTGCATTAAAAACCGTATATGGGTCACAACACCTCCCATTCTTTATCTCAGTTCAAATTACAACAATGACTCGTTCTGCCACCTAGTGGCCAATTGGTATAGTGCACAGCTGTCACAATCGGAAATTCTATATGTGTACATTATGAACAATTCTAGAGACGGGAATGATTTATAAATAGAGGCCTAAATGTAGCAGGGATCTACATGATTAAGCAGTGGTCATTATGGTTTTTCAGCCAGGCCCAAACAAGCTGTATATGAGTGAATAGGAGAGCCATGAGCACTCGCTAAGGACAAATGTTTTCTTCAGAATTGAAATGGCAATAAAAATTTGAGGTCCTAACCCTTCTCGTGGGGGGATCCTGCTGGATTCAGGCTTTGATTCTGGTACAGATCTCCAGAATAGTATAGTGGAACTGAATACCATGATGGATAATATCTTTTCTATTCTCAATTTTGAATTTTGGTTGTCATTTAATCTAGGCTTGCCTTCTGGTAATCCCCCCCCCCCCCCCAATGTGTAGAATAGGTGAATAATCCTAAAGACGCTTTAAAAGGAGGGCTTTATTTTTGCGTTCCTGGAGATCTTTTTAACTTTCCAAACAAATATCCATTAGGTCATTTGCCCTGTGCACATTCATGCAGAACTAAGTCAGTTTGCGTGGGCTGGCATGTTGATATATCAACCATATCCCAGAGCCACAGATTAGAGCAAAATGAAGAGGATACAGACTGACTGGTTGCAATGGGACTTGCTAAACTCCAGTGTGTGGAATTTTGTATGTATAGGCAAGAGGATTTAAATGCTAGTTATGAAAAGCTCTACCACACAAACAACAAAATAGTAGGTTTTTTTTTTTTTTTTTTTTTTTTTTCCATGTAGACTTCCAGTTCCCTGCGTCAGGAATTGCAGAAAATACAGGAAGAAATGATGAAAGAGAGGCGCCTTTTGGAACAGGAGCTGGAGGGAACACTAGATGATCTTGATCAATTACAACAACAGGAGGCGGCTGCAGAGAAACTAATCATGGAACTAGAGCAAGAAAATAAGCAGAGGGCAGAAGAGATTGTACAGCTAGAGAAAACTCTTCAAGGGTATTTTAAACTGAAAATGTTTTTTTTTTTTTTTATTTTAGAGAAACACAGGAGTGTTACCAGGGGTCCCTTCTAAATCTTCGTCTGCTTGCTTTACTGAGCCATACACTATAGTGGTCACAGAGTTGATTCACTGAGCTGTACAGACAGAATATATCTACTAATAGAATATTTTACTAGCAGTGGAAAATGTTTACTAGATTCTACCCAAATTCTTGCAAATGAAGTCAAATTCATCAGATTAAATTTACCACATGTAGTTGTACATAACTGTAATATGTTCCCCTGTAATTGTAAGTCCTGATTCTACTAAAAAACTTCTTTGGCCAATTTTACCTGTCTATCTGTTTATATCCCTCCATAGACACCAGTTGATTCTTCTGTACTTCAACCTAATAACCTATTATTAACCATATATATATTTATATTTATATATTTTTTTTTTTTTTTTTTTTTTTTATGCAACTGGACTAAAGAAGTCAAATTTGATAGAATTGAACTTTTGTATTAAATTGATTTTCTAAAAATTCGACCATCCTTAGTTGACCTATGCCTTAGTTCAGGGGTGTCAAACTCAAATCACATAGAGAGCCTGTTTTTTAGATTTTGGCCAAGTTGCGAGACACTTTTTTTAAGATGCATAGTCATAGTAGAAGTATAGATCCTTCCTGACCCTGAGACATCATATCTCGCACCATCCTTGTGCATTAATCATCTTCTGA
Organism: Pyxicephalus adspersus; assembly: GCF_032062135.1. NCBI lineage: Eukaryota > Metazoa > Chordata > Amphibia > Anura > Pyxicephalidae > Pyxicephalus > Pyxicephalus adspersus. The sequence continues at coordinate 49,346,543 of NC_092859.1, forward strand.
AAAAAAGACCATGCTTGTCTTGGTGAACATCGTGAATATATCTCATCTTTCATTAAACTGTCTCCCTTCTGCATTACCTTTTCTCTTGTTTGACAAGCAGTTTTAGCAGTTTTTTAAGAGTTAGGTGTACTTGGCCTGTTGCTGGGTCTCAGCAGGAGTGAAGAAGCAACTGGGGTCCTTCTGCCTGCTGCACGGTCAGGCAATTATGAGGACCACCACATAAAACATCCAGCTAGGCTGGATTCGGTCCCCAGGCCTTGTGTTTTGACACCTCTACTTTAGTTCTATAGATTTCAGTATTACTTGTTCAGTGAGTCCTGGGGTAACTATGTATAAAGTGGGCCAAACAGATTTTTGCATCTCCTGATATGGCAAGTTGTTGTTGTTGTTGTTAATCCTCTCGTATACAGTCTTGGAATACTACTCAGGAAATCCATGGTTAATGTTGAGATTCCTGCACCCTTTTTATGTATTTTTGCTTGAGATTACTTCATTTTGTTAACATTTTGGTATTGACCAATTCAGTAGGATTTCCTTTTAGGTGTCTTTTGTTATTGTGTTTTTTGTCCCTCTTGGGAGGAGGTAACTTGTCTTGTGCAGTCCTCAAACTTTTGTATATTTTTTTATTGGTATCCATTATGAATTTTCTCCTAACCACTACCTAGCTTTTTACAGTCCTCAGACAAACATTCATGTGTGTCAGCCTGTTGTGTTCACACCAAAACCTTGCTTTGTGGATGTCAGAGCAGCAGGATAGCATAGTGAAAAACAGAACCTGAAATGCCTGTTGCTAGTTTCTAGCCTCCTTGCTGGAAATCAAAACCTTGCTATTTTATGCCATAGTTGCCCATCAGATTGATAACTGCCATTAACTTTTCAAGGTTGCAAAAAAGTACCTGTGACATTCTGCTAATGCTCCTACGTGCCTAGTGTTTGACTGTAGGCAGCAAAAACCACAGTAAAAAACAGTCTCATAAAGCCTTTAATTTTTTTAAGCAAACATGACTAACTGCCTGTCCAACCTTTTTGTTTTAGCAAAAATGCAGAGCTTGAAAGGACAAAGGAGAAACACGAGAATAAAATTTCACAGCTGACAGAAGAGCAGAATAATTTGCTGCTACAACTCTCTGAATATGAAGGGTATATAAATATTTATTGTGTAAAAACAAAAGGAAAATTCCATGTGAAAGCTGACTCTAGCATAAGGCTTATTGTAATAAACTGTCATTTATTTTTTTATGATCTAGTCTGAAGACTACAGCTGCTACAGAAGTGGTCTCTTTAAAGATAACAAATGGGTCTCTAATGGCTAAAATTGCAGAGGCAGAAAATGATAAGGAACTACTAGAACAGCAAATTGAAAAAAATTTGAAAAGAAATGAAGCATTGGAACAACAAATTTGTAAATTGCTAGAAGAGTCTTCAAAAACAAAGGAAAGTTTGGAACTCGGGCTACTGGAGTTTCAAGAATGCTCAAGAAAAACAGAGCAAAGGCTTGAGCAAGAGCTTAATGATCTCCAGGAAACCTCTTCCAAAATGAGGGAAGCACTGGAGCAGAAGCTCTTTGAGCTTCAGGAAACCTCTACCAAAACAAGGGAAGGACTGGAGCAACAGCTTAAAGAGGTCCAGGATATCTCCGCCAAACAAAGGGAACAACTAGAGCAGAAGCTTCTGAACTTCCAGGAAACCTCCGACAAAGAGAAAGAAGCATTGGAAAAAAAGCTTCTTGAGCTTCAGGAGTCTTCTGCTATCACAAGGCAGCAGATTTTAGATGAGCAGGAGACCACCTCCAAAGTGAAAGCAGAACTGGAGAATCAGCTTCATGATCTCCAGGAGAAAACTTTAAAATCTAAGGAGCTTTTGGAAGACCAAATTTATGACTTGCAAGGGGAAAAGGAAACTCTGGAGAAGCAACTTCTTGAAGTCCAGGAGACCTCTTCAAAAACAAACCAGTTATTAGAGAAGAAGCTCATTGACTTTCAGGAAAGTGAAACAAGAATTAGGGAAGAATTAGTACAGCAAATTAATGAACTTAAGGCTAGTAAAGCCAAGGTTTGTGAAGAATTGGAGAAAAAAATTCTTGAGATGCAAGAGACCTCAACAAAGACTGTTTGTGAATTAGAGCTGCAAGTTCTTGAACTACAGCAAGAGCTGGGAAAAACAAAGAATGAAGCAGAGCACAAGATTCAAGAACTTTTGAGGAACAATAATAAAACCGTAGAAAAAATAATGCAGGAAATGGAAAAGGATTCTGAAAAAATAAAAGGACAATTGGAAGGACAACTACTTCAGTTGCAGGAGTCATCTAAGAAAACACAAGAAAACTTGGAGAAACAGCTTCAAGACCTTCTTGAGACCTTTTCCAGAAAAGAGGAGGCGTTTCAACAACAGAATAATGAACTAACAAACCTAAAGATACAACTTTCGGAGTTACAAGTAGAGCTTTTAAGGTATCTTGCAATAATTGCACCACACCTGTATAGATGCTCTGTCATATGTTAAAAAAACACATAATTAATACAATGTACATTTAGGCGAAGCTTACAAAAGACTGCTCAGTTTTGTGTAAATCACTCTCCATTCTGCAAAACAACCTTCATGGAGTCATAATGACCTTGCAGTCATTAGAAGTGAGCTGAAGAAAAACAAAGTAACTGTCAGTGTCTGTAGATGGAGGTGGGGGGGAGGTGTTATTTCTACTAAACAGGTGTGTAGTGTGGGCAGAAGGCTAATCTAGTTTCAGGATAAACTTGGTTTTAGCTACACCTTGGCTTAAGGTTTAAAGTTTAAGCTATTCTTTTTTTGAAAATATTTTACACTTTATTACCCAAGATTCACAGCTCAAATTAGATTCAGATATGTGGGGGGGGGGGGGGGATTGTTTAACTTTGGGTGAAAAACAGACAGTTGTTTCCCTTGGTTATTCTCTGGTTTGGTTAACTTGATAATGCTAAAGTTATTTTACAGGAAAGGCTGTGAAAATGAAGAAACAATAAAATGGCGCACCCTGTATGAAGAGTTGTTCAATAAAGTCAGACCCTTTCAGGTATACTTATAATTTATTTCCTATATATATTATTTTTTTTTTTTTCCTTGGCATTACCCATTAGTGATCTGCCTTTTCCTCCCACAAATGCACAATGCAAAAAAAGGCAATCTAAGCCAGTGACTGGGAGAGATCATTTGCAGGGATAGTGGTTTAATATTTATTGCTACTATGCATCTCAGGAGTCCTTGGCACCTGTAACATGATTATTTTAACCCCCCTAGTGGTAATCCCGAGTGTGACCCGGGGTAAGTTTAGAAGCCCCCTTTACCTTCGCCCAGCGCTCCAGCAGCGGGTCTAATGGTCCCGCTGTGATGCTGGGATGTTAATGAATTAGGGGGTGAGGCCGGGCGGGAAATTTAAAAGCAGATTACCAAGTAATCTACTTTTAAATACCACCCGGGGTCCCGGCCACGTTGCTGCCTGCATCAGCAGTTAGATGCGACGCACAATGCAGGACTTCTGCATTGTGCATCACATCTATCTGCTGATTTGAGCAGCAATAGTAAATTCTTAGGGTGGTGCCAGCAGGAAATCACCCCTGGAAGTGTCCTGATTTACATTTTGCCCACTATTATCCCTGACCTTTTGACATTTTTTGATTAAATTACATTGTTGTGGTCTATTTCATTTTTTTTTTTTTTTTTTTAGAATTATTTATTATATTCATGATTATAATAAATATAATTATCATACCGGGGAGGTAATCTGAAGAATTACAGGCCACAATATAAACAAAAATTTCTATGCAAAAAAATTAGGGTCACATTTTGCATCAAAAAACTTACCAAATTAGAACTCTAGGGGGGTTAAAGCAGAATTTTGCTCCCAGTGCACACCACACAGCCTCACTGCATCAAATTGTGTAATAAACTGCAGTATATCTTGGTAGAATTTAACCATAAAATTAGGAAGCGGATTAACGCAGGCACTATCGGATGTCCTGGGTAGTTTAAAGCAACATGGTCAGATTACTGGTACCAATCCACAACTGGGGATGTGTGCTTTTCATGTGCAAATTGGTTTTGAAAGAGTTGTATAGTAACCTGTTAAAACTTTTGAGTATAGTTTTTGTAATGAAATGTATCTTACAGCAACAACTGGATGCCTTTGAAGCTGAGAAAAATGCCTTGCTTAATGAGCGTGGAGCAGCACAAGATGAGCTGAACAAACTCAGTGAGGCATATGCAAAGCTCCTTGGTCATCAGAATCAAAAACAAAAGATAAAGCATGTTGTGAAACTAAAGGATGAAAACATTCAACTTAAACAGGTACAGTAAAAGTTGCATTTTCTCATTTGCACAGCAGTTGGCAGTATTGGGCTTCTTCACTTTATTTTCTCATTTGCACAGCAGTTGGCAGTATTGGGCTTCTTCACTTTATGTATTAAAATCTTTTTGCTTTTTTTTTTTTTTTTTTTTTTTTTTTTTTGCCTTTTAAACACTTAAAGAACATCTGAGCATACAAATAGGTGTGCAGAAAACCTCTTAATAGAAGTCCCCCCCCACCTCACTCGGTACACTTACTCTGCCGGTGATCCATTTGCTTGCAGAAGTAGTGGATTTACGAACACTGGGATATCTGCTCTTTCCTGAAACTGCTTTCTTAATGAAAGTCTTTCGGGTGATCCTTGCAGCCCCAAAAAATGACCTAAAAGGTGTGTGTTGAAATTTTGCTTGAAGACATGAGATGATAAAGCTCTGTATTGCCAGACTAAAGGTATGTACAAACACTTTGCTGGAAATGATCAGTGGCAGTTCTAAAATCACTAGGGACCAATAAGCTCTATAAGAAAATCTGCATTTTATGGGAGAGTGGATATTTTTTCTATTCATAAATTGTTCAGTTTTTTTTACGACACACACACTAACATTGAAGGACAGCTGTGTGGCCACTGCATTTTTATCTGAGATCATCCTGAATGTCCATCTTGAAAGATGCAAATGGCGTCCATTCACTTGTAAATAAGGAATGCTACTGTTGTCAGGTAATCCTTGGAGCACTTAGTTTTTAAACAAAATACACAAGCATCATGTTTGCTGTGAGCTTATTGAATAGGTGGGGTTTTCAACTAGACTCCTCCTACCACATCTCAAGTGTTTTTTTTTTTTTTTTTTTCTATAGTTCGGTCATAATGTTACTGTATCTGGAATTTGGTAAAAAAAAGGCAGTGAATTTTTTTTTTTTTTTTTTTTTATTATGCTTACCTCCTTATCCTTAAATCTTTAGGAACTTGCAAGGGTAAAGGCTGAATTGTCAAAAGAAAAGCAAAATGAAAGGCAGCTGCAAGCCCAACTGAATGATTTGATGGGAGCAAAGAAGTTTGATCCATCCAAAGCTTTTGAGCATGATGTCAAAAGAAACATTCACCAAAGAGCTCCATTAAAAGATGGTAAACAAATCCATATTTCTTATAATCTAAAATACATATTGGGAATAAAATGCTAATGTGTTTTGTGCTGTACGTGTGTGTTGTAGACATAGTTCAGATTGAGGGGTGATTAAAACAATGAGGTTTAATCCTACCCACAAGGCAATAATCTCTGCTTGCCTTGCTTTTTATTTTTGCAAAACCCAAACACCAGTCCTTAATTCCACCTGTTTTCTGTGGTAGAGGATTTCTTGTGCATTTTACCAAACTTGACACTACTGTCCACTATTTTAAGCTATACAAACTCTATTTTGGAATTGTGCTGGAACACTTGTAACAGTCTTTGCCTAATCTTAGTAGAGTGGTCCTCTTTGTGACCTCTGACAGGCGGGATTGCAATGTCTAAGTCTTATTACTCTAGGTGAGCACACCAGCTTTGTCATACACATCGCAATGGATCAAGATACCATTCCAGTGGAACCTAATGGACTTGTAGCACTGTTCTCTTTCCCAGTTGCAGAGCTTTCAGTGTTATTTACAGGATGCAAAAATAAAAAAATTTGCCCTACATTTTGTACTATGTATAATCTATTACATGACCCTTATTTGCCTAAATATGTTTTTCATTTATATTTGGTTTCAATAGCAAGAATTCCAGCAGTGCCCAAATGAGTTAAATAATAACTTTCTGGGACATGAGGAGAAATATTGAACGGTTAAAAAGCCGACAAGATCTGTCCTGTGGATAGGTAGTTCCCTGGGATAGTAAGAAAGTATAAATTAACAATGGATTCTAGATGACCATTTTTTATTTATTTTTTTTCTTGTGCTTTTTTTTAACAGGGAACCGAAATATGTCCTGAGGAGCATGTTGCTGATTGAAAATGATCGTGACTTTAATTTTTTTTTTTTTTTTTTTAATGGATGTTATGTTTTAATAAAGTGCACCTGCCATGCAAAATTATGCAGGCTGTCATTGCTGGTCTCCTCATTCCTGTTTCTGGCTTTAGGACTTCTGAGATCTAGACAAGCATGCAAAGGTATTGAAAATTCTTTTGTTATGATGGCCAAAGAAGAAGTTCTTCATAGACATTTGACTTTTATGTTCATTACTTGCTGCCTCCAAAATTGAAACTTACACATTATTTCTGTGAATTAGAATTAGTAAATGGGATTTGTGCCACTGGTTTTTCTGTGTGGTGATCAAATGGCTATGCAGTTTTTGTAATATAAAGTACCCAAAAAATACTATTTATAAAAATCAAATATATATCAATTCACTAAAAGCAGTTCACAAACCTTAGGTGGTGTAAACATGCATAATACAGTCTGCTTTCTCTTCCGTTTGTCTAATTGTATTTTTATGTCGCTATTTTTATTTGCAGTATGTGCTTTTTTCCCTTTGTCTATATTGCTCACATTTTAAGCAATCAGTAGAACTTTATTTTCGAATGCCCTTGATTTATATATACTTTGGTATTCATTTTTTATTTATCCAATATATTGTGTATATACCACTTCCTAATAAAAAGTTTTAACATGTTTCCTATGATGTCATTATATATCGCTAAAGATTCACTCTGTGATATTGCCACACATGCAACATCCTGTGGGAAGATGGCCCCAGAGGATGGGGTGCTTCCAGTTCCCTTTTTACTTCCTTATGATTCAGATATTTTAACCCTTGTGTTATGTTGCCCACTGTTCTTGGAGTCTGATATACTGGGGATCTTCCTTTAGCGGTTTTGGGTGTTGTGGCATGCACCACATAGTTGCAGTGGCCATAAGTTCCCTTTAGTATCCTTTGTGAACCACTGGTGTTTTAGGAAAATATTTAGATGGAGTAAACTAGAGGCCACAAGTTCCACAATAAGCATACCCCAAGAAGTGGATACAGAAACAATGGACATTCTTGGTCCCACCATATCGCTACAGATTTGATCCATGTTTTTCCTCTTATATTTTGCCTTGTCTCTCGTGGTATTTAAATAGAAAAAATTCTAGTTATCATCACTATAAAGATTGTCCCAGCTGGATGGGTTACAAGACCCTAATACATGAAATCTCCCTGGTGTGCTTTTACCACGGTTTCTTTCTCAATCTGCCAAAAAAGTAATATAGTGCTGCAGCAGGTGTCTTAAGTACACCTTATTTCCTGCTTCATGAATTATAAGGATCATCTAGCCCAGCGGTTGCCAACTGGTGGTCCGCATCTCCACAAACCATGTCTCGTGTATGGACACACACATGTGTCTCAGTACCACAACCTGTCCACTCTGTCCAGGTCTGAGCCTGCGGTGGGAGGGTGGGTGAGTTCTGGCATTTTGATGACACTCTTGGGGAAGTATCTTCCCCTTTGAGTGACAGACAGCTCCCTGCGCATGTGTGGTCTGGATTCTGTGGATTTAGTGGTTTGAAAGGTTGGTGACCACTGCTCCAGCCCACTCCTGTCTCTGTTGTCCTTGCTTTCCCCTGTCTGCGATTTCCTTTTCAGTTCTGTCAACCTTTTAGTCACTGCTTCATGTATTAGGTGTTCCTGAACAGCATTTACTTGTAGACTGCCTTAGAAAACAACCATGTGCTGGGGGGCAGGGCTTGGCAATGGCGGTGTGAGCTGTGTTTGGCTCTGTGACTGTCCAGGCCTTTTTTCAGTGATCACGGGCAGATCAGCACCGCTACCAGTTCCAGATGCCTAAAGGGAAGAAATACACAGGATCCCACAAGACTCCCGGATGAGCGAGTATAATGGGGTACTTTCCCTCAGATCTTCATTGGCTGTCATCTACCTCATGACCTGCAGGCTCCCTTACTAAGGGATCCCCAGTAAGGAGGCTATAGACTCATTAGCTACCTGGGTTGAGGGATCCCTGAGGTGAGAAATGTGGTGATGCACTATTGTAAAGACATTAGACTCCAAGGTGACCACACTGAAAATGCTTTTTTATGTTTATCTCTTGTTTGTGACAAATGTCTCTGCAAATCGCCTTCCTTAAACTCCCCAGCGGTAATCTGAGTGTGACTCGGGGTAAAAAATACAAGCTGAAAGCGATAACCCCGAGTCACACTGGGGGTCGTTAAAAATATAAAAAACAAACACCTACCTAGTCCCATCGGTGTCCTGTCATCCTGTGGACACGTCCTCTTCTTTGAGCTGTCCCCTTGCGAGTGCTCTGACGTTCCCTGGCAGTTCCCGGTGACGCCGATGCGTACAGCCATCACTAGGGGCATGGCGGGAATGTCAAAATATTTTGTATTGCATTCAAAACAAATTAACTATTGAATGCAATACATTGGATTTCTATGTCTAAAAGCGGTACATCGTCTTTCATGAACATTTGTTTTACAGTATATTACAATAGTATATGTATATTAAAGTTTGAAACACAAAATCATGTCAAGGTTTATTATTAAATGTATTAACAAACTTTTTTTTTCAAATTTACTTATTTTGACATGATTTTGTGTTATTATACTATTATATTATACTGTAAAATACATTTTCATGAAAAACAATGTACTGCTTTTAGACATATAAATCTGGACAGAAATGGACCGCCCAGGAAGTTAACTCCCGAGGTTTGAACTCTCCAACCAAGAGGTCTATTCTTTTAAATAACCTAACCAAATCAAGTTGACAAATTGCTTTCCTACAGGAAACGCATTTTCGACATGATAAACTCCCCAGTCTGCGTAAAAGACGATTCCATGTGGGATACCTCAGTACTTCACCCGATTCTAAGTCAAGAGGGGTCAGCATTCTCTTAGCTAAGAATTTGCCATGGTCTCTAGTATCAATACGCTCTTACCCAGAGGGTAGATTCCTCATTGTGCAAGGTAAAATTGTCTGCTATTTATTTACATTGCTGAATATTTACCTTCCAAGTTCTCATTGGCTATCCAAGAGGATTTGACACTGGTACGATTATAATGGGGAGGGGGGGGGGGACTTCAACATCACACTGAACCCAACCCAAGATACTTTGACGGGGCACTCACACTTACCTTTCTCTTTTCACAAGGCGTTAAAAGTATTACTCCCTGTCCACCTGTTAGTGGATAAATGGAGTATTCAGCAGCGGGGAACCAGAGATTTTACCTTTTACTCCCCAGTGCATTAAACCTATTCCACTTTGGACTACTTTCTAGTATCACACACTGCCTTTTTGTGAGTATTTTGGCTTATAGGTTGACACCCATATTGAGCTTCTTTCCATTCTGAGAAGTTAGAGACAATACTACCTGCACTAGATATCATAGACTATGTGGGTGTCCTGCTCATGTTACTCTCTACAGATGTGGAGAATGCATTGGATCGAGTAGATTGGACCTTCCTACATACCACATTGCCATACTTAGGGCTGCCTGAGCGCTTTTTGCAATAGGTTAAGGCATTATTTTCTTCACCTACGGCACGGATCAGAATAATTGGCAAGCTGTCCCGGCTCTTTCCTAATATAAATGGGACGAGGCAGGGCTGCCCGCTTTCCCCTCTCTTATTTATTCTCACACTACAGCCATTTCTACGTAGGATACGATCTAATGGAGATATGAAGGGGGTTAAAATTGGCAACATGGAACACAAGATTGCCGTTTATACGGACGATTTGTATGTAACATCCCCTATCATGACGTTACCAAATCTGTTAGTGGAATTCAGAAAATTTGCGGAATTACCAAATTTCAAAATAACTTGCAAAAATCGGAGGCCTTGAACATTTCAGTGCCCAGAGCGGTTCAGTCGGCAGTAGTTCCAAATTTTCCCTTTAGGTGAGCCACTTCCCATATTGAATATTTGGGCACCTGGATTCCATCCAACCTGTCGCGTGTTGTAGAGCCTAATTTTATTCCCCTGCTTAACACTGTCCAAAAAGACCTCCAAGGATGGAAACAGTTGGCATTCACCTGATTTGGTAGATGCAACATTTTAAATATTAACATCATGCTTAGGCTCTTGTATCTGTTGCAGGCCTTACCGGTCCACAATACCTTCTGCTGTCCTGTGCAAATTTAGATCAGAATTAAAAAATTTGGCAATTAGATAAACCAAAAATAAATGTTCAAACATTGAGACTTCCTAAAGTAAAAAGGGGCATGGCATTTCCAGACCCCACACTATACTACCGGGCTATACACCTAGCTAGACCTCTAGACTGGTGCACTAACAAATGACCGAAACTCTGGATCAGATTGCAGGGTGCGATTTAGCCAATTCCAATTGAATCATTGGCGTGGGTTCCTGAACCTGACCCAAAGTACCTCTGCCCCAGTTTTCTGCCAACGGCCCACTAATGGGATATTTAGAGCTTTACATTGATTTGTGAAGGAGCTTGTATCCCATTAACAACCCTACAATCAGAAATTGATTTACCTGCATTAAAATGGCTGGCGTACAATTCAGATTACCTATCTACTTAGATCACTTCCCCGGTTACATAATTTTTGTTGCCAGCTATTACCTCTAGAATCGATACGCCATTGGCGGGTCCTGCTCAGAGGTACTCTTGAAAATTTCCTCGAACTTCCGATGTTTCTGCAAAATTTTGGCGAACCGATTTTGCAAAACCATCGGAAGACCGAGGAAATTATAACAGTAGGATTGACAGGGGATTCCCTGGTAATCCTCCTGTTTGCGATCCCCGGGGCACTATAGGTTAATTAACCTCTAGTGCCAGGGATCGCACTTCATTGAGAAGATTCCTGGCACTAGAGGTTAATTAACCTCTAGTGCTGCGGAATGCACACTGTTCTCAATGAATGCAGCTTTTTTTTTCAAGCTTGATCGGCGTATTTACACTGGCCATTCTCGCTTACAATTTCGGAAGAATGGCTGAATTTGCAGCGAAATTGAGTTTTAAAAACCTGCTCACTCATCCCTAGTAGTTTATAAACTCACAGAGGTTGATAAGACATAGACCTGAATTGGCGCTCCTTCACATTTCCAACATGCCACGAAAGAAATACAAGCGCTCTTTGCTGCAACATTTGTGAAACGCCGCTTCACACTAAAAGAATGGGGAGGTTTGAGGGTACTTTCAAGGCGCAGACTACGTTTTTTAGCTTTAAGTCTTTGGCCTCTGGTTCCAAATCTTTTTCCAGGTTATAATTCTGGTATTAACTTTGCAGAATACTGTTGGATGGCCACCAACTGGTTGTATCATAGGGCTGCATGTTGTTTTTGCAAAATAACACTGCCAATGTTTATTTGTTCAAATTTAAACATCAATTAAAAGTAACCTACCATTGCATGCTGAAACAAATTTCAGGAGAGGCAACAAAATGCCTATAGAATACATATTGTCATATATTCTATCCCATTGCATGTATTTATTGTAGTTCTTTTTAACGCTTTGTTTAAATGTTCTGCTTTATAAGGAAATATTCTCAACGCTCTTGGACCTATTTTTTCTGAGATGAATACGAGTCCTTTACCTCCCAACCACCAGGTGATTTAATAAAACTAGCTGGGGTGTCCTTGACAAATGAAGGAAGCACTTTACATTGGATTATAGTTTTGCATCTGCAAATATACAGATGTTTTTCTTTGGAAAGGTGCGGCACTTCAATATCACTGAAAACCCTTTTGAATGCTGCAACCTGTGTATACTAAAACTAGTAAGTAACTGTTTTGTACAGACTTGGGATGATATGGTAAGCCGCACTTATATTTGTTCTGTAGTAACACTTCTGGCCTAAACCAGTGCCTTTGGACTATATTATGGCAGTGATTAGCTTTGAGATCATCCTGTAATATGTGAATATACACTAACCAGGACTTTATTAGGTACACCTGTCAAAACGCTTGTTAATGCAAATATCCAAAAATCTGCCAATCACATTGGAGCAACTTAATGAATGTAAGAATTGTCAAGACAGATAGAACTAGGATCAGAAAAGGGAAAAAATATGATCTAAGTGACTTTAAACATAGCATAGTTGATAATGCCCAGCAGGCTGGTCTAAGTGTTTAGGAAAATGCAGATCTGCTGGATTTTCATAAACGACCTCCCTAGGGTTTACAGAGATTGGTTTAAGAAAGGAAAATATCCAGTAAGCAGCAGTTCTCAGGTCAAAAATGCTTGTAGATGCCAAAGGTCAGAAGGGAATGACCAAAACTCTTTGAGGTGCTGGATGACAGTACTTTAAATAACCACTTCTTACAAATGAGGTATGAAGAACAGTATATCTGAATGCACGACACTTTAAACCCTAAAGCAAATGGGCTACAGCAGCAGGAGACCAGGTGCCATGTCCGCCAGCTAAGACCACACACCTGAAGCTACAGGCTCACCAAAATTGAGAAGATTGAAAGAATGTTGCTTGGTCTAGTTCTCAACTTCTACTGCAGCATTGGATAAGGTCAGAAATTGGCAAAAACGATAAGAAAGCATGAATTTATCCTGCTTTGTATGGTGTGTGGTGTAATGGTGTCATGTCAGCATAGACTAAAATTCCTGAGAAAAGCACATTGTTTAAATCTATACCACAAAGAATTCTGGCAGTTCTAAAGGCAAAAGGGGGGTCCAACTCTATATTAGCAACTTGAATTGAGGAAGCACTCCCCAAGCCCATAATATTTATTACATTTTAACAAACATGCATTTAGGTATCCTAAAAACATGCATTTTGATATTTTATTTGTGCTCCCAGCAGTATCACTTTAAATTATTATAGATTCATCATACTTTTTGATTTATTAATTCTAGTGATGAAACAAAACATTCACCTACAGGCTCTGCCGGTTTTACTAAAACTAAAAACTACTAAAGATGCAAACCCTGTGTATAATGGTAATTGTGGCCTAGACAGGAAATACGTAAACTTTTTAACACATTTCCTGTTCTTACAAAAACTAAGAAAAGAGGCAAAATTTGCAGTAATATACCCAATGCTTGTTTTTAATTGATGACACTTTCCCAAACTGTTTTGCCTTAAAGTGCATAATTATCATTTTAAGGTAATGATCTACAATATGTGAAATTATGTAACAATACAAACCAGAAAAAAATGGTCAATGAGATTTGAGGGCATTATGTTATATATAGGTTCAGAGAGCATGTGTGTATTCAATCGTTTGCAAAGAATTGTATAGTTTATGAAAAACTAAACACCTGATTGGTTTACCTGTTCTCGGATTTGTATGCACATATCCAGGTTAATTACAGATTAGCAATGTATGATTTGGAAATAGGGATTAGCAGTTAAGAATGGATGGGTATGAGATTATTGCTTGATGTTTACTCTAAGTAAAACAATAAAAGAATTGACATTCAAAAATCTGGCAACCTCCCGACCTGAGAAGTGCTGGAGTTTTGAAAATTCTGGATTTTTGAAAGTTATACTTACCTCCATGCACAGGCTAGCCTTCTTCTCGCAGCACCCGCGGACATCTGGCACAGTTCCAGGGAGTAGACAGCGGGGACATTTTAACGTGTATTTAGTGTAGCAAGCAAGACCTAACAGCTGTTTCTGCAGAACAGCGCCATCAAAACATTACCCTGTTTCCCCGATTATAAGGCACTCTCTTATATTTTTTGAAATGCCAAAATATGCCCTAGGTCTTATTTTCAGGGGATGTCTTATTTTTCCATGAAGCAGACTACAGTACACATTTATTTCTCTGGAGGACACACACGCTGCAGCCAGCATCAAGAACACACACGCTGCAGCCAGCATAAAGGACACACACGCAGGATCAGATGTCTTATTAACGGGTAAGTGTCTTATTTTAATTTTTTTTTCAAAAATCGGGGGTGCCTTACTTAATGGGGATGTTTTAAAATCGGGGAAACACGGTAGTGCCCAACAGTGTACCACAGTTCCTGTATTGAAAATGCGACTCGAAATTTATGCTGGAAAACTGGGGGAACCGGGTTATCGATGGCTGGATTTTCGATTGTCAACTGTAACTTTTAATATTGTAAATTAGGAGGTTAAGATTTGATACATATAAGATGTCACTGAATGGGATACAGTTTGACCTCAGCAAGCTTACTCAAACTGCTCCAGAAGGAGCACACTGTTTCTCTCTTTTTTACTTTATATCAAATAGTAGTGATTCAGCTGTCAGAGCAAGCCAGCTCTGATGTATGTGGAACCACAAAGCACATGCGCAACTCGCTATCCTTTAGAAGGCTCTGTTCCAAACGCATTTATAGGATGCTAATACAAAGACAAGTAGTGGGGCATATAGCATCGTGTGTATACATAGTTTATGGTGCATATCATGAATAAGACAATAAGATTGAATGTGCTGATACCTTGCTTTGGATTTTATATTATATACATGCTATCCGGATCTGCGAGTTAGTTAATACTAAGACATTGACACATGGGATAATTAGTTAAATAATGAACACTGCTTATGCATACGTACATGGAGTGCTGAATATGATAATAACTCCTAAGGATTTAAGAGTAATGTGATAATATGATGTATATTGGTAATTTGTACCAATTCTATGAGACTATTATTTGCACTTTCTGCATGACAATTTGGTAGAGATATTTTGTTCTTGAATATAACTTAAGTGGGACTTTACTAATTGTCATGATGTATTTGATAGTTAGGTATTTCCCTTATATACACATTATAAGGTGCCTGGCAAGATCTGTAAAAAGTCGAAGGTAGAGGTATGAAATCTTTACAGATTGTGTAAAATATTTTGAGTTTCTCTGTTTAGGACTAAGCACAAAATGTTGTAGTCTTGAGATCATGGAACATTGTATTTGCAAGTTATTTTTCTGATATATTCTTGTGCTTTATTTATAGAGCAGTCAATGCTCCCACTTCTCTTGAAAAAGCAGCTTCTATTGCCGTAATACACTTCAAATGATAAAAATAGCTTCTGAAGGTGAAAAGATAATATATATGAACAAGTGGGATAAAGTAATATTGCACCAAAGTAACCAGAAGCTCTGGGAGCTTTAAGGTCAATAAACCATGTTGGAACTGTTTTGTTACTGACAACACAAACACAATATGTTATACCATTGTTTTTTGTTTTTATTTTAATGTTTGTAAATAAAATATTATTAACTTTTTTTATATAACTGCTATGAGATCTTTGTTCACAAAATTCCTCAGATAGGAACCAAATTGAAGTGTATGTATATGATCTAGGAAGGTATTGGATATAACAACCATCGCCTCATAGGTCTCTTGGGCATTATTTTTGTATATTTTAATGCATTTGAGTTAGTCATCATTAGTTAAAAGTGTACAAGTTAAAAAGTAACAAAAAAACCCTATCTGTCTTGTAAAGGTCACAGTGTACACTGAAATGCAAACCATCAACAGACTAACATTATTGTTACTGTTAAACCTCACCAAAACTATGATGTAGTTTAAACAATATGTATGTATAAAATAGTTATCTCTTCATAGTGTAAAACCTAGGGTGCTAACCTAAAATGCTAGTACATTTTTAAGATCATATAGCAGTTAAGTCGAATGAGTCACAAGTAAAATTGAGAACATACAGCAATTCAAAGAACGTACAAAAAAATAAATAAATGTAAATGTTTCTTATGCCACTTGTCTGCTTTATCATTTACAAACATTTTACAGTGATTGTACATAATACCCTGACTGGTAACTTATGTAAGAACATACCTGTGCCATTCACAAGAAATATTAATTTATAACACGTAATGTAATATTTTACATCTAAATACATAACTTGGTATGTGTCGTGTTGTTTTTTTTATCTTGTTCTGGTATGCTTAAAAAACCTTTTAATGTTATTTATGACAAAAGGGCAAACCTATTATGCAGTCTCCCTTATGGAATTCTATCCCAATGGTTCTCAGAGCACCAATCAAACTGAAAATCTCACAAGCAGGTATATAAACCCAGGGAGTGTCCTCTTGTACCATGGACCATTTCTGTAAAAAGAGCCTAATCTACAATATCCTCATGCTAAATAAGCTAATAAAATTCAAAATAATTATTAGTTACATGTTTTTTTACAAGCACAAGAGAACAAGATTGCCAATAAAATGTTATATATGTATATTTTGTTATATATTTGTTTTGTAATATGTTATACTATATATAACTTTTCTAGGTCCAATTTTACACAGATCAGTATCTTAAATATATAAAAAATATTCACATTTATTTACAATAACTGGCTATCACAAAATATTAGCCTTAACTATACCAAAGTCTCAAATATAATTTTCAATCACTGAGAATACAATAATCGCATCCAATACCTGTATGCAAATAAAGCCTTCTTAATGAGGCGCTAAACACAGGTACTAATGTCTCCTGCCGTTGCTCTCACTGGTACACTCTGCATATAAATCTATGAGCTGGCAAATGTCTGTACATGGAGTGGACACCATCCTTTGGACAAAAACCCACCTTCACAAGAGAATATTGATTAGGTTTATACTAAAGCAAAGGCTTGGGCTTTATAAAATGTTCCCATTTATGCAACCTGACCTAGAAATAGCTGAGCAGTGTGATAAAACTTAGGACACAACTTTAGTTAGCTAGTAGGAATCTGAAACTCTTTCATTTTTTATATGCTACATATGGTAAAGCACAGGTGTGGAAATTCCATTATTGGCCCTGATTTATTAAAGCTCTCCATGGCTTGAGATAACACACCTTTATTAGTGAAGCTGGGTGATCCAGCAAGCCTGAAATAGATTTCTTTAAAGTCATTTGCTATTTGCAAGCAAATGCTTTGGATCCTTGACCAGATCTCCCCAGCCTGAGAGAACTTTAATAAATTGGGCCTATTCCATCAATGACATAGATAATTCCTAAACAGGTGCACAGGCCTTCACTTGGTTCCAGCAGCTGCAGAAGAAGCCCAGGTGTGACAGGTAACCCATGCTGAGCCATGCATGTACATCTCATCTATTTTGACACTTGAAGGGTGTAATTGGGCACGTAATGCTTATTGCAGAGCATCACCTGTCACTTTCTGCAATAAACCCCTCCCGGATTGCAAGTTCTTAAAGTGAACCTTTATTTCCTCTTTAAATATTAGTACAGCCTGTTCCTCAAATGTTCTTAATGTCTGATAGTACAGTGGTTTTGCACTAGGTTTGGGAACATTTTAGTAGATTACTTTAAATGTATCATAGTTTAAAATTGAAAATTAGATCCTTACAAATGTTTAACTGTATAGCAATGTGATTGATCATATAATGGTGCCCAGGAATTCTATCTGGTATAGTGTAAGTAAGATTATGTACAAAATGCTCTACAACTTACCTTGATCTAACCTATCTAGCCCATTCAGTCTAAAGCCTTCATTCTCCTAGATCCAATAGGTAATTTTATTTAAAAAAAATACCATGCACATACAATGAACATGTCTTAGTACATTGACTATATTTTAAATAATTGATTGTCATAAAGTGCATTATCACTAAGAAATTAGCAAAAAAATGTTCTTCTGTATCAACAAGTTAATTTACATTTCATCCTATTTTTTGTTATTGGGATATGTTTAGTATTTCTATTTAATAATGCTGATTGGCCTTCTGCTTTGTAAGCATGATGTACATGAGTAAATGTATCTAGCCGTGCCCCAATACTATGTGTCAAATGATTGCATAGTAAGCTAAAGCAACAAACATCCTAAAACAATGAGGTTGATTTACTAAAATACTAGGCTGTTCACTTAAATTATTACTGTGCTATGGATATTTTTAACAGCCTAAACTTTTTAAGTAAATCTTCCCCAAAGTCCTGGTATTCTACCAAGTAGGCATCATATCTGGAAACCACATTCTTCCAAGATGCTTTGAAACTTCACAATGGATTTGCTCCAAGTTGTATTTGTTGTCGGGGATGAGCACTTCTTCCATTATAGACAGTTGGGTTAGTCTCCTTCCACACATTTTTACAAACTCAACAAATGCACTGCAGGAAACTTCACACTCCCCAAGGCCAATTGCTGTCAAATTCTTGCAACGGTCAGCAATGCGGATGAGCTCATCGTCCAAAGGCTGAAGTCCATTTGCACAAACCACCAGCTCAATCAAGCGAGGACAGTTCATACCTATGCGGCCCAACATAGCCTTACTTACTGCGCGCCCAAAATAAAGATGAGTAACAGGAGTCTCGTCTCTGAAAAATGCATCAAATTCTTCTTCATACAGAAAGAAGTACATAACAATATTGACCTTAGGAGAATGCTTGATGAGTGCATCCCAGCTTTGCTTCTTTATTGTGTGGAACTGTGTCTGGCCAGGGTTTTCACTTACAACATCAATACGAAGATGCTCAAGGCGTACGTGTTTTTCACTGGAAAGAGCCAAGAGTAATTCATCACTTAAAAGATGGTAGTTTAGGGCTAGTTCCCGAAGGCCATGACACTGATCAGCCACACACAAAATTCCTGTGGCAATAAAGAATAAAATTTAAGATTAATGCAAATATTACAAAATTAATAAAATACTGTTTTATACATTTTTAAATCTATTGTCACTTCATCAACTCCTTTCCTTTCTGACATTACTAATTACTAATTATAGGATAAGTTGAGTTTTTAAGCAGTTGCTAAAAGTTTACTTTTAAATGACAAATTCATTAAATTAATACAATTTGTACACATTACATTATCAAATATCATTACATTACAAATTCAAAGCAAATAATAAATTCATCTTCAACCCAGAATCTAGTCTTTAATACACAGCTTTAAGCCTTGATAAAGGCAAAAATTTCCTAACTAAAAACACGGGACTTTTACTTTAAACTCTAAGGGCTCTATTTATAAAACAGGGAATCTGACATTCCCATAACCATTCCCTGGTAGGAATCAATTACTGCTATTAAAACATTCTCTAGGAACTGGTCATATAGTACTGTTATCTTCCCTTACAATTCTTTCATAAGAGCTGTAATTTAAGGAATGTAAAGTGGAGAACCCATAATTGGGGTATTTTCAAAGCGAAACCATTTATTTGTTTAACCTAATATAAAATATAAATAATGATTTTGTTTTCTTTCTTGAATATTTCTTACCTGCAGGTGAGACATGGGGACAACTGCTCATTTTTAGTAGCTTCAGAGTATCACTATTATTTGCCACCAAAACTTTTAGTGAAGGATCATCCACTGGTGTGTCATCAATCTTTATTGAAGACAAAGACTTTGAGTTGACAAAGACCACTGTTAGCGCTGATACGAAGTGAGACTATAAAAAAAAGTCAGAATTACTTTATTTAGTAGGTTCACTGCAAAGAAAATATTATAAAGAATTAAATAATACGGTATTAAAAATCACCCAGCAGAAACAAACGTATGTTGGCGTTTTAAAGAAGCATTCATTGAAAAAATGCTAAAAATGTATTTTAATTTTATTTTTCAATAGGCACATAAAATTTTAAATCTACTTTGTTTGCACCAAATGCTTTTGCAAACCTATGTATTATCCTGTAAAAGTAGCAGTGAGTTAATTACTGTGCTACACATAGCTTATTCAGAGCAAAGGTTTTGGAGGGACTCACAAAGAAAGACAGTAGCCCTTTTTTCCCTTTAGATCATTTAACAGGTGTTGAAGAAATTCACAAAGCACACCAAGATTTAGGTACGTATTTGCCTTCAGATTTAAGACTTTTTGAGTCTTAAACCAGAAATGTCATGCAAATTAGGTTTTACAGTAAAATCAAGACTTCTGATTTCATATTAATTCTAGGCAGTGATTTAAAAATGTTATCTAATGTATCTAATAAAATCTAATAAAATCAGTATGAGAGCCAGACAACAAAAAGTTTCCTAAGAGGACCTTGTCAATACCAACCTCCACATTCTGTATCATTTACTGTAGCCATACAAAACAAAATGTTTAGTCACAGTCTCTGCAGAAGAATGCTTACGAGTTTAGTAAGTTTGTTAAAAATAAACAAAATAGTCCCCCTCTTTTTGCTGCTGAAGTTGAGAAGTTCAAACACCTATTTGTGTGCCAATACCAATCTCTTACGGAAAGACCAATATGGCCGACTTACTCTAAAGGAATTGCTAATCATTCAGCCCAAAACAGCAAGTGTGTCAACTAAAAACTTTCAGCACAAATGTTACAATTTCAAAGAAAGGCTCATCCAGAGAGACTGAGCTTTGCTGACTGTAGAATTATAGGTCTGATCAACAAGAGACACGCGATGGGCCTCTGCAGAAAGCCTAGTGCTTACACACAGAAAGCAAAAGACCTTTTCTGCAGATCACTAGCAGGGGCCAGGCTTATTTTACTTAGGATGTATCTGAATTCACCTTTTGTTTTGATGTCTATGGATATATTTAGACAATTTAAATTTAAAATTATTAATTTAATACAGTTTATTTAGCTTTGCTTTGGACCTTTCATCATTTTGCCATACCTTTGAAACATTCATAAAACTTGGTTTTGCTGTTGATATCAGTCCAAGAGTTTTGATGGAGCAGTTAACGAGCTGGGAAAGGATATCACATGCTGCTTCAGCTGATTCTGTGCAACTATCAACCTGAAAAAAGACAATCGTCATTGTAGTTTATTGTTGAAACCATTTATCCCCACTAAACAGACCCTTATTTAAATATTCACATATTTTTCTGGGTGTACATTACAGTGTTCACAGTAGCCTACACTCATTTCATTCACATGATGGCCACAACTTGAAGAAACACAATCTCTTTATATCTTACCTCTAATTTTAGCTTCTTGAACTGAACATAACACCTAACCCTGCTTCCATCCAACCCTAACCCCAAACTTAACCCTAACCTAAGCTTTAAAACTTATATAGAATATTTTACTTATAACCTCACTCTAATCTTTTAAAATAAAAAAAAAATTGCTGGAGCCCAAAATAATTTGTATGTTGTACCTTGAAACTAACGTACTGAAGGTGGTCAGCATGCCTTTTAATGATTTGCTGAATGAGATCAGGATGAGTAGACTTCAGGTATGAAGTAGCTGGCTGATTAAGCTCAAACTCAAACTTTCTCCATAACTCAGGGATATGGAAAACCTCATTCCAGCGTCGGCAAACAGATGATGCACGGGCTCTGTCCACTAGAGGAAGGTACTGAAACATATGCAGCACTACATGGTGTGGCAGACTTCCCCAATCAAGTTGGCAGGCTTGCATTTGAGATTTTTGAAGTTTAGGTGATTGAGTATCTTTCTTTTGTTTTTTATTCCTCTGCGGTCCTTCCACAACTTGGCTGTCAATTGTAACAGTTAGTCTACCTCGTTTCATTCTGGAAAGAAAAAATAAATATTCATTTGTTAGCATATGATTGTCAGACCCAATACAAACATAATAAAAAACCATAGTTTCTCCTAGTTAACCTAGTATATCATATAATGAAGTTTTATGAACACTTTTACAAAATGGACTAAATATTAGTGGAAAGTAGATTTTCACTTTGCTGTATGTATGCCACTGGGGAACTCGCTTGCTATTTCAAACAGGTTCCAGCATGCACTACAGACTCCTGATAATTTACACGCAGTTTACGGTAACTGGTGCAGTGGAATTTTGTACAAACAGCTAGAAGGAGAACATTTTCCAGTAGATGTTCATTATTAAAAGTTGTATGTGGAATTAACTATGAACTGTTCTTCCAATGCCCCAGATAATTCTGTCTAGATTACATTTCATACTTAAGCATTCAAACATTTCCTGAATAAGCCCAGTGACAACTAGTTTTCTTACATGAAAATGTAATAACACTTTAGAGGAATTGGTAATTTAAAGTGTACCCTCCATAAAAACAACTTTTTTTTTTTTTTTTATACCAGACGGAATACACTAATATTTAATGCCATAATCTGCATTTCTGTCATTTTTTTTGTGGCTACACTGGGCCTGATCTTTTAAAGCTGTCCAAGACTGCAGAGGATATACTGCCATGGATAACCTTGGTGATACATCAAACCTGGAATGCTGGAACACTCAGGTGATAGTCTATCTTCTCCAGTCTGGGACAGCTTTAACTTGCCTGGAGGTCTGAATATAGAAAGTATATTTAAATGTCAAAGTGGTACATTTACAAATACTTATTATTTTAAATTTCCCGCCTGGTCTCGCTCCCCAGCGGCACACTCGTACGTCCCATGCCCGCCTGGCATCTGCGTTCCATGGCCTCGCGTCCCCAACGTTCACACACCGGGTGGACATCACCAGGCTACACAGATGCCGGGCGGGTATTGTCAGTGATGCCAGGCATCACTGGAGAATACCACAGCACTGCTGGAGGTCACCGCGGACACATGGGGACCAGGTAAACTTTAAAATTCCCTTACAACTCCACCCTGAGTGTGGCTTGGGGTTACCACACTCGGGAATACTGCCAGGGAGGTTAATAAATTAGGCCAATTCAAGTTTATATAGCAGATTACATTGATTTGCTAGTGCTGTAGTGACTTTTAGAGGGTCTTCTGGCAGATTCCATTGTGCTTCCCTTTAAACTACTCTGGACACCTGTGCTTTTCTTCTCTTGTTTAACAAGCAACTAAATTAGTTAGGTTATCAAACACATATCTTATCAACTGCCATCATAGCCAACCAAAAATGTTTATATTAGGAAAATATTTCCACCAATGCACAGGAGAAATTTCCAAAAACCTCTAATGTTGACATGATATAAATACATATGCTGTAGAAATCAGCTTGTGTTAATAATTATATACATACATAGGGCCACATACCACATTGGTATAAACCACAATGCAGTGTTTAAAAATAGTTACGCTCTACTGTTCCATCTCAATCTAATGACAGACTCATTGAAACAGAACTCTTTATGTGTGTGTGGTCTTTATAGCAGTTCAAAAACCAAGATGAAAAGTGCTCATATTCCAATAAATGCTGTCTAAAAAATTCTCTGGATTGAATACAATAAATATTGTATACATAAACATACTCAAATATAAACCAGTATGCATATAAACTAAGGTACCTGATTTTTTCTAAAAAAAAGGGGATATCCATATTGTCAACTTAGGGCACAAACGCGGACACTGCAAACATTCAAAACAGTAATAAACAGAAATGCCAATAAAATGTATGTGAAAAAACGCATCCATGTTTTTTTATTTAAAAGCTCAGTTTTTTTTACCTATATACAGGTTATATTTTGTCATTTTGAGCTGGTTATGATGGGTCACTTGCCCTTAAAGTGGAACTAAACAATTTAAAACATTGCAAGAAGGCAGAATGTGTGCAAAATCCAATAGGTGACATATATATGTTAGAAGATAATTGTACATGCTTATCAGCCACATCAATCACCTGCAGTGAGAACACCACAGACAGATACAAAGACTTTGACACTGTGAATCCTTTAATAGGCACCAAAAAACTATTGGAACAGAGGGAACAAACATTTAATGTTTTCAGCAAGCAGAAAGAATCAGACAGATTACAGTGCAACCTGTAGGCACTATTACATGATAAGTAATACAAAAAGCCAATTAGTTGTTCAAATCTAGCTGATTACATGATCAAAACTGCAGTGCCAGAGATTACAGACAGTGCTCCATATTCTGCAGCCTTCATCAGACTTTTCAGAATTTAACACTCTGACCCATAGGTCACTACAAGACACAGTACAGTGGTGACGTGAAACCACAGCATGTAAAGAGGAACACAAGCATCCTTTACTTTTCAAAAGTTTTGTATGCTGAAATGTCTGATAGAGGCTGCCTAACTGAGAGAGAGCAAAGGTAGGAGACACAGGCCACCGGATAGGTGGGCAAAAATATCTCTTCTATTTTTGGAGTGGCTGACAGGGTCACATTAATGGTGAAAAAGGCAGTGAATACTGTTATCCAAAAAACAAGTTCTGGGTGATTAGAAGACAAAGGGGCAGCTTAAGCCATCACCAGGAACTTCGCTAAGTTAGGTCCTATATTGATAGGCTTTTGTGAGTTTCAAATAGGATCTGCCTTTTTAATACAAGTGTATGCGAATGAAAAACACATGTGCAGCTAGTCAAATGCTCATGTCAGTGTGTTCAGAATGATCTAAGAGGTGTCTCAAACTAATATCAAGTTTATGCCACTGACACAAACCAAAAGCTATTTCACAAAAGCCCTTTAAATAATTGTTAGTAGCCTTTTTTGTGTTTTATTTTCATATACAAATCCAAACTCTTAAGATGTAACTATGAAAATAGTGGGGTCTATTTATAAAGCAGTGACTCTGACATTTAGCAAATATTCTCTTGCTTACTTTACTTACTTTAGCAAAGATTCACTTACTATATATACTCAAATTTAAACCTAAGGTAGCTACTTTTACTTAAAAAACACAGAAAAACTATATTGACTTGAGTATAAACCTAGAGCAAAAAATGTGCCATTACTGCTAACATTCAATGCAGTCATAAACAAAAATGCTAATAAAATGAATGTGAATAAATACATTTATGGTATATTTTTAATTAAAAAACATGGGTTATCAGTTTATTTTTTATCCTCCTTTTTTTCTTTTTATTAGTTTTTTTGTACTTTTGAGTTGTTCTTGATGGGTCACTTGCTTTTAAAAAACCTTTTGTACATTATTGTTGGCCACCCATAGATGGTGCTGTGTTCTCATGTAAAGTGTTACAAACATGTCTGACGTCTGTCAAATCAAAGACAAATGCAGTCCTAGGATGTACCACTAGGTGTCACTTGAGTATAAACCCATTTTGGGGGCAACAAATCTCAGTTTATACTCAAGTATCTACAGTATTTTCAATAACAGTGATTGATTCTCCACCAGAGTGTTTATCAAAAGTCATCTTTACTGCTTTTTAAATACATTCCAAAGTGGCAATGAAGACTCAAACACAAAGTACACAAAAATACTCAATAATCTGCTAGAAATCAAGTGTGATTCTAACTTTTTGTTTTCAGAGACATTGGTATTTTCAGTAATATACAAATTAAATGAATATCAATTATTAAGTGGTTGAGAAATTTCTTATGACCATACACATTCTCCCTTTTGTAAGAAGAGTATTTCCATGTTAGGAAACAAGTTTCTTACCTAATATATGCTCCCAAGTTATAGCTTGTACTTGATGCATTGACTGAGGTAACCGCTGCCATGGGGCATTCACCAGCATCCGTCCACTTTGACTTCCTACCTCAGCAGAACACCATAAGAATAAATCCATCAGAAAGTATTGTGACAAAAACAACACACAGTGTGTACTGTCTCATAGTTGCCAACAGTCCTTGATTTGAAGGGACAATGCTTGGAGACTGAAATGTTCCCTCACCCCCCGACCAAATGTCCAACAAATTCCCCAATAGTTTGTATGCTGCGTGCAATTCTCTGTGATAATTATTTACCATTTGAATAGGATTTCAATAAAAATAGTAAATAGGTTAAAGAGCTGGCAACTATGAGGTCAGCACTAGTACACTGTCATTATTATATGCAATGTGTACAACTTCCATGACATTTACATGCAGTTGGCACAAATTAAAGATTAAAAATATTGTTCACAGAAACTTCTATTAAAATATATATAAATCTATATTCTATGTGCTCTAAATGCCTCTGCAAACACAGATATTACTTTGTAAAAAGAAAGCCTTCGATGAAAGCAGGGCTATTATATTTCAGGAAGTTCCCGTACAAGAAAAAAAATTGAGCTAGATTACTGCACAGATCTGTAAGAAAAAAAAGTGGAATTTTGTTTGTATGACATGTTTTCGGTTTGTTTTGTGAGACGGTCGTTATAATGCAGAAAACCTGAAATTGACCAAAATGTTATATTTAAAAAAAAAATTTATATATTATACCACATTTGCTTTTTAACTTTCATTAATGTTAATTTAGAAATGATTCCCCATAGATTTGCCCTTTTACTATTTACTAGTTAGAATATAAAGTGTTTACTATTGGACTGGTGTGCTGTTTCATGATTGGCCATTAGGTGGCAGAATGAGTCTGTATTAAAATGAGCAATGCATGGGCGATTTAAATAGTTGTGAATGAAAATAAAGCTGAATTGACAGGGTGAAGAATAAATAAATAATCCCCATAGACTGCAATGATTTTAGGATTAAAAAAAAAAAATATACATTTACCTTTACTTCTGCAGATCCCCGATTTTGCTGGAGAATTCCTTGATTGGCTCCTGCGCTGTTCTGGAATTGGCCTTCATCCCGGCGGGACACCACCATCTTCCTCCGTCTTCTTCCTTCTTCTGGCTAAGTCATCTGATCTTGCACTGCATGAAGCCCGCTGTAAAAGGGAAAAAAGATTGCCGATCTCACTGCACATGCACGAGATTGGCGTCTCTTTTCCCCCCTTCTGCACATGCCTAAAATCGGGCATGCGCAGAAGGAGCAGCCAGAAGCCTCCTGGTATCGGTGAAATATCTAGGAGCTCCCATTCTTAATCGACGCAGTGTTTCAGTAAAAAAAAAATTAAACATTTAACTTTTAACTCTAGAGATTATTTTTGTTTTAATTTTAGAATATGGATAGAGCGCTTACATTTTTGTTATGGAAACACAATAAATGGATTTTAAAAGAACTATTAGTGTTGATATCTGCTATTGGACTTGTATTGTGTCACCATTGTCCTGCACCCTGTGCTTGCCTATTATGTGAGGTTTTAGAATTTGTGTGGGATAGTATATGGAAGATTTGAGGGTTTTATGTGTTCTCAAAAAGATTTTTTTTTGTAGCAGGAAGTGAAGGAAAATCTCTACATGTGAAAGAACAAAACCAAACACAATCAGTAAACCTGGAAGGGTTAGATCTTCTGTGTATTTATTGCTATCAGCACATTCATATCCTTGTGGGGGGAAAATAGTCGCAAATGTTGTCTGTTTCTTTTTGTTTTACTTTGACTTTGCAGAGAAATAGAAGCTTTTAAGACTTAGGACTACTATACAAAAACTTTTGGCTTCCATTTGTGTGTTTGATTCAAGGAAAGCAACTTTACAAATAGGGACACTTGTTGTCGTGACAATAGAAGATGAACAAGTTTGCAGAGTTCCTTAAAACTCTTGTTGTGTGTCAAGGATACAAATTGTTAGGGTGTCCTTAATAAGGCATTGATATTAAACAGAAATCCGATTTTTTTTGTATTTTTAGCTACACGTACACCTAAAAATATAATAAACTATGTTCATATTATTATTCATGTAAGACTACCCTGTCTACAGAGTGATAATGCTGCAGTGTGATTTCAGTGAAGGATAAATAGCATTGTAGCACTTGATAGCCAACGACAGCCTTAAGCCAATCAGTCAGTAGACGCTCTGCCCACTGCATACCTAACCAACACATTTTGAGAGAACATGGGCGACTGAAGGTCTAAAGAGGCAAAGATGGCAGCACCCTAGACAATTTTAAAGACACAACTGGAGTATATAACGTCTATTCCTGTTTCAGATAAAATTACAACTATTTTCCCTTTGCATTATTTAGGACTGGCTGGTGGGTAAAACCACAAAGCACTGTGAGGGAACTAGGCATCACACACAAAAAATTAGAGCAAAGAATCTACAACTTGGCACCCTACCGGGTTTGTTTGCCTTTTACCTCCTATACACTGTATGTATTTCAATGCCTACTTTAAGATAGAAAGGCCTGGAAGGAGGGTGCGGGCCTGTATGACTGTAGGGGCAGGCCAAGAGGTTAGATGATGGTAAAAAGGGGGGGAGGTCAAGTTGAGGGTTTGATAAGGGTAGGTAGATAAGGAAAACAATGGGTTGGGGAAAGAAAGCTAGAAGAAAAGGGGAGAATAGGAGGGGAGTTCACAATTTTGAGGGAGAGATTCCCGCATTTATATATAAATGGAGTGACATGGGAAGTATCTGCATTTTTAGGTCCTCGAGAGCAATGTTACATAGTAAGTCAGGTTGAAAAAACACATAAGTCTATCAAGTTCAACCGCTAGGGAAATAAACATATTCCAGATAAAAAACCCTATGGACATAGTTGGTCCAGAGGAAGGAAAAAAAACCCTGCAACAATTTACGCCAATAGGGGAAAAAAAAATCCTTCCTGATTCCATGAGGCAATCAGATGTTCCCTGAATCAACAGTCTCTTTTCTGTGCTTCTAGTAAAACATCCAGCTTTTTCTTAAAGCAATCTATAGTAGTTGCTGAAACTACTTCCTGAGGGGACCCGATTCCACATCTTCACAGACCTTACAGTGAAGAATCCCTTCCTTATCCGGAGCTTAAACTTCTTTTCCTCCAGACGCACAGAGTGCCCCCTTGTTCTTTGTAATGATCTCAAAGTGAATATTGGGGAAGAGAGTTCTCTATATGACCATTTATATATTTATACAGGGTGATCAAATTCCCCCTTAAACGTCTCTTCTCAAGGGAGAATAGATTCAGTTCAGCTAATCTCTCCTCATAGCTGAGCTCCTCCATTCCTTTTATTAGTTTAGTTGCCATTCTCTGAACTCTCTCCAAATCCAAAATGTTCTTTTTGGGAACTGGTGCCCAAAACTGGACTGCATATTCCTAATGTGGTCTGACCAATGCTTTGTACAGGGGCAGGATTATGTCTCCATCTCTGCAGTCTATTTTGCTAGCTTTTGATATTGCAGCTTGTCATTGCATGCTGTTATTAGGTCTATAATTTACCAGAACCCCCAGATCCTTTTCTGTTCCTGACTCCCCCAAATGTTTTCCCCCTAGACAGTATGAAGCATGCATGTGTTGGAAGGTTTGTTACTAAAGTGATTGAGTGTGGAGAGCCATCTATGGTATGGGGTCTCCAGCATTAGGGGATTGGATGGTTAATGGGTGTTTATGGTTGGGGAGGATACGCCTGATTGATATAGATCCGGAGGTGGTGGAGTTGTGCCTGGAGCCAGGTATAATCAATTGGAAGCCCAGATCACTGGCTAATGGTGGTGAAGGAGTTGCAGTCTGTTGAGGACCTGCAACCTGATTGGTGGTTTTCATGGTCTGTTGAACTGTTATATGTTGTGATATGAAACTGTTCTAAGTTATAGTTAACAATATGTAAAATTATTAAACAGCCATAGGGCCATTTTATCATACCCACAGATGTTATTGAAGAGTGGAAAAGGGGGAGGGGGGTAGGTGGATGTGTAAAAGGCTCTGACATGCCACAGTCATGTCCTTGCTTATACCAGGATCAGGAAGACTAGAAAATTGTCATTATTAATCCAACATATCTGACAAATTCCAATTACTGATGCTTGCTAATGGATTTCTCCATCTCAAAAGGCAGCTCTGTACTAACAGAAAGGAAAAGTTTTCTCTTCTAGATCCAGCTGTTCCACATGACTGAAGTATTACATGTCCATGAAAACAGGTTAAGGAGTGGCAGACTTTGAAAAATTAATCACATCATTGACCTAATTGCTGATCACCATATGAAACTCCACATAAATGTTTTTTAGGCAAATGAACAAAACTAGTTATATATCACGTACATGAAAGAAAGTATTGAGAGAAAATATGGAGCTGCATTGCTGACCTAAACCTAAGGGATCCAAGAGCTCCTGCACAGCATATGTGCACATTATACCTACCTTGCCTTACACTGCACTGTTTTAGTGATACGACATCAGTGCTTTCCCTCATCGCTCTGTTGCTGCCGTCTTTTCCTAGTCTTCTTTTACATCCGGAGTCTTCAGCCTTTCCATCCCAAGGATGATGTAACGTGTGAATTACTTTATCCTGGCATTCAATCAATGCATTCCAAGTTTGTACACTAAGCTGCACTATGTGTATTAAAAATGAAATGCTAACAGGCAGGAAAATAGCTTTTACGGTACAAGGAGCATGGAGATATAACAACATTCCATTATTTTTCATTTGCTTTAAAATGCTGACTGGGTTTTTAAAGTTATAAACCTGGAAAAATTAGTTCTGATGTAACACAATGCCTGCTAACGTGCTGATTGATTTTGACTTTACTGTCACCCTCTAGTGTACATGGTGTATCGATGGTATGATTGTATTGAAGCCAGTAATAGACGCCCTTTCTCATTCCTTCTAGAAGGAGAATCCTGAAGTGGAACCAGCCTTTATCATAGACCTGGCTCAAATCCTGCCCACGGCCCCAGTCCAGCTGGTTCGAGTTCCGCCAGGAAAGATCCTTGTTCAAAAAGGCCAGCACCCGCTGATCCTTCAATAGGGGCATGCCTCTAAGTTTGCTGGGCATCACAGGCAACAGAGAATTTTTGAACTCATTAGCCGTAGATACTGGTGGCTGGATCTGAAACAAGATGTGATGGATTTCATGGCCACATGTACCGAATGTGCCCCACACAAGGTGCCACGGGAGCTTCCCTTAGGTCTGTTACTTCCGCTTCCCACTCCAGAACAACCGTGGTCACATATCTCCATGGACTTTGTTACTAACCTTACATCTTCCATCTGGTTTCACTACAACTTGGGCTGTGGTTGATTTTTCTAAAATAGCCCATTTCATTCCCCTACCTGGCCTTACGTCTGCCTTGACCTTGGCGAAGGTCTTCTTTAAAGAAATTGTTCGGTTACACGGCTTGCCTTCCCACATTGTTTCTGATCGCGGAGTACAATTTACTTCCCACTTCTGGAGGGCCCTTTGTCGCCATCTAGAGATCCAGTTGGACTTCACTTCAGCCTATCACCGTCAGACCAATGGGCAAACTGAAAGAATCAATCAGGCACTGGAACAATATCTTTTATACCAACTCCCAGCAAGATGACCACTTCCAGCAGGTTTGGAAAAAAGTCCAGAATTCCTTACTACATTTGTCTGCACGTTACAAAAGATGGGCTGACAAGAGGGAAGCCCCTGCTCCCCAGTTTTCTCCCGTGACAAGGTTTGGCTTTTCACCAAGCATATTCGCTTACGAGTGCCCACTCCTAAGTTTGCTCCACGCTTCATCGGTCCGTTTCCTGTCTTGTCCCAGGTCAACCCTGTCACTTATAAATGCATCCTGCCTCCATGACTCATTCCATGTATTCTGCTCAAGCCAGTTGTCTTTAACAGATTGTCGTTAACAGAAGTAAATCCCTCCTGGCCCTCTTCCTGATGCCTCGGAAGAAGAGTACGATGTTAAACAAATCTTGGATTCCAGGCTTGTCCGAGGTTGTCTACAATATCGGATTCATTTGAAGGGCTATGGTCCAGAAGAATGTTCCTGGGTCCCTCTAAAAGACCTCCATGCCCCCGCTTACTCAGCTGCTCCCTTGCCTCAGAGGACCAGAGTCTTCTGCAGATGCACACCATCTGCTGGCAGGCATCTAAATAACACCTGAAGCTATCTCATCACCAGCACTCCCTCTGCTGGTGGGATTGGTGTCTGCGGCTCACATGATCTACACTTATCACCTAACATCCCCTTTTTAAGGAAGTGACCTGGCAACCTTGTAGTTCTTCTCCTAGGTTTCTACAGCTCCAGTCTTTGCGTGTAGTTCCTTGCTATACGTGAACCACGCCTGGCTTGTTTCCTGACTACTCTTGTTTGCTGCCTGTCTTGACCTTCGGCTCGTTGGACTACTATTTTGGATTTCGCTCTGGTAAAATGTTGTTGGTCCTGTCAGTCAGCTGTCAGCTGCCTTGGTGGGCACTGGGGCCGCAACCTGGCAGTAGCTTGCCACACAACATCCTCACCTCCAGAGGCCCTGGAGAAGACTAAGCTACTGCTTAGACCCTGTGCCCAGTGACACAGTAGGTCGACCACTTTGCCCTGTGGAGCCATGACAAAGTCTATGGAGCACAGCTACATACAGCATACAAAAAAAAAATCATGGCAATGAGGTCAACTTCTGCCTGCTATTAAGTAAAGAATAAGGAATGGACTGATTTATTCCAAATGTAACCATTTTTTTAAAAGTAGTTTTGAGCAGTAAACCACTAGCCTGGATATGCTGTAGTTGACTGAAGCCTTTTTTTAAACCTCTGCCTAAATCCTCTGCTAGGTAAGTTTACCCACTTCTTTTGAGTTCCTCATGACCACTATCAAGACAGAAAGTGATAGAAAATCTGAAAGAAAATGAGGGGAAATATGCCTAAAAAATAGGGTCATGAAATGAATTCTAGCATATACAACCACATGGGTAACAGTTACCAGCAATTTCTTTTAAAAGCCCTTAAATCAATTTTGTATATTGACTTTGAAGGATTGTGCACTTTTCTGGAAATACTATTTTCAAAATTGAGTGTATATTTTATATACATATTTATTCAGGAAAGTTGCAAAGGGATAGAAATGTGCAATTTGTCAAAAAATTGTTAACACAATGCCTATCCCCTATTAAAATTTGTATATACTCTTAATCTCATCCATCCATCCATCCATTTTTTATCTTGTTAAACCTAACTGCTGTATCTTACAAAAACCCAAAATTACATAAAACTGCAAACTGCTTAAAATCGTGACTGAGCTCCGTGTTCTAAATATACACTGCACAATGAAGTGTGCTGTTGTACAAATAGATGCAGCAGTAGACCAATTATACCGAAGAAACAAATTCAGAACACAGTGTCCTAAGTGCTGTACCAAATGTTGCACTCATAATGTGAAGATGTTGGTCTATTTCAGGATCTTTAGAGAGATTTCACAACCTAAGTGGTTTTCTTGTTAAATGGGTAAAACCTAATAAAAATGCAGCTTCTACGTAACATCCTGGTAGGACTATTATTTTGTGTCATAGTATCCTACTGTCATAGTATGTACTGTTGCCTTTATGTTCCTCTTTAGGCAATTTATTTGCAACTTGCTATTTATTTGAACTAAACTGGATGCAAAGTGCGTAGGAAATGATAAAAGGTGTTCAGGCCACGAAGGCAGGGGAGATGAAAAGTAAAACCGACCAAGGGGCAAAAGAACAATATGCAGGATTGAATAAAGAACACCATAGACAGAACAGACTTTCTGACATGAACACACTTATAATTAATGCAAAACAGATTTAGAAATATATAGTATGGGCCTGATTTATTAAAGCTCTTCAAGGCTGGAGAGGATACACTTTCATTAGTGAACCTAGGTGATCCAGCAAACCTGAAATGGATCTTGCCCAGGATTGAAAACATTTGCTAACAAATAGCAAATGATTTAAGAAATCCATTCCAGGTTTGCTGGATTACCCTGGTTAAATGATAAAAGTGTATCTTCTTCACAGCGTTGAACAGCTTTAATAAATCAGGCCCTATACTGGTAGCCATTTATGGCAAATTTGGCTACTCAAGTTATGGGGTCTATTTGGAAAGCAGGGAATATGACACCCGCCGAAGCATTCCCTGGTGGAGATTCATTTACTGGCATTGACACACATGGAAATGGAAGATTCTCCACTATGAGAATGGAATGCAGGTGGAATGAAATGCAGTAAGGGTAGGCATTTGATCTCATCATTTGCAGGTAAACCTGTTTAGAATTAAGAAAAAGATAATACATTCCTTGCTCAAATGTTTGCTGCAAATAATTTTTTGGCATTACTAAAATATTATGTACATGTGTCAAAGTGCTTTCTACCCTCTGTCATGATTAGGGCAATAAACGTTAATAAACCAGACCATGCAAAACACCCCAGTGTAACCAGCAAGCAGGAGTGGTTTAAAGTGATTGAAACCTAAAGACCCCCCCACACCTCAACTACATTTCTCAATCACCCCTGTGAACTATGTGTCACTGTTTTAGGTGTGTATTACCACTGTCTTTGAACTCCAAATGACAAAAAGATCATCAGCAGCTTTGGCAGTATGCAGCATATTTTTCCTGAGCACATAAATTTCGAGCTGTTCATTCCCAAAAACACCAACCCAAATGACCATCACACATGTCCTCAGTTACCAGAAAAGGAGCTACTACCACTCCCAGCAGATATCTTTGCACTAAATGGTTGCAAAGAAACACTTGTGTGGCGAGGAATAAAACAGTGTACCATAAGAAGGGTTTTCCAAACATAGGTCAAACTTCAGCCCCCACTGCAGGCTGTCAGAGACAAAAAGCTCAAACTCACTAATATTTGTAAACAATGCAGTTCTGCTGGGAGAGCAGTCTAAAAAAAGTTACAAATGTTCAATTAAATAAAAAGGTTTCTCTTTTTTTCATTTTTTAAAATTAAAAAGTATATATATAATTTATACCCATACTAATATATTATACTGTAAAATAAATGTTCATGAAATACAATGTACCGCTTTTACACATATATATCCACTGTATTGCAGTGAATACAGTTAGTTTGTATTAAATGCAATACAAATGGATTTGAATTTCCCGCCCCGCCGGCAACGTCCGGATGCACCAACGTCACCGGGAACTCCCCCGGTGACTCATCGTGTGCAGAGGAAGGCAGCTGGAGGAAGAAGGAAGACGGACACTGCAGAGAAGGACATCGGGGGCCAGCGGATCAGGTAAGTAGCGGTTTTACTAATGTTTCCTATATGTTTACCTACCCCGAGAGTGACTCGGGGTTACTGCTTTTAGCATCTTTTTTCTCGTCACCGAGTCACACAGGAGGTTAACAGAGGATGTCTCATCAACAGAGCGGCATTCTGTCTCCTTGTGGATGAACATTCTTACCAGTGGCCATGGCATTGAGATTGGACATGACAAATGGTAAGTGGCTGTTCATATTTCACAACTGAGATAAGAAGATATGACTGTCAATTGTTGTAGTGTCTTTTAGAATACCAGAAAGAAGGGCAGTGACAAAAACTGGTTTAAAGCAGTCAAGGCAAAGTTCTCCCCAGCAGTTTTTGGTGGGCAGGCTGCCCAGCTGCCCTGCCCCCTCCACCCGGTTCTTATCAGCAGCTCTAACCCAGCACAGCTATGATGGTATTCTCTAGCTGTGCTGAGTCTTCTTTTAAAGAAAAAAAAAACACCCATGTTTCATCTGCTTGTGGGATAGTAGAGCAAAGCAGGATCACTAGAAAAAAATGACATGGCCTCCAAGGGAAAACATGAAAAAAGGTGCAGCGAATATCATTATCGAGCCAATTGTTGACAAAGAAAAAATCATTCTCCCTCCACTACACAAATTGGGATTAATGAAACAATTTGTTAGAGCTCTGAACAAGGACAGTGATTGCTTCAAATACATTTGTAGATTCTTCCCTGGATTGAGTTCTGAAAAATTAAAAGCAGGAATCTTTGATGGACCCTAGATTCGGAAACTGATAAATGATTCAAATTTTACAAGTTACATGACTGATAGTGAAGCTTCTGCCTGGCACAGCTATGTCATAGTTGTCAAGAACTTCCTGGGTATCCATAAAGCACAAAATTATGAAGAACTGGTACAAAACTTGCTCTTAAACTTAAAAAAAATTTGGGTGCTACTATGAGCATAAAAGTTCACTACCTTGGCGATTTCAGTGAGGAACAGGGGTAGAAGTTCCATCAAGATATAAAGGTAATGGAAGAAATGTATCTGGGGAGATGGGATAGACACTAGGGATGAGCGAGCGAGTTTTTAAAACTCCATCTCGCTGTGAATACTGAAATTGTAAGCCGGTGTAAATTCGCCAAATGAGATCGAATTTAAAAAAAAAAAAGTTTGCGGGCTTTACTGATCAATGAATGCAGCACCGGCTTCCCATTCAAAACCTCTAGTGCTCTCTGATTGGCTGCGGAAAGCTCTAGAGAGCACTAGAGGTTTTGAATGGGAAGACTAGAATGCTCAGAGAGTACTAGAGGTTTTGAATAGAGAGACTTGTCCCCATTTAACCTCTAGTGCCGAGGATCGCACACAGGATTTCCAGGGCTGCACACAGGATTCCCAGGGCTCCAATATAGTTAATTTACCTCTAGTGCCCAGGGATTGCAGTGGAACTGCAGATGAACTCTCAATGGAGTTTCACCATTGAGAGTTCATGGGAACTTTGGGTCCATGGGAACTTTGCAGTCACAGCTGATTGCCCTCCAATCAGCTGTGACTGCAGGCGATCTCTCAATGGAGTTTCTCCATTCAGAGTTCATCTGCAGTTCAGTTACCACGGTCACCCGGCTGTACTTATCAGCCCGGTGACCGTGGGAATTGAACTGCAGATAAACTTTCCACTGCGATCCCCGGCACTAGAGGTTATTTACTATATTGGATAGAAACATGGAACCACAACGAAAAGTCTATTACACCCTATTTAAAAAAGAAAAGTTCCACACAATAATACATATATTGATTATTATGAAGTTTTAACAAAGTGCTTACCAGTGAGTGAACTGCCAATGGTCTTTCCGTTTAGGACCTTAGCTGTTTTCAAGATTGTCTCTGTAAGAAACAATTAAGACACAGTGTCAGGATCAGGATCCAAATGCAGGGGCTCATCCTATTGAGCTACCTGGAGTGCCTGGAAATCTCCTTACCTGATCTTATAGTTAACCTTTCTGAATACCCTGTGTTGGGAAAAACATTGAACTTCCTGCTCCTCCCCTTAACTTCCTATTTGCAAATACCTTGCATTTATTGTTTGCCAGAATATTATGCTCCTGCTAGTATCTGGCATTTGCTGTTGCATTGCATCCTCCCCTATTGGCCTACCAGTGTACGTACCTATGGCTTCTGTATTGCAGACAAATCTTCATTGGTCTCTGCCACTAACATTATCTACCTGGCTATCAACTTCGGCTTGATCCCTGCCTATGCCTCTGACTCGTTCCTAACCTGTGTACTAAGCCCATTTATTTCTCATTACGGATGTTCTTGTTGCTGCAGCTATTGGACTCCAAGCCTGCTCCCAGATTGTGTCAAGACAATCAAATAATCCAGTTCATCCGAGAAACACATAGGGAACAAAACTTTCGATAGCATTTCATCAACTCTTTTATATGTTATGTTATGGTGACCTTACTATGCATATTTATTGGAATTTTTATGAATCTGTATGTTTTGTGAATATGCTTGCAATGTTAAAATAAAATGTCGTGTTTTTAATATACCTATGTCAGGAATTACCTACTTGTTCCTCTTTATCTGGCCGGTCAGGAAGGTTATTCCTTTTGCTCATCATAATATATAGGATGGAATTCAACACAAAGGCCCTGATTTATTAAAGCTCTCTAAGGCTGGAGAGAATACACTTTTATCTGTGAAGCTGGGTGATCCTGCAAACCTGGAATGAATCTTGTCCAGGATTGCAAACATTTGGTAACAAACAGCAAATTATGTTTTCATAAATCCATTCCAGGTTTTCTGGATCTCAGCACCACTGTGGAAAGTGTATCCTCCCCTGCCTTGGAGAGCGTTTAATAAATCAGGCCCAAAGTAAGAAGATATTAGTTGATGACATGAGCCCCTAAGAAACATATCCCCAGTAGGAAATTTTCCAAAATTAGACATATATCAGATTTTTAATTTTCCTCATTTTCTCTATTACTGAGGGGACATTTTCTAAAGGGGATCATATAACAGTATACCCCCAAGAGGAGTCCTGGAAGCTTTTTCACACCAAATGCTTGCATGGTGTGCGCTGTAACAAAATTAGGGAAGCAGCATTTCAGCAGCATGTATGTAAAGGAAAGCAATGTGTCAAAACAATACCCAAAAAACCCACAAACTGGACACCAACAAATATACACTAATGCATGCTTTATGATATAAACCTACCTTAACTTTTTCTCAGTCTATCCAAAACTTAATATAATTGGACTTCCTATTCAAATAAACCCTTTACTTTGTCAGTGTGTACAAAAATCCCTGACAAATCAAACTAGTCAACATACAAAGAACTCCCCAGTGCTAATCAGTAAGGTAACGTGAACTCTTCTCCAATCTGTCCTTGTTGGAACTAGCTAATTTCTGGTTGAACACCAACATTTTACCTCTTGCCCTGTATAGGAAAGCAGATACCTGGCTGATAAGCACAGTTTACAATTTAATTACATTTCTGCCCTTACTATGACAGTTTTGTAATTTCTGTATACATCAGAGCTGTGGAGGGGCAGATTGAACTGGAGATCCTTGGTTATTGAATTTTGACTTGGTAAAATTTTCGCACACTGTGAGACACTCTGCTGTCCTCTTGTGCTTAGACTGCATGTCTTTGGAACAGAAATAGAGCATCTCAAATGCAGGTTACAATGGTATCACTATTTAATAATATTTATTATTAAACAAGATTTATATAGTGCCAACATATTACGCATCGCTGTACGTTAAATAGAGTTGCAAATGACAGACAGATACAGACAGTGACATAGGAGAAGAGGACCCTGCACTGAGGTGCTTGCAATCTTTGATACTTGCATGAAAATCTAAAAGGGTCAGTCTAAGTCTATATTTATTTATCTATTGGTAAGTTAAGTGAAAATAATATATGTATTTAAAGTACACCTTAGTTCACATGAATGAAAAGAACACCATACCTTTTAGTGAAAGAAAGAAAATAAAGATAACATGATGATATCCATGACTTGAGAGAAAAAATAATTTAGGAAAACTGAGCTTAGCAACAGAATGACACAAAAAAATTAGATAGCGTATTGATTTAATTTCTGAGCATTTGCACCTAAAATTCCTACTCAAGTACTATATAATTTTCATTGTCATTGCTGAGTGAGTTGTAATTTCACACCATGTTTTCCTGCATAGAGCTTCTTTATAATTCCCCTTTGTCCTCATGACCTGGAGTCACTATGCTCCAGATGCTTAGAAAGGATCTCCGTGCTTTTAATCGGTGTACCTTCTCTATGTGCGTCATATATGACCCGAAAAACAATCTTAAGCATAAGGTGCCAGACAAACACACACAGTATGAAAAAAACACAATATGGTATCTAAATGTAAAATATTTGTGATAGTAATACAGTAATATAAAAGGCCTTCTTCACTAAAGAGTGCCTAGCATTGACAAAGCATGAATCTTGCACTGTTTAACTCATTGTTGTCAGACACATATGAAACAAACATGCAGATAACTTTGTGACAATTAGCTGAATATCTGAGCTGCATACTCATTCTTGGTCAGTAATTCATAAACTACAGGCAAGCTGTATTTTTCTTAACCAGATCAAAAATAGCAGCTTAAAGCGTACATAAACTCAGAAATTTCACTTTACATAAAAGGGTAGACAATCAGTTTGAGTACAGTTTCAGCTCTGAACAAGGAATCACTGATCCTGAACAATTAAATAATAGAAAGACACATTATTGATCTGGCTGGGATTTCCACATCCCGCATATGCTTATTTTAAACCATATTA
Source organism: Pyxicephalus adspersus (assembly GCF_032062135.1). Classification (NCBI taxonomy): domain Eukaryota; kingdom Metazoa; phylum Chordata; class Amphibia; order Anura; family Pyxicephalidae; genus Pyxicephalus; species Pyxicephalus adspersus. Next base: position 49,386,056 of record NC_092859.1, read on the forward strand.
CTGCAAATATCTGACCAACCTGCACTCTGTGCAATGCACGCTTTGCTCTGTGAGATGCACACTTCTGATCCCAGCCCTCTGTGCAATATGCATTTCTAACCGTGCGCTCTGTACCCTGCACACTATTGCACATTCCTGACCCCTGCATTCTGTGTGCACAGTCCTGACCCTTGTACTTTTTGCATTCTGTATTCCATGGGTTTTGCACTCCTGATTGAAAGTGGCCGTTCCTAGCTTTGTTACATTATTGTGTTATAAAGTGTAAAATATTTCTGTCTACTTTCATAACTCCTTTAGCGGTATTCCTGAGTGTGGCTCGGGGTAAAAAAAACATGCAAAAAGTGGTAACCCTAAACCACACTCGGGGTACCTAAAAACATTAAAAAACCATTTACCTGGTCTAATCATCATCCTGCTCGTCCGTGCCTATCCTTGGGACGTGTCCTCTTCCTCCAATATTTAGCCGGCGAGTGCACTGATGTTCCCGCAGAAGTTCCGGTGACGTTCAAATTATTTTGTATTGGATTCAATACAAAATAACTGTATTGAATCCATTACAGAGAAATCCTTATATATATGTATATATATATATATATATATATATATATATATATATATATACATATAATGTTTCAATATTTTTTTGCATCCTTGTTTAAAAAGATTTTTTTTATTTAAAGTTTAATATTAAATGTATTAAATATTGGACATATTTTGGTGAGTTATGCCTAAGAAATATAGGCTTACAATGTAAAATAAATTTCCATCCAAAACAATATACTGCCTTTGGTATGGACAGAATTAGAATGCCAGGGGGGTTAAAGCTAATTCTCTCTGTTGAGAAACTAATTAAAAGCAGTCCTTTCACCACAATGAGTCTTCAGAAAATAATGAAAAGTACAAACAGATCTTATAGCTACCAAAAATCTGCCCATATATGAATATTTTTAGATGCAGAAACAACCCAGTATTTCAGATTGCATTTTCCAGTAGCCATCATTACTGAAGACAAGAATGCACCAGGAGTACATAACCAACACTTACAAATGTTTTATATCTATGTCAGCATGTGTGTGCAATATCATTTAATATATTACTGTCTAATGTCTATGGCCAAATGTAAGGCAGAAAACTAGCATTATAATACATGTTCTGCTGTTCTCTGAGTACCAGTGTTTTAAATAGTAAGCTATGTTTTAGATGAAACATTTCCACCCAAGCAAGACATAAAACAGTAATGAGAGTAAAGAAAATAGATTTACCTTCAGTTTGCTTTGCTGATAGTGTTCAGGATACAATGTTTCTTAATATCTCTGTAAGCTCAGAGTCTCTGTGTTTGTGAGTGGGTAAGTATAGCTTTTATGTCTATCCCCCTCCCAAGCCTGTTTGTGTTTCTCTGCAATGAAAGTAGGTCACTGTGTCACTGGGAAGGAGGAGGTCTGGCAAAGCTCCAATACACGAACAGAGATCACTAAGTAAACCAGTGGCTTTGTTGATACTAGCACATGCTGAAAATTAGGAAACATTTCACCTAGAAATGGTTTGAAATAATAGGTTTGTATTGCTACGCTTCATTAAACGGAACCTGAAAACATAAACATAATTGACCCCAGCTTATTGGTGACCTCACATGCAAAATATAAAAACTTTCTACAAACCCATCTACACTGCAGCCTGCTGAATTGCAGTTCATGCATACTTAGCCTTATTTAAAGCGTACCTAAACGCTTACTTTACATAGAGGGGTAGTTGGTGATCAAGACTTAATGGGAGCGCAGAGTGCCCTGGGATACCTAAGTCACGAATCCCAGGAGGCTCTGGCTGCTCCGTTTGCGCATGCCCGAGATCTCAAGCATGTGCAGAAAGGGCATTTTCCTTCTAAAGGAAAGAGATCTTTTTTCCCCTTCACAGGCACCAGATTTCACACCTGCGCAGTGTGAGATTGGGTGACGAAGAAAGAAGACCGAAGAAAAAACAGAAGTGAAATTTGAAGATGGCGGTGCCCAACACATTCCTCTGCGCTGGGACAAAGGGGAATTCCAGGACGTCGCAGGGCCAGATCAAGGGAAGGCTACTGCATTAGTCGTACAGTAAATATAAACTCTAACTAAAGGCTTGTTCCCACGAGTGCTCTGTATTAATGCACACATTTCCAATGCCGAAACATGCATGTTAATGCAACACACAAGACATGCAATGGTGATGAATGTGCTTTTGCATTTGGGCAATGTGCATTTTTTTTTTTTGCACAACAAAGTGCAGATTATAGTGGGGACAGGCCTTAAGTGATATTTAGTTTACTAAAGCATATTGTATTAAAAAAATTGCCTTACTGAAAAAAAAACACATTATCACCATTTTATTATTATTATTATTATTATTAATAAACAGGATTTATATAGCGCCAACATATTACGTAGCGCTGTACATTAAATAGGGATTGCAAATGACAGACTAATACAGACAGTGATACAGGAGGAGAGGACCCTGCCCCGAAGAGCTTACAATCTAGTAGGCTACAAAGGATGTGAGATATGTAGTGTGGGAAGTAGTGATGGTTTCAAATGACAGAAGAAGCCGGGTAGGCAAGTTTGAAAAAATGGGTTTTGAGTGCTCTTTTAAATGAGCAGAAAGTAGGAGCAAGCCGAATAGGATGAGGAAGACCATTCCAGAGAGTTGGAGCAGCTCTAGAGAAGTCTTGTATCCATGCGTGTGATGAGGTTATGAGTGAGGAAGTCATTAGTAGGTCATTGGAGGAGCGGAGAGAGCGGCGGGGGGAGTATTTTTTAACCATGTCAGAAATGTAAGTGGGACAATAACTGTGGAGGGATTTGAAGGCAAAGCACAGGAGCTTAAATTTGATTCTAAGGTGAAATGGAAACCAATGGAGAGAACTACAAAGAGATGTAGCGGAAGAGGAGCGGAGCGAAGGATGGATGAGTCTGGCTGCAGCATTCATAATAGATTGTAGAGGGGAGAGTCGGGTTAGTGGAATACCAGCGAGAAGGATGTTACAGTAGTCCAGACGAGAAATGATAAGAGCATGTTACATGTGTTGCTGCACTTCTGTGCTTCTGCAATCTTTGTTGACTACTTAATCTCCAGTGTTCACATACATACACTTCAGCATTGGCTGTATGACATTACACAGGAAGGTTTCATAATAAAGATAACAGTAAAACTTGCTTGCATTATGTATATTACAGACACTTAGCTTACATCGGAAGCCCATGTGACAAGGTGACAACACAGGAGTGCAATCTGGAGACGGGCGAAGTACTCGTACCTTAAAATTGAAATGTCTGAACATGGGTCTTCATGCTATGACCCTAAAATTTCAATTAAAATTGCAGAGTTTAAAAATAATTAAAATGATGTTTAAAAATACAGACTATAAAGAAAGACCACATGAAAATTTAGTAACAAGGTTTAAATATCCAATAAGTAGCATTTATAGACATTGTATCTGTAAATGTTTCAAAAAGAATTAATTTTGTTTCTCAACAATATTCTTTACCAGAACTCATGTGATGAATAGGTAATGCATTTATCAGAAATGTTGGGCTAGATAGAGGCAACTTTGTGCAAATTAGTGATTAGGTTTGAGTTTGCCACTACTGGATTTCATGCCAAATGTAGGTTTACTGCTCACCAAATTTCACAATTGTATGTGGTTGTCTTATACTCACCTGTCTACACGCTCTTGCCAGGTCAACACAGTAGGAACCATGTGTTCCCACTAAAACTGAACTTTCCGGGTTAGTGCTGTCCATATGGAAAGATGACATTTTATAAACTTATGGGATAATTGTCCAGGCAAACCTTAACTCATAAAGTGACCGATACCTGTGCAGCAAAATGTAAATAATGCTGACCAACTTGTTTATACTTAAAGGATTTTCAGATGAAACTGTCAGTTTTCATGACAGATTCCTCACATGTAAATAAACTTGCCAACCCTCATTTTCTAGAGTTAGAGAGCAGCTAATTGGGGGGGCTTCTTTAAAACTGGTTTCCAGATTCCAATAAATCTAAATTTGTGCTTGGCACATAGATGAAAGTTAGGAGGATAGTATTGATGTGTGTTTTTGGTAGCTTATGACACTGCACTTCTGATGCTGAGAACAAGTGATGTCCAGGACTTTTTTTCTAATTGAACGCAGACTGTGATTACAGACTGCGCATGCGTGCCTCGATACTTGACAGTGTCTGGTCAGTCTAAGTGCTTGGAAAGTGTCATGACTAGGGATGAGCGAGCGAGAATTTTAAGTTCAATCTCATGGCGAATCAGGCCTTTCTTGCCTTTCTCGGGCCTACATCGAAAATGTAAGCGAGAACGGCCTTCTGATTCGCTGAGAGGTCGAGCTCCCGCCGAACAGGAGTATTTCCAGGGCTGCATCATAATGTTATTTAACCTCTAGCGCCCTGAGGATTGCACACCTTTCTCAATGAATGCAGTGACAGCTGCAACCATTGAGAAGATGCACAGCACAGGAGAACCTCCTGACATTGTAATATAAGTATCTCCTACAAATGGTAAATTTGTATCTGTAACAAATGTATCATTTGTAAGAGATACTACTGGACTCTGGAGGATGGGGGGAGAACCTTTGCTCTGCATATATTCTAAATTTGGTGCCTCTATTAATTAATAATGTATTCTTAGTCCTCCAATGAACAACATTTGGCCACAGATTCCAATAGCAAGTAAATGAGTCGAGAAGATTTGTTGGACGAGAATTGGACAAAACTTTGTAGTTTACTATGAATATTTGCCTTAAATAAAATAATTAATTTTATGTTAAGAACTGAATATATATTTATTTTTTTAATAAAAGATTAACAAGATGTAATTTCAGGCACCTTTTTTCTTACAAAAAAAAGCACTGTTGAAGACTATGCTATTTACTTAAAAAACACATATAATCCACTACAGCTTTTATCACTACACTAAAGCTTTTATCCCAAAATTATATGTAAAATTATTCACCACAAATTCTTAAACTTTAACATGATAGTGTTTTTTAAAGTTATTTTCAAATTTGTTTAAATTAGCAGCTTTCTATAAAATAATACTTGGGGATCTTACATTGAAGGTTCTTGAATAGGCCGCTGTAAAGATGTAGAGTGGGCAGATGTAGGGTGTCAGTGAGCAGAGTTCACTGTTGTTACCATAAAAATACTGCCCTAATAAGTACAGTCATGACAAAAATCCTCTTCAAATTCTAAGGTTTTGTGTATCAAGAAAATAAAATCATCTGATCTTAAAATTGGATAAATACAACCTCAGATTAACAACACAGACATTACAACGTGTCATCATTTGTTTAACAAAGTCTAAGTAAAAATACAGAATAAGTGTGTGGAAAATTAAGTACACCCTTAACACTTCCATGGGGATTAAGGGGGTAATTATCCGCCAGATGTTTCTAATTATATGATTAACCATTGACCAGCAAGCATTTCTATCTTTTTAAAAGTGAAGTTTTGGCAGTTTACTGATCTGGAGAATTCAAGTATGTGTTAACATAATGCGCACTTTCTTTTTTTCATGACTGTACGATTACTGAATGCCTGTGTCTAGATAGGAAAGTCATGTTAGATAGCACTTAGTAACACTGAGATGCACTAAAAGAATTCAAAGTATTTCAGAGACATATTGTTTTTGCATAATAAATGTCACTAAATTATGGTTTACGTCATCCTCATCACCTATTATGCTGCACATTTATTTTGCAGAAAACAATAAAGTTATCTGTGGCATTCTCTTTGAAGAAACATACTCCTGTTTGCGATCCCCAGGGCACTAGAAGTTAATAAACCTCTAGTGCCAGCAATTGCACACTCTTCTTAATGAATGCGGCGGCCTCAGCCGCATTCATTGAGAAAATGTGTGATCCGCGGATCTAGAGGGTTATTCACTTCTGGTGCCACAGATCACACACTTAAAAAACAAAATTTTTTAAATTCGACCTCAATCGGCGAATTTACACCCGCCGTTCTCGCGTAAAATTCGGTACACGAGAACAGACGAATTTGCGGAAAACTTGCTCGCTTATCCCTAGTGATGATGTGCAAAAGCAGCAAGTCATTCCTTACAATTTATCTTACAGTTTGAATAGAGAAGACTAAAATTTGATTGCTAGGAATCTGTCCAGTTTGGAAAACATCACTATGCAATTCTCATCGTTCATCAGATAACTGGAAACAGTATGCTGGAAATATGAAGATGATGGATGTTGTTTTGGGTTACTATACTTTGCTATACAGCCTTATTATAGAAAGTGTAATAAACCCTGAGCTTTATCCAGACCCTTCTGTTACTAATTAAGCTCACCTTGTTTTACACCTTGTTTGAACTATAGCCTGTATACATTTCCCAGGCTCGAAAAAATGACTTCAATCACCTGAGCAGGCACTCCGACAGAGTATGACACAGCACAGTTAATCTAATGAAGCAGTTAAGCCCCCAGTCTGAAGAATGAATTTCATTAGGGCAGCTGAAAGTAGGTCAGTGTGTCATGCTTCATAAATACATACAGGAAGCCTCATCATCCCATTTCCAGAGGCATGTGGAAAAAAGGGGCATAGATTATAAATAGAGAAGAGCAAAGCACTAAAAAGATTTGATTTGGGTTTCCTATCTTGTTCACAGCATGACTATCTTGAGGATTTTTTTACTTGGGACTTAAGTATCCATGAGTATCCATGTTGACAGAGGGCTTTGGGTTTTGCTTAGTATTACTACTATTCAATATTTATTTACCCAAATGTTGGGGATAATAATAAACCTCCTTATTTGTAGCAGCCTTTTCATTCTTTCAATTGTCACTCATCAATGATCATTCTTCCAATCCATTCCTATTATTGATCTTTGAAGGGCTTCTCCTAACAAAGGACTCAAGTAGGAGGGTTATGTTTACCGGTGGGAATGGGTGTGTAATGGCCTGGAGATTTGGCCTTTTAGTCAACCTAAATAATAGTATTGAAGCAAAACAAAGGTAGAGAGAGTTTTTTGGCAAATATTAAATTGTATTAGTGATAAATTCTCATAAAACATATCAATCAAAAAAGTAAAATATTAGCAATTTTTTGCATGGCCAGAGACCATATTCTGGCCTCGACCGCCCACACAGGGCACTAGACAGAAGACCTCTAATTAGATCATACAAAACAGAGTAGTTCGTATCGCATACGTGTTGTCGATGACCCGCCACGTTTCGCCCAGACTTGGGCTTCCTCAGGGGTGACTGTATGCTTATCGGGTTTATTTTACGGGTAAAATAACCATTTTACATTATTGGAATTAGTACATGATGAGGTGCAGTGTAAATGTTTTATTTAAATTTGTAGTTTTTGGAGTATTGGAGAAAGGCCCAGTTAGTCTGATGTTCATGTAAGTACATCCCCCTCGTACAATATTATTTAGTGGCGATTACCCTTCTTATTTTAGGTATAGAGTCTCTTCTCACATTGGTAGCCAGTAGAAAAAAGTCCTAATACTTTGATGAATTTCATCAGATCTACTCCAGGTGGTTTTCAGTCTCTGTATGTGGGGTACATCAATTATTAACCAAAATGCTGCCAGGCTTATGTAAAAGTATAGAGAGTGTGGTAAGGCAGTTTCTCCAGTTTAAATTAGTTGTTTAAAGGGCACAATGACACCTGCAATAGACAGCTTCTCGTGGTGCTGTAAATAAAAAAGATGAAGGCTCTCAGACCAATAGGGTTAGCCTGGTAGGACCCCATTGAATCTCTGGGCACGATTTATGAAAGCTCTCCAAGGCTGGAGAGAATACACCTTCAGAAGTTAGGCTGGGTGATCCAGAAAACATGGAATGTATTTTTAAAAATGATTTGCTAGCAAACATTTTGAATCTTGGAACAGATCTATTCCAGGTTTGCTGGATCACCCAGCTTCACTGATGAAAGTGTATTTTCTCCAGCCACACTCCATTCCATATGAAATTCTGTATCCAATCTGAAATTCCTAAATAACATTTGTATTAAAATTGTTACCTATTTTCTGTCTTAGGCTAGCTACCTTATGTTGGTCCCCAACACCTGTGTTGGTTGCCTTTCTCACCTTCCAAAACATTATCACATGTGGGGCATGTATACTATCTCAAATACATATCATATACTGTACATCATACACAAAAAATAATATTTTTAAACACAGTTGATGCAATGTAACAGTACTAAAAATAGTATTGCCCCATAATTAAAAAAGTAAATATAAGAAAAAACGTTCCAATACAATATAGTTTTAAAAAGTGTCCAAACCAACATAATCAGATTTGTGGGGACACAAACAGAAAAATATCTGCAGATATAATTTATACCATACCAATACATCCAGACACACACATCACAATCTATATACAACCAGAAACATGTCTGTATGAGATGCTAGTATGATACTGACACAATCAAAACATTCATGTACTAGACTGACAAATCTAGAAACACATCCACAAAGACATTGTATAGGTGCAACCAAAAATACGTCCAATGGGACACTGTCAGCACCATACTGACACAACACACTGGGGCCTAACATAACAAAGATCTGCAAACCTGGAGAAGATAGACTATCATGAGTGAACCTGGGTGTTCCAGCAAACCTGGATATAATACTTGACTTGGTCCAGGATTGAAAACTTTTGCCAAAATATAGCAAATGATTTTAAGAAATCTATTTCAGGCATGCTGTATTATCAAACCACAGTATCACACCCTGTTTATTCTGTTCTGCAGTATCACTTGCAGCAGCAAGAAAAAGTGTAAGGTCTGTGAAAATGTGGGATCAGCTCCCTCGGGAAGTAGTTTTAGCAACTACTATAGATTGCTCTAAGAAAAAGCTGAATACTTGTCTAAAAGCACATAATTTATAAAGACAACAGAGACTGTTGATCCAGGGAACATCTGATTGCCCCAAGGGATCAGAAAGGATTTGTTTCCCTGTTGGAGCAAATTGAACCAGGGTTTTTTTTTACCTTCCTCTGGATCAACTATAGGGTTTCTATCTGGGATATGTTTATATCTCTAGTGATTGAACTTGATGGATTTAAGTCTTTTTTCAACCTAACTGACTACGTAACTACATAACAAGAAAATAGCAGCATCTCCTGCTTTCCTTTAGTTGTGCAGCCTGAGATGTACTTTCTAGGGATCCTCAGCACACTCTGAGGCACAGCTGAAGGGTATTTTAGGAGCAGATTAGTTCCTGGCTCAATACTGCGCTGCCAATGGCTGCTAGAGCTTAATAGCCTTTCTGCTCACAGTCACTAGTGCCTGTTGTAACTGGGCTGACCTGCTACTTGTGTACGTTTCATTAGTTTTACTCTTACTGACTTGACTGCCTGGACTGACCTTTTGCCTGTGACGTCCACTCTTTTGTCTTTACCCTTGTATACCTTGTCTGGTGAACTGTGAATTACCTCTGGCTCCGTATGCTGTCTCTGCTGGAATCTCGGTACTGCATTTACCTGTGGTTTTCTGGTTCTCTATTAGTCCTTTACCAGCTGACATACCTTTAACACAGAAGTCCTGAGGGCCACTGTTTGCTGGGACAGTGCGACTAGCCACCCGGGGCTGAGCAGGGACTTGATTTAGGTGAAGGGTGTGCCGTTAGATTGGGGGACTGGTGTTTGGCGAGTACTGGTGTTGGGCAAGGGCCTTACAGGCCCACACAAAGATACTATCATATCACGGTAATAGTAAACTCTCCATACCAGCAGACAAATTTAGGCTTTAACGATGGTTGAGGCACAGAATTTAACAAGCCGTTTGGTATTTACCTGTGAACCCCTGCCAGGAATTCTGAACTTTGCTGCAGAATGGCTTACAGGTTACAGAGCACCCAGATAAGTTAGAATAACAGCAGTAAAATATTGTACGGGAACTAGAAACTGTTGTTAGAAAAACAGAACATGGCTTGCAGTAAAACGATATTGACCAAAAAAAGTAGAATATAGGGCAGGCAGTAATCATAGTCAGAGGTTAGTTAAGTCTTCAGTCAGACACTGACATGGAAATTAGTAGAGGGGTCACAAGAACGAGGAGCCTAGGCAGGAGCCATGACACTGTAGCTTACAAACAAATTTGTGGAGACAATCACTTCTCCACTGACACAGCAGGAAATATATCTGCAGAGGCACAATGGGTACCATAATGACCAGAGACATTGTCCACAGTCAAACTCAGAAGCCAATGCAGGATACAGAATGAAGCCCTGGTGCACAGCCTAGTAACACAGAATGCAATGAATGACTTAAATGGATGCCAGTTGTTGGACTGGAGACAATGCCCTGGTATAGCTGCTGTAGCGGTGTGTTAAGCTGAGGAAGTTAAGGACAAGTGATTGGATGAGAGAATGTAAACAATATTAATAGGGCTGACGCATCATTTACAGTTGTTTAGTCATCCATGCAAAGGGACAGCTTCTTTCTATTGTGTTGAATTGTATTACTGTTTATCTTTAGGATGTTTTGTAACCCATTCTAGAAATGAACCTTTTTTAGGGGGGTTGTAGATTCTAATACGCTCCCTGCCCACAGACTTCCACAGCACTGGGGTCTCATTGTGAAGATGAAGCACCCTCCCCTAACAAAGGCCCTTACCATAGTTGGGGACAAGTGGGGGTTCTACCTATGCAAAAACACTACATTTTTTACCTTGTTAATGACAGGTATTCACTAACACCAAAATCCAAGTAACCCTTAAACAACCTATGTCACTCTCATCTGTCACTCCAGCCTTTGTCAGTGTCACCTGTCACTTTAATTGATGCTAGATTTTTTCATTCAATAATAACTTTTATTTGTGTTAATTTTACTGACATTTTTATTAATTACTATATATCGAATGTGAGCAGCGACAGCCACGTCTTGTGTTTTTCCTGTTAAATTAGTAGTAATAGTTAAATTAGTCTATATTTGAATCATTTTTATTCAAGTATATAGAGTGTTTGGGTGCAATAAAATGTATTTTAATGTACGTTTTACTGATAATATAGATTCTCTAATCATACAAAATTGTAACCACTAACTTTTTATTCTACAGTGCCTCGGGTTGTAATTCCTCATCCTAATTTGTTATTATAATTAATATTATTAATAATAATAATAATAATAATAATGATAATAAAAAATAGTATTTATAAAGTGCAAACATATTATGCAGTGTACATTAAATAGGGGTTGCAAATGAGAACTTCTTTGTCTAGTCCATACGCATTAATTGTGAATCATTCCATGTGTAAGTTAAAAGAAATTTTTATAGAAATCATACTATTGATTGCAGTATTATTTAATAAATATGGGTAACTGATGATTTCTTTGTAAAAGATTTTTCTGTTATTATAGGTTTCTGTATTCTTGATGAAGTGGATAATCTGCAAAACGTGTGGAATGCTCAAATAACATCTTTAGGAGACTGATTTTGACATGTATGAGTAATGGAATCTTAATTGAATGTTATCTTTTATGGTTTTTAATTGTTATGAATAATTTGATTTTATTAATTTTCATTCTAAAAAATTTGGTGATATGACCATTTGTAGAATATGCCTAAAGTCCCCCATAAGTTTTGTTTCCTATTGTTGTAGTTTCAAGTAAGTGATGTGGCATATGGTCATAACGCACCAGAGGGAGCTAAAGATTTGTTTTCTATAGTGCAGTAAAATTTATATTGTACAACTGGTAGCATGTATGGCTTAGCTGCTAGTACTCATATCTATGCAGAGCTAAGCCCTTGGTTATAATCCCAGTTAGGACACCCACAAGCAGTTTGTATGTTTTGTGTACTAGTGGGTTTTCATCTGGACACTCCACTCTTCCAAAAGCATGCGGTTAGGATAATTGGTTTCCCCAGTAACTCTGTCTTTGGTACATGTGAAAAATCTACTGCACAACCAAGTGTAGTATGAGCTGCCACCTGTTGAGAGCAATATGGGCATGTGAAAATAATGATAATAGTAATAATAGAATGTATATAAAAAAACACATAGCATATGCAGTATAGTGTTGTGTACGAAGATTGTTATGCAGTAAGATAACCTACAACATAATGTATATATTGCAGAGGTATGAAATATGTAATATAGAAGTTCTTATATTGTAGGTGAATGGTAGTGGGAACTGAACCTGCCAAGTTTCAACTCACCAAGAGTTTGGGGAATCTTGCCAGAAATTCAGGCAAACACAAATTAAGAGGTTAATTCTATTGGAGTCTATGGAGATAGAGAAATTCTTACTTTTTCATTTCATTTTCAGTGCTGGTTTAAAGGGTATAGATGTTTTTTTAAGATTTAAAATCGGTGGTTAAATAATGTAAGTTCTTTAGGCCAATGGTTTAGCAGACCTCAGATCACAGTGAACATGCTTTAGTCAACTGCTGATGCAGAAATTCCAGAAAGGAACGATGCAACAAATAGGTCCATGCAGGGCTGGATTTATTTTGCTCCCCAAGGCCAGCTAGCTTGTGCTACTCCCTAACAAATAACAACCTTTGACACTGTCACATCCCATATAAACTGGTCAATAGGGTGCGGGAAAGAGATGAAGAATGGAGAGAGAAGAGAAATAGAGGGAGATAGAGGGATGGAAAGAAAAGGGAGTCAAAAGAGGAAAGGACAGGGAAGAGAGCGGGAGTAGAGAGGTAGCGGGAGACAGAGAAGGAAATAGAGGGGGAAGAAATAGGGAGAAAGAGGGGAGTGAGAGGGATGGGGGGGGGGGGAGTGCAAAAAGTAAAAGAAAGGAGAGAGAAGATGAGAGAGGGGGGAGGAGAAAGAAATAGAGGAGAGATGGGGATAGGGCAGGTGGGAGAAAGGGAGAAAGAGGGCAGATAGTGGAAGGAAGAGGGGGAGAGAGAGCGAGGGGATAAAGAGAAGAAGGAAGAAGAAAGAGAGATGGGGAGAGAGAAAACGAGAAGGAGGGATGGAGAAGAGAGAGACAGGGGGTATTGAGAGGGAGAAGAGAATAAGAGAGAAGAGTGTTTACAGATACCGGTATGAATGCAGATGTCACCCTGCATAGATGTGAATTAAGATGTCTTCCTGCACAGGTCTCTACATTGTATGCAACCTTGGTATAATCACTTAGTCTATCCTGTTACTGTAGATCTTGTTGGCCTGAAGCAGCAGGTCCTATTTTCACATAGACATGTTATAACACCGTCCCTTAGTGGTCATGCTGCCCAGGCCATGGCCCATGTACATACAGTGTTGCTCTGCTGTATGGATAGGGGGGATAGAACAAGCAAGGGACATCCCACTGAGCTCTCTCCACTTAATTTGCATTGTAGTCCCTCGTCCTTTGTCGTTTGTGGATCTAATGATCTCGGATGGCGCCTGTATGCATGTCAGATTCTGTACGAATTGTACGAGAATCATTTGACGTGTGTATGTAACCTAAGTCTGAAGTCTGAAGATAGTTGTATTGGGGGGGGGGGGGGGGATTTTAATGTATTTATTTTTGTTTTTTGTTGTTTGACATTGTCAATAAATGATTCCCAGACAGCAAAGAATTTACATTAGGTTCTCCTAGCATAATTTTGTCTACCAAATTTGTCCAATCCATGGGGGAGATTTTTAATAATTCACCTAGTACATGACTGTGCTTGCAAAAAGGCAGATCAGCTCATTATTTGGTGTACAAATGTGTTTTATTAAAATATTTTTCCACAAGGATTCACCAATTTTGAGAACTGGGAAATTTAAAAAAAAACTTTGACCACCATGACTGTCAGAATCCCAACTGTGTAGTGTTTGTTTTGCAAGAAACTAGGTAAAATGCTTGGAGAACCTTTTGGAGTCTGATAGCCATAACTTTGGCCAACAATTTATAGTCACCGTTGAGGAAGTTACTTGCTATGTGAGCCTCCTTAACTTCAAGGATGGAAGGATCATATGTTTATATGATAATATAGACCTCAGAAGAGGACTGACTTCCCCTGAGATGATTTTATATTAATCTATTGTATAGACTTCTGGGCTATGAATGTTTTTGTTTTCTGGGGTTATAATAGTTAATTGTTTTTTCTAGAAATGATGATGGCTCATATACTGTAACAGAGTCCCTTAGTTCAGTGGTTAATTTAGGTTGGTTAAGTTGGTTTCATGAATAGCAAGTCCATTGGGAGGGTTGGGCTGTATAGAGCTGAATATACAATATGTTAAAAACATTTGACAATTTGTGATGTGCATAAGGGAGTCATACAATTTAAGAATATGACACTTAAGACCCAAAGTCCTTGTTACTTATGCCAGCAGAAAGCCACTGTTTCCCAACCTGCAAAATGTATTTGTATATATAAGTGTTTACATACTTAATTGCATACATACGTATACATACGTTACACAAACTATATACTAGGATGTGACTGCAAAGTACATCTTTGGCAGTCTACTATAGGGGGATTTGGGTTATCACAATATTCTAGGTAATTAGCCCATTGAAGTTTAGGAAATTCTCTTGAAATAGAGAGAAATCTTGGGAATTTTCAGGAATATAATTTGTTTTGTGGGTGTGCAAAAGACCCCATATCATTCATACATGTGGACTTATCTTTAAAAGGTTGCATGAGCTTTATAACAGCATGCATAATTGCTTTAATAGTATTAAAAGTCTCAAAAATGCAACCAGGGTAGTATAGATCAAATAAAAAGCAGAAGCAGAGAGTGTATGAGTGAAGGGATTGAAGCAAGGATCTATAGTTGTGTTAAAACTACCTGCTATGATTAGATTGGGATATCCTTGCTCCAGGACAAGATGGGTTAGTTCCGTAAACATCTGGCATTAGTAGTGCCAGATTACCCAGTATCAACTTTATCAATTTATAAGTGATTGTTTAACAGTATAGGTAGGGTTTATTATTATTAAATATTATAGCCATTCATCTCTTTTTAAATTTCTAGGTTGTGGTTACATTTCAATCTATCCATGAGTCTCTAAGGTAACTTTTTTATACAGGAGAAGCCTTGAAATAACTTTCAAGTTTTCAGGGAATCTCTGCTAAAACTTTTATGTATGCATCTCACAGTATATTGGTGTGGTGGTCAGTAGGAAGAATGCCTTTTACATTAATGTCCAATGGGAACCCTTACAGATAACCATAAAGATCATTTGTATCTGTTAAACTGACCTGAGAGTCACAAACTCTCTGGGTTAAGTAAGTAGAAACTAACTCCCAATTCAATAAGCTGTTTGCAGCTTTTGCTGGAGAATCAGGGTTCTAGGTAATGATGGTGTGTCTGGAAATATGAAGTGTAAAAAAATCTGTTCGTGGCATTTTGCATGTTTCCACCTAAACAGAAAGGGTAACTTCCCTGAAAGATTGTTTGGCCAGACCTCCATATTAGTACCTTTATGATAAGCAAAACAGAATTTCATGTACTAGCTTTGTATAATGATGAAAATTAGTTTAGGTTGTGACTTAATGATTTAAGGTGGTGGTCTATTTTATCTATAGCAATAGAGGAGTATCACTGAGGTCATTTTCTCTCTGACAGTTCTCAAAAAATTTGGTTTCGCCTTACTTTAAGTCTTGTAGTTTGACAGATTAAAGTAAATAAAAACAACCCCAACTTCAGAGAGTTGATTTCGGATAGTTATGAAAACTTTTCTTTGCTGTGTGAAAAAAGTCCTGGACAATTTGTATTCATCCTTCATCTACTTTGAGTTATTATTATACAGTATTTATTTAGGGCCATCATATTACACAGCACTGTACAGAGTCCATAGTTGTGTCACTAACTGTCCCTCTAAGGAGCTCACAATCTAATGTCCCTACTATAATCATATGTCATTAATGTAGTCTAGGTCAATTTAGGGGGAAGCCAATGAACCTAACTGCATGTTTTTTGTTTTTTTTGGGATGTGGGAGGAAACCGGAGTACCCGGAGGAAACCCACGCAGACAACCTGCAAACTCCATGCAGATAGTGTCCTGGCTGGGATTCAAACCTAGGACCTAGCGCTGAAAAGGCCAGAGTGCTAACCCCTGAGCCACCGTGCTGCCCAAACCTGTTCTAAATGCTTTAAAGTTATCTTTTTGTTTGATAAAATTGAAATTTTTAGCTATGATGGGCCTAGGTGTCACCCTGTCAATCTTAGTCTAGGTGGGAGTTTTATTCCATATTCCCTGCAGGCCAAGAGTTCATATTCTGTTACACTGTTAGGAAGTTGTAGAAATTATCATCTTTATGCATTGCCAGGATGCCAATGATTCTTAGTGTTGCACCTCAAGATTATTTATAGATATTTAGAGATATGGATAGATATATATGTATATATAATGTATGTGTATAGGTGCAGGAATGTTGTGTGTAAACATGAAACCTGTTTTTCTTTGTACTGGCCATCTGGATTACCTAGGGGATGTCTAATCAGTGGTTATCAAAGAATCTCAACCAAGGAACAATAAACAAAACAAATAATAAACATGCCAGTACACAAGATCTAGTTCCCATAACAAGCTGGTTACCAGTAGGACCCTCAAGGGGTAATAAATCCATAAAGCCTGAGTTAGCAGAAGATGGATGCCTAACTGGACAGGTGGGTTGAGGTGATGACCCAGCTCGACCTTTTGTTGACCCCTAAACTTCGATTCCAGATCCAGATTCACATATCAAATTAAGCTGGGAGGTCCATCAGATAACATTAACCAAACCCAATCAAGTGGGGAGTGTGTCAACCGATGGTCATCGTACAGAACACACCCACTAACCAATCCAAGAGCCCCAAGGATACCTAATGGGAATTACCTATATAAAAATGGGAACTGAGAGAATTGAGAGCTCTATTGGTGTGCTTGCTGGCTCTCTTGCTTGCTCTTTTTGTCTTCTGAGGGTAAGCTGGTATGGAGTCCTCTTCTGAAGGAAGTAGGCTCCTGAGGTACCCATAAACCTCTTAGCAGGTAGCTAAAAGATATTCCTGATTGTAGTCCTATGGGTGTCTATAGTATTACTGCATTTGAGTGACTAGCTATCATTTGTGCATGAACCTTCTTTTGTTGAATATCTATATGCATTGATAGGGGATATAACATCCATATTTATGCAGATAAATATTCCAGAAAATCAACATAGGTTCAAATGTCTGTTTCTGTTTCCTAGTCTTCTAATTGTTATTCTATTGTGGTAATAGTTTTAGATTGTTCTGCAGTTTTATTTTGTTCCATAATGTTCCATTGTTCCATTGCTAGATCCCTGACTAATTCTCCAGTTCTGTTACTCTCATGGTGTTGGA
The DNA here is from genome assembly GCF_032062135.1 of Pyxicephalus adspersus. Lineage (NCBI taxonomy): Eukaryota > Metazoa > Chordata > Amphibia > Anura > Pyxicephalidae > Pyxicephalus > Pyxicephalus adspersus. The sequence goes on from NC_092859.1 coordinate 49,403,307, forward strand.
TATAATAGTTTACAGATTAGTCCTTTTTTTTTTACAAAACGGGGTAAAATAATATTAGAGTTTCAGAATGAAATTGATTAAGGCCTCCTCCTACTAAAACTCTCTTACCCAAAGCTTTTTTGGCACCTGGGGAAGTTTTATTGACACCACTAATCCCTCTACCAAATCTTAGCTATACAACTGTTTAGTCACTCCTCCTTGTATCTAATAAGTATGATTGCAGGAGACCCCCCAATTACTCTCCCCTAGGCACCCTCCTATTGACTGACCTCTAAATTAGTCAGCCTCATATGTCTTAATCTCTATTTAATACATGATTACCTCTTTCTTTTAAAGCAGTATGATCAGAAGGAGCAGTCGGAAGCCTCCTCGTATGTGTGAGATATGCATCCCAGGAGGCTCTGCTCTGCAATTTTTTTAAAGGGTTTCAACCCCCCCCCCCCCCAAAAAAAAAAGTAATTTTTATCTTACATAAATTGTTTTATGTAAAGTTAGTCTTTAACTCCTTTTAGTCCTAAACCTCTTTCTCCAATATTTATTGACTACTTGTAATGGCCTGTTATCACTATATTACTTTATGTTGCTTGAATTATCTGCTAATTGTATGAATACTTATTACCCTAATAATTTACTGCAATTCTGTTTTTAAGATTCTTACCTTTAATGGTTATCTACAGATGTACCAAATGTGTAGTATTTTTTTCCACTTGTTCTCACAGTTTCAATATTAGTCACTTCTATACAATTTTATCTACAATTGTTTGCATATCTTGTTTTGTTATGGTTGACTTATAAATAAATAAATACATTTTTAAAGAATGTTAGAGATTTCTATTGCCGTAGCTTTAGAACTGACTTGTAAGGCTTCATTAGGTTCTGCTTGAGATCAATGGGCCTGATTTAATAAAGCTCTCCAAAGCTGGGGAGAATTACACTTTCATCATTGAAGCTGGGTGATCCAGCAAACCTGGATCTGGGGATAGCATCTGTGTTCCAATGTATGTGTCTATATTAGGGTTTGAGATAGCCAGTTGCAATGTATTTGCAAAAAACTGGCAATTGTTGTTGCAGACAAATATTACAAATGTACAAATGTTTTTTTGCCACTAGGCGGTGGTGAATAGCCATCCATGTGTTGCTGTTTCAGCATGAATTAGCTAAAAGCTTTTAGTGCTTTGAAAGAGGTCCTGTAGTAAAAAATAAGAAGGTGCTAAAATAATTTTGGTCCATGAGTTGAGGGGCCAGAACTTGCATATATTTTGTGTTTAAGAAATGGGGGATGTTTTGCAAACAGTGCTTCTCAGAAAAGTTTGATCACATTAACATTTTTACCTGACTTTGTTTTTACCATTGTGTGCACTTTTAATGTAACAGCTGTAAGGCATAAAGTCCATGGCAAGTTTTCAGGGAGGGTCATGCGGGGTGTTTGAGAAGTTAGCAGGTGGGGCAAATGCTCAGTTTTGGTGCAGTGTATGAAGTGTATCGCCTGTGCTTTGTGATTCATTCTCATCTTTTTCTTTCAGTATCCAGTATCTCGCTCAACATCATGGGCAAGTAGATGATCCTAGCAATAAACAAGCACATCACCACACAGGAATTCATGTTTGTTCTACTAACAACTTTTGTGCTGTGGTAAGGTCGCAAACTAATCATATTCATATAAGAATGTCCCTCAAACATTATACTGTTATTTAACATCATGTGAAGCTTTAAGTAAATCCCCAAACTTGTAAGTTAAAGAAATGGTCTGCTTTAAATTGTAAGAAGTAAATCAAAAGTATTCCTTCTCATCAATATTCCCCAGGTCCCAGCAAAACTGTTGGATAACATTAAATGAAATTTGTGCTTGTAAACAAAAACTTTGTCACTCAGACTTTAGTGATTGCAAACCTCCGGAAATTTCTGACTGCACAGACTTGATCTTATCATTATGTTGCACTAACAATTCACGCAAACAGATCATAATTTTTTCCTGTATCACAGTGTACTATGAAAAACGGAAAAGGCTCTCCTAAAAAAAAAAAAAGAACACTGACATTAAGCTTTAGTGTTTTGCCAATTAAATATTTTAAATAAATTTGTAGTTATGCAATAATTTTTTAGCTTTAATAAGAATGTATGGGGGTGTGTAATTGCATAAAAGATGCAATGAAATCTACCAAATCAAAGCCTAACAGCCCCCCCCCCACTCCCCAGCACTAAAATGGTGAAAGAAAAAGTTATAAGTGTAAGTGTAATGTTTTAGGAGTAACTGGAGAGCAATTGGTTTAGTATTCATGCAAAAATATTTAATAAATATTACATTAATAAAATACATTGAAAAATAAATACTGTGAATCAGATATAAATAACACAGATACATAAATGAAATTCAACGCTTGTATCAATTCTCTGCATTGATCTTTTGGAAAACATCTTTCAATCTGTCCAATAATTCAGTTGCATTAACTTTTATCATGTCTCCACAGGGTTCCTGGCACGATTGTTTCTAAAGGAACAAGATGGTACAGAATGTTAATATTTTAGAATGAAACATACCCCTGATGGGTAAATAACTACTAGACATGTTGCTTTCTATGCAGAGGGTACAGTGGGTGTATGTAAAGACTTTAATTATAATACAAATAATTTTGTGCAGTCACTGTGTAATTATATATGTATCAGAATCAGAATCAGAATCATCTTTACGGAAACATTTTACATTTGTTTTATTCATTTTAAAGTTTAAAACTTTGTAATTGGTTGTTATAATTACAACAATGTTGGTAATTTTTTTAGTCTGCATTGAAAATATAACAGCAACATAGTTATTTATGATTAAAACATAAAAAGAAGGCAAGATTTGAACTAGTGTTTTGCAAGCAGTTTAAGCATTTTTGCTGCTTGCAATAATATAAATCTACTTGCAAAAATGCTTATCATTAAAACAATGGATTTGTTCTTTTTCAAGTGGTAGTGCTTGCAAGGGTTTTTTCAGTTGCTCAATCGAGTGTCCAATGCACAATGCATGTGTTTTCAGGCATTTTTCATGGCACTTTGCAAGGCACTAAAACTCATTGCAAACTCCTACAAAAACAAAGCATTTTTTCCAGAAATTATTCCTGAAATCAGGGGCAATAAGCTTCATGGAAAAAAAAAAAAACACTAGTCTGAGGCTAGCCCAAATTTGAAATTATTAAAAAAATAGTTCAGTCTATAGTAACTACTATATAAATATTACAAATCCTAAAAAGAAAACAAAAAAACTTACACAACTTTTGATTAAATTCTGAATTGTTTTATTTGCTTGCTCCACATGTTTGTTATTCACTGTATACGAACCAAATGCATTTTGATAGCAGGTCAAATTACACTTATTGTCCTAAAAAACAAAGCAAAATTACAAACCTGAATAAAAAATGTAATGTAATGAAACTATAATCAATAAAACTGTAAAAAGTGTTAATATATTTGTATTCTTTTATTCCTTCTGCATGCACGTACAGTAAAATATATATTTTTTAAATGTATAATAATTGGGCCAGTAAATTCCGAATTCATTTTTATTTATTAATTTTGATAGAAGATGGAGAACCCAAAGAAGATGACAATGGATTGACCACCTACACCCATCTTAATTCTTTTGACAAGAGCGACCTAAAGCTACGTACACACTTCCAATGGTTCTCGCTCGATAATCGACACAGGGTCGATATTGGACGAGAATCTAAAGTGTGTACAGTGCGTGTCATTTATCGTCCGAACGACCGTCCTGGCGGTTTCACGGACGATGAACAACAAACGATCTTAATGCAAGGGAAGGGGGAGAGTGCGCAGCAGGGTGCCGCTCTGTCGTTCCCCCCCTCCCTCTTTATAGAGCAGAATGTTCATGCATCGTGCAGTGCATAGTCGTTGGAAAGGATCGTGAAAGATCCTTTCCAACGACTATAATTGGAAGTGTGTACGTGGCTTAATAGTAGTGGAATGAAGACAGGAATGTTGTTGGAGAGATATCAGTGGCCAATTATCTTCAAAGGAGCACTTAAATTACCTAGGGCAAATGTTTTCAAAACTAACCATTTTTTACATGAGTGAAAGTGTACTCTAGGCAACTACTAGCAAATGTAATAGTTTAATTTGTTGAAATAGTACACCTGTGCAATTGATACATCCCTCACTAGATTCTTTACCTACTGTTATGTAGTGCTGTATGAGTTTATTGGTTGAAACTTAAATGCCTTATTGATCCTAAAACTAAGGAAAATAACAACAGCCAAAAAAGTGAGTAATTAAAAACGTTGGCCACGGTTTTAGGTATAAGATTTTTTATGATATATGCCCATAATCATTTTGTCACTGTTAAAGCTGAACTACTCACATGTTCCTGTTCCATTGCAGGGCTCCAACTTCTTTTACCTGTAGATGATCATTGGCTATCTTGATTTGGCCCGGCCATGATGATGTAACTGCCACATGGGAGTTCATTCCTGGCACACGCAAGGGAATCCAGGATTGCTAGGTATCCATTGTAACAAACACTGAGCTGTGCATGCAGTTCAGCGAACTTTGACAGCTGAGCAGCTATCAGGCAGGTAAGGCAGTTATTGCAGAAAGGACATTGCCTGTTCCTTTCTGATAATAAACACCTGCCTCCTTACTTATGCAAAATACAGTTTTACAATAACATGATTAAGAGAATTTGGCATGTTCTTACCTTAGGAATTTCAAAACATTTGCATGTCTTAATGTTGTTCTAAAAGAAAAAGTTAACAAATTTGATCATACAACTTATTTTAACTCACAATCTACATTTAAAATAATTGTAAAAACACATATACAAGGACAGATTGTATATAGGCAACATGCATGGCTACAAACCGTAGAAAAACTCTACAGGAATTATCTCAAATTTTCAGCTGGGTAAATCTGACTTCCTGAACATCATTAGGTATATAAAAAGTATTTGAGGTAGGGTGAAAATCACTTCTTTTGTAAATCAAGCCAATAATGCCCAGGTGCGCAACCTGTGGCCCAGGGGCTACATACAAGCCATTGGACCTCAACGGTATATTGTGGGATTGCAAATGATTTTAAAAGGAATAACAGTTATCCCTACCAGCCTCTTTTAACATGTCTCCATCCAGGAACCATTCATGCTTTTATATCCTCTGACTATGTATGTATGTATGTAGTCTCTGACAGATCTATCCAACAATACATATAGTAAACATTATGACAACCCTATACCTTTAACAATTGCAGCATTAAGGCATTTAATAATGAGAAGAGGAAGTTTGTTCAACGCAGAATAGCAAGTCAAAAGTCAATAGGTGCTGCAGGTAATACATTTTTGTACACTGGTGGATATTTATCTTATGATGTTTTGTGAACAAGTGATGAGTGAAACCTCCCAAAAAGGACAATTTTTCAGTGAAAACTACCTTAGGTGAAAATTCTCCTCACTTTCATGAGAAGAAGTAAATACTAATCTCCCCAGTAGGACTCATATATCAAACAATAAACTGATAGAGGTTTTAAACCTTTTATGTTATTTCTAAAATTAAAAAAAAGTTTTAGGTATGCATACACTTTAATTATATTAAAATGCCATTTTGTTGCAGACTGAAATTGAATACATTGTAGAAAGGTGATGATAAGTGTTAAGGGCAGTGAAAAATGCATATACAGTATTAAAATATATGCAAACAACAAACATATAGCACACAAAAATAAACCAGCTTTTGTTGTTGTACGAGTATTTCAAAATTGGCTGCAACAGCGTACTACACATTTAAATGAAGCATGCATTGAGAGATACACGGAAGCTAACTTTTTCTGAAATGCTGGTTGGCTGGCTGTCATTGTAAATTAGTGCTTTCAGTTCCTATGGGTAAGAGACCCAAGAGACTGTATTAAAGCCATAAGATTAGTATAACAGCCAATCGAGCTGTATTTTCAGAAACAGGTATACAATTACAACTTTATATTTAGACAGTTTTACTAGAATATTTTTATTTTTTACTAAACATACCTATATTTTTTAGGACCCTAAAATATGAACTTGGTAATATTTGATGACTGTGGGCATATTTAATGTGTTTCTAGCTATCCTAATAAACTGATTTGTATACACAAGACACAGTTACCACTACCAGCTAACACAAGATAAAACAAGAGTTCATTTGCTTTACATTTTTGAAGATATTTTACTTAAGGCAATATAGGTACTATAGAACTATTACAGATCTTGTGAAACTGTGAGCCTGTTTTAAATTTTAGAAAGGTCTTCAAAACAAGGACCAGTAAAATACATGGTATTATTTAATAACTATAAGTAACTAATTTGACATGAGCCTAGATTTGTTTGCATATCATTTAGTATATGGTGTCATGAACTGTAATTGCACAAATTTAAAAACAGCATAAAATGGACTGAAACCTTCAAACTCCCATCAGAAAGAAGAGTCATTAGTAAACTGATTAAAGCAGTTTTTGAATTGTTACTGTGGGCCACTAGCAAGCCACTCCTCCTTATCTTTTTCAGGAGTTCTTCAGTATTTTTACCATGTGTTACAAAAACAAATGAACCTTTTGTAGAAAGTGACAAGTTTTCTGAAATTAAGGAGTGGTAAAGCTAAACTTCCTTTTAGCAAATATTTCAGACTTGCTATTTTTAGTTTCTCTATACAGGTATGCACCAGCCACTTGATTGTGACAGCCCTGCATCACAGATAACTGCCTAAATGATTTATTTAAAACACATTACATATTAATCAATCAAAATGCTAAAAAGATATCTAAAATGCTACCTTTTTAACTTATCACCTAATCATATGCAAGGGAAATGTCATTTTGTTTTCAGTTCACTTGGGTATTAAAGGTAAACAGAGTAAGAACTGATTGTATTTCTGGTAAGATTTATAGAGAATGAATTCTGTTTCGTTGCCGTTAGTAAAAACAACAACTGAGCTTCACATTTTTAGGAATAATTCTGACAGGTCTGCTACAAAATAGAAACATGTCCTGATACAGAACACCTGTATAAGAATAAAATGCAGACAACCATTATTTTAATCCTGATTCATTCATGTAATAGTATATACTGCAATCTGCTCTTAAATGTGTGAACAATGATATAGACATATAAAAAATAAAGGTTTAAGTACTTACTTGGTCCTTTGGAGAAGTTTCAATACAGGGACACTTTAATACCTCCCCATTCTGAAAAGAAAAAAAAGTAATATTTATGTTTTCAAGCATTGTATGCGTTTGTCTTTTGAAAAATTATATTAAATATCATAGCCATACCCTAATTTTATCAATTCTATTTATAAGCATTTGTGTAAGACATAGTTGTCCATCAGCTAATGCGATACAAAAAAGAAAAGAAACTGCTAACATATAGGTTTGCATCTTGACTATGTATTACGGGTCCAGTGATAGTTTTCCAGTTTGTCTGAAAGAGCTTTAAATTCAACCCGACTTTATATTTGCCTATTCCCACCCACAATTCCTAGGTGCAAGAGTTTCCAGGCAAGGGTTTGTGTGGGGATCATTCATTTTTACCTTTCTGGAAAACACTTCTAAAGAAGTTTTTGTAAAAAAGGGGAAATCCTTAATAAACTGAAACTTTGTACCCACTTTTTTTGGAGTCATGCATCCTTTTTACATTGTAATTTTAGTCATCTACAAAGATGAAATTTTCAGCATATAAACAGTTTACATGTATATGCTTACAGATATTATTAAAAAATATTGCACAGGAAACACTTGTAATTTCATTATTTCAGATCACGTCAGATCATTTTTTTCTCTCTAATTTGCATACACTATCCTGTATGTATGTTAACCTTCAATTTAATTTCATTTAACATTTTTTAACATAATCTCACAATGTATTATTAGAAAGAGTGATATTTCAAAACTTTATTAGTATTCTTTTTTGCACTTTTTTGTGTATCAGATCTCTTCAAAATAAATAAACACAACTAGGAGTTGGAATGAGAAATTTTACCCAGATTCCTAATAACCCAATTTTGTCAGATTACTTTGAAAATCTGATGCTAGAGTTTAAATTAGGATTTCCAACAAAGCTAAAGTTAATTGTAAATTCCCAGAATAAAGCATTGCCACCAAAATTGCTGGAGAGGTTGAGAGAAGAATGTCCTTTTTTTGTGTAGAACAAAAGTTTTGATGTTAACCTAGTTGTTGTGGTAGGGGAAGAGGGTTGTGGGGTTCTCCAAGTAAACTTTTATGTGAAATTAATAAATGTGTGATAATAACACATTTTTGCATCAAGGTTTAGTCTGCTACAGAGACTGTTTTTTTAAACCCTTATAAATACCACGTTTAAAGGTGTTTTAAAGCACGTCTGAAAACACTTTTAAAAGCCTATATTGCTTTGGGCAATTGTAAGAGTTTCTACGCGTTTAAAGCAGGCATTTAAAACAATTCTAAGTTTTTAAATGCCTATAAATGCTTGCAAGCGCTCCATCTCCAAACTATTGATTTCAATACAAGCATTTAAAATTGCTTATAGGCATTTATAGGCATTTACAAGCAGCCACTAGCAATGAATTGGCCGTTGACTGATTCAGCCAGCTGTACAAATTTATTAACATATTCCCAACATGGAGAATTCTGCTAGGAATTGTTAATATACAGATTGCAGATAGAAACAATAACATAAACATTTATAACTGAAACTGTTTAGTTGAGGTTTTAGAATACATTACCAGGGTGGCTCAGAGGTCCCCAGATCCACACTTTTGTTCCTTAACCCCCATCCTTCCACTAACTCAAATCATACAACCAACCACAAACTGGGATGAGGCAGCCAATATACATTCATACAGTATATTATTCTTATCAACAACAAATACCATACAAACAATAATAAACAAAATATGTGTAATGCGCCTGGGCACACAACCCACAGCCAACTCCAAGAATCCTTTTATCAAGCTTTATTGTCGTCATAAAACAAGGCAAAGGTCATTCACAGAAGATCAGTCTGATACGCGTGGTACATATGGATAAGGCAAAGACAGGACACAGCACACTGTACACACCGAGGCTTATATCGGGCAATGGTGTTCAGGACAGGAATTTAAACTCACTATGTCCCGCCCCGCGGCGAGGCAGCCGAGTGCCTCGCTCCCCGGGGGTACAAGAGGCACGCGTGGTAGCGCACACACCTCTTCCCACAGCACCCCTGGGATGTGCCCTACTTTGCACGTCCGCAGGAGTGCTGAGAACAAGAACATCTCTGTTCACGTCCATAGGGATGCTGGGGATGCCGCCTGGCCGAGCAGTAGTTCAGCCAGAACGGTTCCCTCTGCCGGCAGGTAGAGATGGGCTGTGAGCAGGGCGTCTCCCTTGCCAGCTGTGATCCCCAAAGAGGCTGCGGGCTCGCTGGACAGGTAAGTTCCTTACAATATGTAATTTATTAATCCTTTTTGACTGTCAATCCTGGCAGACATTATAGGAAACCAACTCAAGGCCTTTGGAAACACCTCACAGTTTTCTGTTTCAACTCTGGGTCAGGCAAAGCTAACAGAAACAGGCCAAGGAGATAATCTCAGGTTTCTAATAATTATGAGTTAGCCTATTCATCCTATAATACTGACCTCTTTAAATGCAGGGAACATTTTTCCTTGTTTTTAGGAAAACTGTTGTATTATATATTAATGCAAACGAAGAACATTTATTGAAAATAACCAATACTATGAAAGCATGTTGTTCCAAGAATATGGGGAAATCCCTGTTTAATCATTTAAGTCATTGATACCAATCTGTTTCATGTTTACAATAAAAGAGGAAGGATAGATAACAGGTATAATAATTTCATTCAAAACTTTGAAGGTTACGATGAAACACTATCTGATTCACATTAGCAAGACTCATCCTTTCTGAAATTCCTTGAGATTTTTTTTTACCAAAGATAATCTCTACTTTTCTAAAAATCTATTTTTTTAATTTGTTTTTTTTTTTATTTTATAATTACATTTTTTGAATAAGTTATTTTTATTTAAAAAATTATCAAAAACACAATTGACAGCCTTGTCAAAGGCATACAATGTTAACACAAGTGGACCACTAGCTAAAATACATTTTCCCTATTCATGGCTCTAATATTAAGAATTTCTGTACGTTTTGTTGCATATCTGTGTTTTTAGGTGAAAATTACCCCTGTTTCCAGCCACCGTGATCAAAAGTGTTTAGAAATTAAAATGCAAACTAATGTCAGTAAAAACTTCACACTGATTTCTGCATTACCTACTTTCTAATAAATTTGTTAATATCAGACAGTCAGCTATATAAATATGCAAGCTATTTTACCTCCTTTCTGTCTGGATTTATATGTCTAAAGGGGCTACATTGTCTTTCAGGAAAATTTATTTTTCATTGTAGGCTTGTAATTCTTAAGCATAACTCACCAAAATACGTCCAAAATTTAATAAATGTAATATATTTAATAATAAACCTTAAATAAAAAACACAAAAATCTGTTAAAACAAGGGTGCATAAATTAATCCAATACTGAAACCGGGGAACGTCAGCTGCTGTCGCCGGGGGACACAGCCAGAGGATGGGATGGGATAGGCCGGACACGGGAGGACACTGGTGGGACCAGGTAACTCTTTATTTTTTAGCTACCCTGAGGCTCAGGGTTACCGCTATCAGCTGTTTTTTTTACCCTGAGCCACATTCAGGGTTGCTGCTCAGAAGGGTAAATAACGAGACTGATATATTATTTCGCTTTTATTTATTCACTGTATATGGCCATTCTAATGGTTGTCTCCTTCAATATACTCTCCATTCAAAATTAAACACCAATGCAGTCCTATTTTCTACTGGTCGACGGCATGGAGCAGATCAGTTTCAGGATATCTGGTTTTCTTTTCTTTACTGCATGTACTCAAAGCTTTACCTTAGGGCACTAATTTTAATTTATGAAACAGAAAAAAGTCACAAGGTGCCAAATTTGGTAAATATGGAGTATGTTCCAGGGTGGCTCAATCTTGGCTGGTGAAACAAGTGGCTGGAAATAAGTGGAGTTAAAAAACACAGGAGTTTGAAAACAAAAGGTGTTGAATCTTTAAAATAACTACAAACTGTAAGTAAACTTTTACGTTAAAATAATAAATATTGTAAATGGGAAAATGGGTGGCAGCAAGGTGGAAGGTTTTGTTCAGTGCACAGTCTGCCATATGTATGCACAAATGGAGCAACAGCTTCTAGGTGAATACCGCTGTGCCAAATGCAAACAAGTCGCCCTTCTGGAACCTCACATTAGAGATCTAGAGAGACTTATTGTAACACTGAAATTACTGGATCACTTACAGAGGGGTCTCCTGCTCAATGAACAGGTAGTTAATGGCATAGATGTGGAGGGTTGAGAGGTTAATCAGGATGAACATGTACTAAGCTGGGTTACTGTAGTTAGAGGGAGTGGTGGGGGGTCCCAGAAAAGGAAGGGTAGCCCTGTGTTTGAGCACCCTAACAAACTTGCAAAGCTATGTGAAGATATGCAGTTGGCAGACACAGTGGTGGCAACCCTAGATGTTACTGCTACCCCTAACAGCAGGAAGAGCAGCACATCTAGTAGGGGTGGGGAAAGTAATGCAGGACAATTGGTAGTCATAAGGGATTCTATGATCAGGAAGACTGATAGAATAGTTTGTCGCCGAGATCTCTTCAACTGAATGGTTTGCTGTCTCCCTGATGCCAGGGTTTGGCATATGGTGGACTGGGTGGAAAAATTACTGGGAGGGGCTGGGCATGACCCAGCTGTCTTGGTCCATGTTGGAATCAATGACGGGATATTTAGAAGATGGAGGATCCTTAAAAATCAGTTTAGAGAACTAGGTTTCAAGTTGAAGGAAAGAACCTCCAGGTTTTTTTTCTCTGGAATATTGCCTGTGCCATGTGCAACACAGAAAGGCTGCAGTAGCTTAGACAGCTAAACGCATGGCTTAAGTCCTGGTGTTTGGGTTCTTAAGCACTGGGCTGTCTTTTCATTTGGGTATAACCTATATGCCAGAGATGGTTTGCACCTAAATTGAAGGGGGTCTGCTGTGCTAGGGGAAAGATTTAGGGGGATGGTGGAAGATATTTAACCTAGGACAGAGGGGGGTGGGACAGGTAAATAAGGTGGCTGGCAGAAAGGTCAGGCAAGGGGCAGTGACTAACGGATTGGGGATAGTTGGGGTGAGGGTAATGAATAATTATAGGGAGTTTCCCATGTTACACACAAACATTGGATTGTACAGTACTAATTGTACTGAAAAACAAAAAGATTTTTGTGCAAACAGTGCTGGTAAATGCAGCAATGGTTTAAAGGGCCTATTCACCAATACTAGAAGTCTGGCAAACAAGATAGGGGAGTTGAAAGCATTAATGAATGAAAAGCATTATGACTTAGTTCGTATTGCTGAATCCTGGCTTTGTTCTTCACATGACTGGGCTGTCAATGTTCCTGGTTATACTCTCTTTCATAAAGACAAAAAGGGTGGTAGTGTCTGTATGTATGTGAGAGGTGATCTGAAAGTGAATGTGAAAGAAGAAATTGTTGATGGAGCAAGTGATGAGGTTGAGACATTATGAGCGGAGTCGAATATGGGGATACATAATACACAGTTAATTATTGGAGTCTGCTATAGGCCTCTCAGTGCTAAGGACGAAAAAAAGAATCAACTACTAGCACAGATAGAAAAGGCTGCTAAAGCTAGCATAGTTTTAATAATGGGAGACTTTAACTACCCTGACATTGACTGGAGTAATGGCACTACAGGTACAGCAAAAGGGTGGAAAGTTATGAATTTAACACAGGATAAGTGTATGGTACAGTTTTTAGAAGCCCCAACTAGAAATGATACTTTGCTGGACCTAGTTTTTTTTATAACAAATATGCATATAAAAGAGAATCTGGGTAGCAGTAACCATAATATGATTTTATTTATTGTACGCTGTAAACAGGGCTTAAAAACAAGAACACCTAGTTGTTGAACACCTATTGGCTGAAGCTTTCCCTAGCTTGAGATAGGGTACTTCAAACTCTGTTAAGTAATTGAAACATGAAAAGTAGGAGTTCTGAAGTTGCTGGGGAAATCAAGTAGGAGTCTTCTAATTTAGGTGTCAGCAAAGATCGGCATGGGGGTTATCACCTCACTCAATCTGTTCTGTCATCCCTCTCTTTCCACAGCCCTTTCCTGGCCAAACCCTATTGTTATTTATTACCTATTGTCACGTCTGTAAAGTCCCTGGAATTACTAGGGGGTCTATGTGCCTGGACAGGGGTAATCAGATCACAAACATTCCCACACATGCTGTCCTGCATTGTTTAATTATACTTAATATAAAACCTAACTATTAGGATATGGCTTATAGTGTATGTATAAGCATGGAAACATAGGGTACCATATGTACACCTATATATACTTACATACACATGCACTTACATGTATATACATATATATCTATCCACGCATATATCTATAAAAAATCTTGGGGTGCAACAAAGGATGTCTCTGGGTTTGTAACTGTGGATAAAGACAACACTTTTTTTTAGCTCTTTGTACACAAGGGGAAATGATAGAGATCAAGTCAAAATTGTTAATAGCATAGTCACTGCCTTAAATGAGCCTCAATGTCTCAAAATTGATATGATTGAGATACAGTTGGACAAAATTAGGGTTGATAAAGCACCAGGACCTGATGGATTACATCCAGGTTTCCTCAAAGAGCTGAGCTCAGTTATTTCAAATCTGTTGTTTCTAATATTTAGAGACTCTTTAATCACTGGCATGGTACCAATGGATTGGTGTAAGGCCAATGTGGTTTCTATCTTCAAAAAGGGAGCATGGCTTCAAGAGAGACCAATGTTGTCTAACCATATAAATGGTCCATATAGAGAACTCTCAACTACTCACTTTAAGATCATTACACAGAACAAGAGGGCACTCTTTGCATCTGGAGGAAAATAAGTCTAAGGTCCCGATAAGGAAGGGATTGTTCACTGTAAGGTCTGTGAAAATGTGGAATAGACTCCATCAGGAAGTAGTTTCAGCAAGTACTATAGATGGCTTCAAGAAAAATGCTGGATGCTTTTCTAAAAAGCACAGAATATACCTGGGTAATAAAGCTTTAAAGTAAAGATTACTGAGACTGTTGATCTAGGGAACATTTGATTGATTCTTGGTGATTAGGGTGTTTTCTAGTGAATTGACTGTTTTTTGTTTCAGGATCATACTGGAAGATCAAGGTTTCATCACGAAAGTCAAGAGCTGACTTTTTAAAAATGTTCAGGTCCACCTCAAGTTGCTGCTGAATGTCAGGGCAATTTTTTTATAGCACTGTTTTTTCTTGGTGTAAAGTTTACTAAAAAATCCAAATTGACACGTTGCTAAACTTTAGTAATGGAGGTAGTTGCATTTGTAGAAAAGCGCACCAATAGTTGCTAGGGAGCTAGGCGTTTTGGGAAAACAAAAACAAAAGAAAAAAGAAAAGATAAAGAGGTAGTGCAATTGAAGGGGGGGGGGGGGGGTACTAAGGTTGTGAAGGTAAAAATGTTGAAGGACAACAATGCTGGAGTTATTTTATTATGCTTACCAAATGTAACACCAGCTCGTGAAGATATCTTTGAAATGGTATTGAGGTTTTTGTTGATCAAGAAGCTATATGTACTTGCAATCACATTGAACATGTACAGTGTTTCTCCAGACTGAACTCTCTCCTACTTGAAGCCTGAAAGCCAAAAAAACCTAAAATTGAAGCCCGCAATGTTAGGAGACAATTATCTGGCCAGTGATCCTGTGCAGTAAGCCACTGCAGTTCAGTGCTCCCTGTTTATTCCACACGATAGTGATGCTTGTAGCCGCAAAGTACATCAAGCAGGTTTTTATTTGTCTGTAGCTTGCAGCAACCCCAATTTCCCTTAGCCATTAATGTTCTTTCTCAGCATTCTTCTGAGACTACCGTGTTTCCCCGATGATAAGGCAGGGCCATCAAATAAGACAGCCCCCCCTTTTCATGTTAAAATGAAAAATAAGCCCCCCCCCCGCAAATAAGCCACCCAAAAAAAATAATTAAAATATTATACTCACCCGATACCCGATCCTGCGTGTGTCTGGCTGCAGCGTCTCTCTTCTCTCCTCTGCCAGCATCGTGTTTTCTCCTGTCTGTAAAGCAAAGCGAAAGAAGCCGGCACAGCGCCACCTGCTGTTCCCCTGTCCTAACTGCCGTGCAATAGAAAAAAAGCACAGCGTAATCAGAAGGGGAATTTGAATGACAGAGTGATCAGAAGGAGAGTTTGAATGACACAAGATGATCAGAAAGGGAATTTGAAAGGCACAGAGTGATCAGAAAGGGAATTTGAATTGCACATGAGTGATCAGAAGGGGACAATGATTGGCACAGATTGATCAGAAGTGGACATGAATGGCTGTAGTCTTCTTCATGGGTAAATAAGGCATCCCCCTGAAAATAAGCCCTAGAGCATATTTTGGCCTTCAAAAAAAAATAAGACAGTGTCTTATCATCGGGGAAACAGGGTATGTGCAGCTGAAAGGAATTTTAGAGTATGTGCTTCAGCCAACGAGTGCATTAGTTCCTGGCTGTGATCTTGCCTTGCCATTGGCTGTTGGTAATTCCCAGCTTCTCAGCTCCCAGGCACAAGTTTCCCACTGTAGTGTTTAGCCTGACTGTTGGGTCTGTTGGATTTCCTTTTGCTGACTCTGCCTGTTTCTTGACCCTGTGATTGTTTCTCTAACTTGTCAATGGACTCTCCCGTGTCTGCTTATATGTGGATCACCTGGTAAATGATCCTGGAATAACTGACTTGCCATTGTGTCCCCTCTCCTGCACTTGTGGGCTTCTGGTTCTCCATCAACTGTGTGCTTGGAAGGCGCTACTAGCCTCTCAAGGCTGAGAGGGGGGCTTTCTATAGGTGAAGAGCGTGGACTTAGATTTGGGGATTAGTATCTGGTCAGCACTAGAAATGGACTAGGGCCCTACATACAGATTCTGTAAGTATTTAGCTGAAAAGTGTAAAAGAGCATAGAGGTGGGGAGAATATATGTTTCATTGATCACATGTGCTTGCATTACAGCAATTTCATTTCTGCCAATGTAAGGATCATTTAGATATTACCACGTAAAAACCAAAGTAGGAAAAACAACAGAAAAACAATATAGACTATAAATTCTTTTAACTGCATACTCAAGTTGTCAGTGCCTGCGACAACCTTATTGTTAGTCATCTGGTTTGTTTCTCCTTAAACTTTTTTAGTCATAATTGACCTTTTCAGTCTTGACCTCGAAGATATACCGTAAGTTGATGTTTCTTCCACAAATCTTGAAACCTATATCATCTTCTGCATGCCAGAATATTTTCTGTCATGATACTAGCTACATTGTGAATGTAGAGGTTATTTAAAAAAAACGATGAAGTATTTAGGTAGACCAATTTTCTGAGGATATGTTCAAATTTTCAGTTGAAAGATTCCTTCAATGAAATATGTTAATAGCATATATCTATTCATTTTCCTTTTTCAATTATCCACCCCTGGTTCCTCTGTCTTTCTTAAATTCAATAGGTCATTTCAATGTAAAGTTCTAGACGGAATTAGATATTCCTTATCATTTTTGGAATGTAATATCTGGGGAAGTATTTATTATGCCTTTTATGTTTGGTATTGAAATTTACACTGGCCTTTTAAAATCGTTCTGTTATTGAGTTGTTTTCCAGACTTTTCTGTAAAGTGCTGTTCCACATTGTTATCTAAATAGTGCAACTGACAGACACAGTTAGATTATTAAAAGTGAATAAAAGGAAAAAGCACATTTTACCTGATAAAAAATTATTAAGTATATATACAATGATTTAGGTATGCAGATTAGTCATAGAATTATTGCTTTGTTACCTGCTTAAATCAAAAATTCATAAATTCTGTGTACACAAATTGGAGAGAAGGACCAAACACAAATCTTTTTGATGCAGCACAAACACTATAATGAACCAGGTCATTTTGGTCTGTTAGTTACTACTAAATCATTTTGTTTAATCTTTTTGAGAAAAGTATTGTTTGATGCCTGTTGATCCCTAAATTAAAAGAAATTCAGTTGTGTCCAGTATGTTTTGCAGTTATATCTTTAACAATGATACTGTACAGTGTGTGAAAATTGCAAGCAACCATAAAAATGTTATGGTCCTTGCAAGTGGGCTTGAAAAAAATTATTGGCATTAACTAATCAATTTTCCCTGTTTTTAGCAGAAAGCTTATGGCAGTAGGATTGCTCTGTGTTTTTTGCAGCAATGCTTTATGCAGCATTCATGGGTAGTTTGCTATCCTTGCTGCCTCCAAAAACTGAATTGCAGGTGATTTTTACCTTTTCCAAATGGAAGCATTTTTAAGCAATTGCAAGTGTTTCTAGGCAGTTTATTAAAATACACCAATGTACTAGGCATACCTAGCAGTTGCCAGCAAGTGCCCAGGAGCGGTAATCAATAATTTTTGTTTTTTACTGCTAGTCTGAACATTCCTAAAGGGGTTTCTGGGTTTCAATTACACCTAAGAGTATTTCTGTGTGCAATATGTTTGTATCCCATATATGTATGCATTTGTATAATATTATTATTATTGATATTATTAATAATAATAAAAAGGATTTATATAGCACCAACATATTATGCAGTGCTGTACATTAAATGGGGGTTGCAAATGACAGACAGATACAGACAGTGACACAGGAGGAGGAGGGGACCCTGCCCTGTGGAGCTTACAATCTAGGAGGTGGGGGAAGTAACAGACAATAGGAGGAGAGGTAAGTAGTGGTGGGAAGTAGTGAGGGTTTCAAAAGATAGAAAAGAAGATGGGTAGGCAGATTTTGGAGATGTTGCGCAGGTCAAAGTGTCAGGACCTGTAAATGTTCTGAATATGAGGGGTAAATGAGAGGGCAGAAGGTGAGGCCAAGACAAAGTACCTGAGGGGAGGGAAGAATACCAGTGTTATGCAACAAACAAAATAATATTTAATTAGTATTGAGTATAATATATATATATATATATATATATATATATATATATATATATTTAAAATATACTCAATACTAATAAAATATTATTTTGTTTGTTGCTAAAGTGAATACATACATACAATTTATTTTCATATTTTTATTTTTGAGGAGACTAGAAAACCATTTAACTTAAAGTAAAACAGCAGGTGGAAAACCTGCTAACTCATAGTCTGTGGTATACATGATATCTTCAAAATATTAGGTGTAGTAAATTAAAGTACACAATATTCATTCACAGATTACAAGTGAGATGTGTAAACCACAAATCTTTTAAATGTGCCTTATTTTACATTTAGGAAAACAGTTCATGTAGGAAGTTGTTGATGGTATATTCCATACGGTAATTTAGAAATAGATGTAAAGATATACTTTTGAATGTCTTGAAAGGGATTTTTCACTTTTACCAAAAAAAGGGCAAACCCCCTTCCATGAAGATAATATCAATCATTTGTAATCAGTTGATAGGAGTTCAGAGTTCTCTGGTAGTCCTGAGAACTCATTTAAACACTGATCTGCAAGAGAATAAATGGACCCCCTCAGTGCTAGATATATCCCATTGTAAGTAAGAGATTACTATACTATTAAGGCTACGTACACACGTGCAATGGTTCTCGTCCCATAATCGGCTCAGGGCCGATATCAGACGAGAATCTGGCGTGTGTACAATGCTCGTCGTCCATTGTCCGTACGACCATCCTGGTGGACGATCGTAATGCAAGTGAAGGGCAGCGGGGTGCTGCTCTTTCGTTCTTCCCCCTTCCCTCTTCCTAGAGCAGAACGGTGCTGTATGTACAGCACTCGTTCATGCATCGTGCAGTCGTTTGTCATTGGGAAGGATTGTGAATGACAAATATTGCACGTGTGTACGTGGCCTAAGGCTTCAGCTCTGTGCTAGGATATCTTCAGCTCTTCAGTTAAAATATATTTTCAATTTTGTGTTAATTAACCTAACCTTAATAGATTTTTTAATAGGAAAAAGTGAGTGAAAAGAAAAAGGATGTAAAGGATATGGACAAAAATACAAATCTTACAGAGGTATTAGTCTGTGTTTCTCAACCAGGGTTCCTCCAGAAGCTACTGTTGGGTACTTGAACAATGAGCAATTTATATCTCTCAGGTTATTATAAGTGGGACAATTGATGTTTTTGGCTATCTGTAAGGGTGAAATTCTTCCAACTTCCAAGCATTCTTACCAATGACCACCACACTAATGTAAAAGGAGTTGTGGGTTCAGTAATTATAGCAGGGGTTCCCTAAAGACCTGAAATTTATTTTAAGGGTTCCCCCATGTTACAAATGTAGAGAAAGGCTAGTCTTAAATATGCAGGTTTTTTTTTCTAAAATGTATATTTTACTTTAATTAACTTTAATTTAACTTTTTCCTTTTGGTTGAACTCAATGGACTTTTTCAACCTATGTTTCTATGGTACTAAAGAAAGGCAGTTTTGTTTATGCATCACTTTTGGAGAGTTCCCCTTATTTCATATCAGGTAAAACATTGAGACTTCAAGTTAAAAGCTGACCACAATCAGAAAAGTGTGGATCATACACCATCATCATAGATGGCAGATAGACATTCACACAGTCTCAGGCTATGAAGTTGATCAAACTCTGCAGAAGAAGTGGTGATGTAGGGTTTGTGGTTTTGTACATTTGGGCATTCCTAGTGAGGAATGCATGATAATATATGAGTTTTTATTTTGTACTAACAATGTGATGTAATGCCACTCTACCTTCAGGGTGTGTGCCTTTCTACAGGAAGTATCACAATAGTGATAAGCTTTCTTTAAGATTTATGTTCATATGTGGGGAAAAGAGTTACAAACCTACTCCAGAAGGTGTTTTGTCATTGAAGGATAATTTTCTCTGTGTAGAAAGCATAACCACACTTAAATGGTGGAATATAAATCTAACTGTTGGGTCTCTAAAGTTAACATGTGCCCAGACTATGGTCAATGAAGTTTTTCCATATTATACTATTAACAAGCAGTAAAAGCATTTTTAAACAAGCTATTGTTTTCTTCTTTAGTTAAAGCCATTATTTTTTTGTATTGTTAAAGGCATTTTTTCATAAAATCACTACAGAGGCACAGGAATCTAAGCTTTGTTTTTATGATAGCAGATTTTGGCAGAATGTCAGCCCTCATATGTAAACCATTAGCATATAATTCTAAACAGTTAGAAACCTGTTTAAACCAACTTTAGTTAATCAACTTTGAGTTGTTGTGGTCTTGAGGGATATTTTTAAATAAATTACTGTTAACAATTGTAAAGCCCTTTTACTGATTACTAGAATGGTATTGCTGTTGTATTGTTATATTGCAAGTTTGGGCCCATCATGAAGTCAACCTGACCAGTGCTTATTTAATTGAGTTTTGCTAAAGCAGAATATTGATGCTGATTTACCTAAACTGGGGTTTTAATGTTATGTCTTCTAAAATGCCCAATGCACCAAGTAGTTGCCCCAGAAAGGGGCATCTTGTGAAGGCATCATGTCGGGCATTATTTTTAAGATCATCATGTACCGTATATGCTACCACCAAACCCCAGAAAGCAGAAGTCTGCTCTAGCTGTTACTTCAGTGTAATTATTTTTACTGTTAGAAGGGGTTTACTGTTACAGGGCACCAATATTTCAGATTTCTTTGACAGATCTGGGGACTGGAAGTTTTGCTTGGGCAGGTGCGTGAAGGAAGAGGAATCTGTACCTGTATCTGTAGCAAGCTCTGGGCTGTTATTAATTATTTGATCACTACATCTTCTAGACAGGCCGAGATGGGTAATGAATATTTTTTCCACTGCTTTCTGTTGTGACTGATACGTATAAATGATAGTTAATCACTTGTCACACTCACAAGTTCACAGTTGTTTGACTATTGCAACTTAGTGTACTTCCTTTAATTGTATAGTTCACACACAGAAAATTTTAATTGTCTGATTTGGTTGGATGTTTTGTAATTGAATCCACCAAAACATTGTAAATTTTGGAGTAAATTTTGTGTGTGCCTATTTTTGTGGTAAGTATGTTTGTACAGTTGTACACAGGGAGTTTTATCTCGGTGACTTTTTGTAAAAAGCTATTTTTTTTACTATCCTGAATCCTCAAAAAAAAACATTGTTTTATACTTTTGTGTATTTTAGCAGTAACAATGTATTCATAGTTAGGTGCACGATGACAGGGGTACACTCTTGGTTACCCAGGACTTCAAGATAATGATATCCCTCTATCATATATAGGAACAGATGAAAACCTCACAGTCTTTTCACATAGTCTTATTGTATTGGGCATTAGCACACATGCCTTGCCCTTTCCCTCATGTTGGGTCATGCATTTTGTCATATACCAACTTCTCTTCTCCTTTTGACTGGACACAGTCTCACATTAAGCACTAAAAGGAAACACCTCCCTTTCTGCATGCTCTGGATCCCCTTTTAGAATGACCTATAGAGATAGGGCTGATCAATGTGGGAGATTACCTTCAAACGCACTGGCTGCACAGAGGTGTCTAAGGCTTGATTTTAACTTTAGGGCACTGTGCCACTTTTATTAACAAAAAACATCAACAGAAAGCTATCCTCGGGTTTACCTTAAGAGGGGATCATGGTTACCACAGCATGACCTAGAATAAACACAAAATTTAGCTTCCTGCTCTCTCTGCTTGGCCCACTCATTCTTTCGTAGAGCACCGGGCTCTGATTCTATTCTAAATTCTATTCTATTCTAAATTATCTACATATCTACATATACTATTCTACATATCTACATATACTATTCTACATATCTGCAGCAACACATGTATGGTCCTTTTGAGGGCCCTTCATCCCATTTTCAAGGAAAATTGATGTAGATGATGCCAAATATTTAAATGTGGCATCATGTGTTTTCATCTTCTATACCACATACATTGCTTTTACTCTTCTTCCTTCTCAGAGGGAAGTAGGGGCAGACATAAGTGTATGTTATGTCTTCATCCTGTGGTTATAGGAGTCTTCAATCAAAAGCTCAGACAAGGAATATTAAAACAGTTCTTCAAGCTGCCTATTGTCAATTGCTAAAGGGTGTCTGTTGGATTTGGCATGAAAGAAAGTACGAACAACTTGATCATATTTGACTGACATTTCTTAAAATTTTTTTGGGTGTTGCTGCTGTTCAAACCATGGTATTAAAAAGGTGGAAATAGAGAGCAAAGTATGCTTGCCAAACATACAGTGTCGCTTTTGGGAGCTCCGTGTATATTATCCTCAATGTTTACACAAACATTACTCAATGTTACCATAAACATTGAATTTAGGAACCCCACAGAAATGTAAATTGTATGATTTGCATATTTTCTTATATGGCCCACTAGACATTTTCTTCCCTTTTTTAATACACATTGTTTCAGAGACATTAATGGTCTTCCCATGTCACTTTGGTGCATTTGGCTCTTTCCCGTTGACCTCAATTGTGTTTGGAATTGAGATATCCTGAACATTGACTATTTGGACTATTTTGGTTAAATAGCTTTCCATCTTATAAGTGGCGTGTTTAAAAGAATATTAAGAATATGTAAATACTTTCATTTCCATAGTTTGAAATGTACTTTGAAACTGAACTCGAGGTTCAGGTAAAAGTTTACTTTGCAATGTGTTTGCGCGAGGGTGAAATGTTTATCCCTAGAGGTGATTTAAATAGTAGTTTTACTTATCATATGCTTTATTCCCCTCTCAGGCTTCCCATCGGTGTGACTAGTCCCTGCTGCCTGTTCAATAGGCTGATCTGGGTTGCAGTTGCAGGCATTAAGGTCTTTCTTAATGCAATACCAATAACCAATGCCAGATTTATACATTTTTGTACCATAGGCCAGCTAGCTTGTGCTGCTTTGATTTCCCCATCTAATACCTTTTTTGACCTACACACATGCCGCGCACACACTTCATGGCATTGTGAACTGATGAACAATAGTTTGGAAGTGGAGTATAAAATGCTAGGGTCAAAAATGTGTAAGATATGGCCCAGATTACAGTGTAGCAATTAGACACATGTAACATACAGTCCAGTAGCAGTAAGTGTTATATGTAGTATGTAGCAAACATCCTAGTAGACATATCAAGGTAGTATGTAACAAAAAAGCACAACTTACACAGTGACATTTGTCGCTGTACTTGTATCCTGTGCTGCACATTGCATATTTTTGCTTATTGTATACCCAAATACAAATATGCAGTGGACTCAGCAGACCGCAGTGTTCATGCATATACAATATAAAGTCATCCAAATAGTTTTTTTGTTTTATAGCCCTGGTAGAGAGTATTTGCCTCCAATAATGCACATAATGCTTCGGTATTCTACAAAGGGCTCACTGTCCTCATCTGAAGACTGAACGGCAACTGAGTTGTTTGCCTAGCTACTCTCTTCATACCAATATCCACCACAGTTGTCATAGATTACGCAAATATAAATCAACTTTGCAATCCAGGAAATAGTTACATAGGCTGTAAATGTAGGAGAAAAGGGTCAAAAAGACTTGGGGCAATTAAGTGTTTTTTTTTCTTTTCAAATTATTATAATTATGTTTTTTTAAGAAATACATTAATTAAAAAATGCCATCCTGTTTCATCAGACCAAATAAAAATTTTTGCTCACACCTTCAAATGTGTCTACTGTTTTTATAAAGCAGTGAATCAGATATTCACTGAAACGAATGTTCAAGGTCCGTGTGTTTAAATGGAAAAAAACTGTTCAGGAATGTTTTGGAGAATGCTAGATTCACTGCTTTATAAAGAAATCCCATAATGTAGGTGAAAAAAAGGGGCATTTGCACATGTGCACCAGGATTAGAATAGACATTTGTCAATGTATCCTGGAGCATTACCAATGTAAACTATTTTATTATTGTAAACTTTTATTGGGTGTGGGAGGTATAGGGTTTGAAGAGAATAAACACAGTTTAAAAAGGCCAGTTCTGTGTTTCAATGAAACATATAGAGGCCTTACCTGCTTTATTTATACATAAACAGGTGGTGGGGACCCCCAGAATACAAAACCTCCTGACAAAGATGGACATGGAACTTTTTCCCTCAGACATGGCAAGGTAAGTACCATGTTGCTTTAGGTAGGTCTGTACTACTATACAGTACACAAACACAGCACTCGCCTGCCTCATCTGTCTTTCCTAAATTCAGGTAGATCTAAATCCAGGCTGTAGTACATCTAAAATTGTTCTGAATTTTGTGAGTCCAAGGGATACCTGGCACCCCTCACCCCCTGGAAATTGTCTCTGGCTGCCCGGACAGTGCCTGAAGTCAGAAAAGACAGACCATGCAGGCAAGCAGATGGCTGATTAGTAAAATAATTACATAGCCATTCCGCCCACCCCCTATTGCAAAATGATTTGTAGCTCAGGTAAGAATCCACCTCATCCAGTCTAAGAAACAGGCTAGCAGTTTAGGCAGTGGCAATGTCATCCTAGGCCATTGTAGGTCGAGGACACCGAAAGCCCACCCACAACTTGAAACTTGGAGACAGAAGAGGAGTGTGCCAGCTGCACTGGAAGTGAGGGGTGATAGTAGTTTAGCTGTTAGACTTGTATGAAGTTAAAACTCCTAAAGTGCTCTGACACTTTCGTTTCAATGACTATCAACTTAGCCGACAGATCAAACAAGCCTCAAGCAATCCTTTTTCCATAGACAATGTATAGCATATTCACTAATTTGAGCATTTGTAAATACAACATTCCAAAATATGTTAGCAGCATAGAGCCACTATTTTTTTCCAAATACCTAGAAGTCAACAGGGTCATACGTTTTTGAAATAAATTTTGTAATGCAGATATTAGTTAGTAAACCCATGAAATAATAAGGTATTCTGATTATTCCAGGTTCACTGAAATAAAACACATACTATTAACCCACAGGTTTCATAAGCCTCTTCTTTATTTTTGGTAACATACAAAGTAATGGAACAAGACTACAGTACCTTCCTGATAACTGATTATGCATGTGTGATTAGGATCTTGACCTCATGACTGTGACGCAGCAACTAAGAACTTTCCTTCCTTTTTTTACTATCATTAAGTGTGTGGTAGGAATAAGTTCTTCTAGTCTGGGTTTCTTGCTCTAATTTTTACATGTGTCTATACAAATTACTGTGACATTTACCCCTCCCCACTTTTTTGTGTGACAGAACTTTCCCCAAGCTTCCTAAATAACAATGAAGTCAGCTAAATAACCTAACAAGGGAGTTTTCTTGGCAATGGGAAAAAAATAACAGTCAAAATGTAATTCATAATATTACAACCTCTATGTTCCTATTGGTCAGATTCCTTTTTAGTCTTCAAGGCTTTTAATGAAAGTTCATAGGTGAGAAACATAGCAGCACTCATTGGGAATCCACGTATGGCATTGACTGTGAATCCCCTGAAAAAGACCTGAAATAATACATAGACAAGAGTTATATTTGTATTTATTTTTTAAAACCACTTTAAAGATGTAAAATTTCACATAGACACTACAACTTTAGGGTCACCAAAAATAATCCATACCACCCAATAAACATACACTTTTTGAGAAAGTTTTGGAGGCTTTCTTTGGATGGTACATAGTGATTTCACTTCTTGTCCAATTGCACCTAAATTTGAAAGGTTTAAACTAGAACAAGCATAAAAACTGGGTGTGTTTGAACTGATCAGATTGGCTCTCTATTGAAGTCAATCACAGCCAGGTACAGTCAGGTAGTGCTCTTATTTTAGGGCTGAAGATTCAAGGGGGACATGGCTGTGGGACTGACTAGGATCTATTTATTAAACAATATTTTGGCATTATTTCAGTCATAGCAATACAGAAAAAAGCTGATCATTTTGTGGAACACAGAAAAAACAATAATACAAAAGGTGGTTAGCAATCTGCTTGCCTGGGGACTTTGGCAATCATAGCCACATTCATTTTTTAGGAATGGAAAAGTTCTGTAAACAGAGGGAAAACCATGTGAATGGCCTCTCCTCCAAAAGCAGAGTGTTCTCTGCATCATTAAGCTGGATTATTCAGCACTGCACAGCAAAAACTAGTGTCTGTTTTAAATAGGCCCTTAAACGTGTATGTATTCATTAACAAGGAACACTCACAATCACTTGTAAAAACTGCTTTAAAACACTTCAAAATGCATTTGCAAGCAGCACTATTTCAAGACTATGGAGGCAACTAACTGCCCCTGAAACCTACATGTAGTGTTTAAGTGTTCAATGTAGTGTTCAAGAAAGCGTGTAGCAATGCTACAAATTAAGGATAACAATAGTCTCATTTGGTCCAAAGTTAACATTTTTGCAAGTGGCTTTGAGCAGTGAAACCACTGAAAACTACATGTAAAAAACTATTTTCAAAACATACATAAACGGGTGGGAGCTAACTTATCATTAACTGAGCACTCAGGCTCTGTGGCAGAACTCTACAAACTCCAGTATTTATTGCACCTGAAAAAACTGCTTCTGACCAACGGTTAGCTGATTAGTGGACATGCTTCTCAACATTTACATGCTCAGCATGCTCAATCAGAAGTGCTGAAAAGAAGGGCAATACACCTGTCTTGGGCATTACATGATGAGAATACCCAGGAAGCAAGCAATATTTTGCTAATGTTTGAGCTTTCAGGATAAAATAAGGTAGGCCATGACAAAATTTTAGTTTATGTGAAAAAATATATTTTTTTTTATTGCTAGTTTATTAAGTGCTCTAGGCTCATTACAAGTTTATTAGGTGATGTCAGGCAGGCAGTTTAGTATACTATACAATTGTATTTAGCTAGATTTCTCTTAAACATCATTCTCCTGTAACCTATAAACATATTGTAATACCTTCTGTTTTATTGCTTAACATATTCACTAAAAACATTATATTTACTATTAAGTCATAACCATATACTAACATTTTTTATTAATGTAACTTTGATTTTTAAATGTTTATAAAATCTTAGGGTTTAATATCATTGTAGCCATTATGTAAAATAGGAACTAATGGAACCAGACCTTCTTTCTTGTACAGGAAAAACCTGTAATCACATCATCTGTTAGTATTTCCTGCATGTCTGCAAGCGTGATAGTAATCTCTGTAAAGCTGGGTCTACACGTGAGATATTAATTGTTTGTTAGTAAAAAGGTTTAACCCCTTTTTGATAGTTACCTTTAATAAAATTAAGGAGTCTCCTGAGGGACTGCTGTTTCTACACTGATCAGGGGTCCTTCTTTGTTGAAAGCTAGCAGGTTGTGTCTAATTTCAACATAAAATTAACTGTAAGTCTGTAAGAACATATTTAGGTCTGATGGACCTGGATTGTATTTAGCAGATTAAAAATAAAAGTGCACATAGGCTCAAAATCCCTGTTTCAATAGGTCATAATACAGTTTTACATATTTCTAGGCCGGTTCTTTAAATTTATTTATGCAATAACTGCAAAT
The DNA here is from genome assembly GCF_032062135.1 of Pyxicephalus adspersus. NCBI lineage: Eukaryota > Metazoa > Chordata > Amphibia > Anura > Pyxicephalidae > Pyxicephalus > Pyxicephalus adspersus. The sequence goes on from NC_092859.1 coordinate 49,430,790, forward strand.
TTCAAAAAAGTTGGAAACTTCTGGAAGAGTCAGATTCCTGGCTAAACCAGGCTCAGAAGCTTTTACTTTCCCCAAACTGCTTTGTTGCTGTATGTATACTGTAGCTCCCAGTTTATACCTAGGATCTGGAGCATGTTCATGCGACAATTCTACAGCCAAAGATTAGGTGATGTGTGATTGAGTGATGTGATGCAAGCTTTGCACACCCAGCACCAGCAATGCTTTTAAATACAAGTCACAATAACGTGTCACAGGAGTAATTGCTGTTTTTCCTGATGTCATGTTAAACATGGTAGCATCCAGGAGTTAACCCCTTTGGCAACTTGGACTAGGAAAGCCTTTTTGTGGACATAACATCTTAGAAAGAATGTCTTTTATTTAAGGACAGGGTTTCTTTAATGCATTGGAAGGGAAGAACAAGCATTCCTTTATCACCTTGGGATTAAAACTTCACATATAGCCATGGCCTGAGAGTATTTTACCCTTGAGCATCTTGTCATTGTTTAGATCAACCCCTATATGAATCTATTTTAAATGGACATGCAGTAATTTATCTTTAAATGCATCAAGGGCATGCAATTTCTCACTCTAAAGCCTTGTGAACTAAGATTGTTTCACAGCCAATAAAGTAATATACGGTACATATGTTTTAGTTTATGTTTTATTTAGCATATGGTTTGTTCTTTTAAAGCAGTTGCAGTTTAAAGGTGCATCTATATCTTTTTGGTAAAAGTATATTACCAAAAATTCGATATTATACTAATATTAACCTAATGCCAGATAGTAATCTTGGAACTCATTTTTGACTATTCAAAACTGAAACTAGGTTTCAAAACACCTGGTCATCGTGTCAAAAATTACTTGTTCAGGTGCTACCCATACAAGATGAAAAACCTCTGTCCCTATTTCACAACTGTGCTACTGTGTTATCACCCTACCACTTGGGCTTCTGAGGGGGGCTACAAAACATATGGGGCTTGGTCTATTAACCTCCCTGATGGTCTAATTCTGTCCGTATTTTTATGGAAAAGTAGTACATTGTTTTGCATTATTTTTTTATTAATTTACATTATAGGTCTATTATTCTTAGGAAAAACTCACCGAAATATGTCAAATATTTTATAAATTTATTAATAAACTTTAAATAAAAAAACACAAAAATGAGTTAAAACAAGGGTGCATAAAAATACTGAAACCTGTAATATAACTGTACAGTAGCATTTATATATATTTATATTTATAATATAATGATTACTTTGTATTGGATTCAATACAGTTAATTTGACACATGCACAGACGTCACCGGGAACTCCCGGGGAACGTCAGTGAACTCGCCAGGGGAAGATTGGAGAAAGAGACGCGAAATGCAGCGCGAGGATGGGATCCAATGGGCAGAACACCGGTGGACGTGGATGGGACAAGGTAAGTGTTTTTTTTAATGTTTTTAGCTACCTAGAATGTGTGGCTAAGGGTGACAATTTTTTTTTACCCCGAACCACACTCGGGATTACCACTCAGGGGGTTAAAGCTCTTCAAGACTGGAAAAGATAGATTGTCATGGAACAACATGGTAATCCAGCAAACAATTAGTTGGCAAATGTTTTCAATCTTGGACCAGATCCATTCCAGGTTTGCTGGATCATCCAGGTACTCCCAAGATAGTCTATCTTCTCCAGTCTATTGCCCCGAAAGAGCCCACTGGAGATTAGCAGGACTGAGTTGTGACTAAAATTAAAAAGGTGAAAACAAATACTTAATGGAAAAAAATGTTAATTGTTTATAACAAGGGTGCCTAACCTATGGCCTGGGGAGCTCCCAGATGCGGCCCTCTGCTCATTCCTTTTCTGCTCTCTCTGCTCGTCTTGCGGGGGATGCGGCACACCCATCTCCTATGTTTCTCTGTGAGACTGTGCTGCTAGCAGAGGGAGCATGCATGCTTATTGTAAACTTCCTGAGAGTGGTCGGGTACTATAGACCTGGCAATCAGCTGTCACTGCTCCCCACCCACCTTGTACTGTGAGATAATACCACCTCTGGTACACCAGCAGCATGAGAGCTGTTCCTGTGTCCATGCTGCTGTCATTATCCCCATGTATAAACCTTTATATCTCCTACACCCAGTGTCATAAAAATGTGTCATTTGCAGGGTACACAAGGGACCCTGATAGCTGCTACTAAACCAAATTTTAAATAAACCAGCCTCCTAAGCATAACAAGTTGCCAAAAAAAAAGGTTTACAAGAAAACAACCCTAATAACAATCAGGGATATTTTCACATTAACGGGGAATAATTGAAGACCAGGGTCACCAAACTGAGTTTGCATGTTAGGGAACCCCAGGGGCCACTTCCATGCCAATGAGCATTAGGGTACTGTCAATTCGCTCTGTGCTGTGGTGCCCCAAGTATATACTTGCTTGTTCACAAAACTTCAAGGCTGCATTCAGACTGTGGTGTGATTACCACTTCCTCATGCCATGGAAACGTTCAGCACCACTCATTGCCGCTTAGACTAAAATCCACAGATGCTGCAGTGTGGGGACTGAGCAGCTGGTGGGGTGCCTGTTACACATAGCTGACCACTTACCTCCTGTGAACAATTTCTCTGGAACATAGGGATGTTGGCAACTGGAAATGTGGGAGCCAGTAGGATCCCCCCCCCCCAATAAAATGTTATCCCCATCATATTATTCTGTCTTTGAACCTCAATTTCTCCATAGGAAAAATTAAGGAAAAAACCTTACCTGTCATACTGTGCTACCCTGTCACACATATATGGCCACTTACCTTCTGTGAATCCTAGTTTCTCTTTAACAGTGGAGAAAGTGAAATGTAGGATAAGTAAGGGACTCTTGTGGCTACCCCCCCCCCACTACAATTTATCACTTCTACCATACCATGGTGCCCTGTTACATATAAATATCCGCTTATGTTCTTTGAACCCCAATTTCTCCTGAAAAGGGAGCTGTAGGTGTAAAAAAATGTAGGATAAGTGGGGGACTCTTGTGGCTAACTTCCCCTGAAATTTTATAGCTGTGGCGCCATCACAAGATAAGAAAAACTATACCTGTCATACTGTGCTACCTGGTCACACATAGCTGGCTGCTTACCTTCTGTGAAAGTTCTCAGTAATGGGGAGATGTAGGGCCTTGAAGATGTAGTAGTAAGAACATGTCCCCCTTGGCTATCTGTCACATGAATTGCATTTCTCAGGAAGTATCCATAGCAGAGATATAAAGAGTATAAAGAAGGTTAGTGGCCCCCTATAACTGACAAGATGCATTGTATGGTGTACTCTCTGCTCTTTGGTACAGGAATAGTTAGTGGGGAGTAATATACGTCCGGCCAGCACTGTATGAAAGATTTATTTTTGTATCTTCCATTAATAAAATGAGCATCAAATAGTGAGTGCATGAGTTCTTGATTTGTCATGTCTTTTATTTAGTGCATGTAAGTTATGGTAACTAGAAACATTTCAATTTAATTTCATTTTACAATAAAACTATTCTAGTATTAAACAAATTTAATGTTTGTTTGCATTGTGGCCCGCAAGTTTTATCTCAATGTCAACAGCTGCCCCCAGATGAAAAAAGGTTGGGCACCACTTTTTTGAAAACGAGGTAGTATAACAGTAAAGTGAATCTATTACTTCTGGAACTACTTCTGGGTAAAAGCACTTTAGAATTTTGACTTCATTGTGGTGATAGACAATGATCAGACACCCCATGGCCAAAACTTTTCCTTTTTCAGTACAGTCAGTATATGTAATTTGTAGAGAGAAAATAATAGTTATCAGTTCAGGCCATCAATGGTGACCAACTTTAAATGGGAAATTTTAAAGCATTAGAGCCTGAGAGGCATTTTACTGTGGCAAAATGTGGATGTGGCCAAATGCAAGCAGGAATGATTAGTTAAAATGGGTGTGTCATTTAAAAATAAAAATTGTAATACGACCTCTAACTAATGTGTGAAGCTTCAGGAGGCGTGGCTTGGCAGGAAAGTTAAAAGCAGATTACATTTTAATCTGCTTTTAAAACATTGAACACAGTAAAAATGTTATACAAAATAAATCTAAATATTAAGTAATAAATCCAAAACTTTATTCTATTATTGTACCCTTGTTTGGACAAATTCCAAAATTTGTTTCATTTTTAATAAAATTATTAAATGCATTATTTTTTATAATTAGTATTTATAACTATTTATTTTATTTTAATTTTTATGATTTGTGTTTCAAACTTATCATACCTGGGAATAATTCCTAAGAATTGCAGGCCCAAAATAATAAACCCAAATTTCCACGCAAAACAATGTACCGCTTTTAGCATAAAAATATGAACATAATCAGGGAGGTAAATACTGTAAGAACTGGCAGACATCAACAAGAGACCACTTCCAATAACTGACAGATACTACAGTGTATGGCTAGTACCGAGACATTTACCAGAAACAGGTTCTGCATTAAGAATGAAATTCACAAGGAAATGGCAGATCCTAGTGAGAGTCAGTTAGTTTTCACTTACTTTGTGTCACACTTCCCTCCTCCTTGCTAAAGCACTAGCGCATCTCTCCTGCACATGCTGGCAAATTTGACCTCAGGCGCACCTGCCTTCTATATTTTATCATTATTGCGCCTCCTGCTGGCCAATCAGGAGTTAGCTTCTTAATAGCCCTTGGCTATTTAGCTGGCTCAGACACAGCACTAGTGTTCTGCAACGTATCTCCACTGGTGTCAAGCCCCTAGTTTTGCTGACCATTTCCTATTCACCTGCCTGTTATTGAGTGTTTCCCAGTTTAGCTTCTGTGCTAACCCCTTGTTGCAAAGTCTGTTATTTCTCTGTCTATTCACTTGTGCTTTCTCTGTGTTCCTTTTGTCTTCAGTGAACCCCGTGTCACCCGTGCCTCCTGTCTCTTCCTTTGTCTCCTGTGTTCTCCTGTGTCTTCAGTGACCCCTGTGTCACCTGTTCCACCTGTCTCTTCCTGTGTGTCCTGTTTTCTGCTGTGTCTACAGTGACCCCCTTGTCATCAGTGTCTTTTTTTGGATTTCTGGTTCTTGATCCCTGACTTTATTTCGTGACCTCACTTGCTTGCTGTGAACCTTGACCTCGACCTTCTTTGACTACTTTCCTGCTTCGTGATTCAGTACCACAGTTTGTTTTGCCCAAGGACCACAACCTGACAGCAGCCTGCAGCATCACATCCTCACCAATATAGGCTCTGGGATGTCCAGGATGCTGCTTAAGTTCTGCACCTTGGCCCTTCTTAGGGCCCACACCAGTAGTGTGCAAGCCATAGCCCCCCTGGAGGCTCTGCCTTTACAGGCGTGACAGTTTGTCATTAGTGTTGAGTTTTCCTCTCTTTCCCAGCCTCCTGGCCATCTTTTTCTGGTGTGCACGCTTCTGGTTCTAGACCCTAGGGGCCATGAGGAAGATTTTAGCTCTGGGCAATAGGAGATTGCAGCTCCCACAACAATTATTCTCCCACCCTTTCTCTTTTTTTTTGTTTGTTTATTTGGGGTGTGGGCTAGATATAGGTTTCCCATCACATCTGCTGCCCCTTGCCAACAGCTGCCCAGGCCTATGGCAGCAGAGTCCCTGTCCCTGCTGGAATAGCTTTTTGGACCTTAATCTGACAGGAGCTATGGGAGAAGAAGGGGGATTATGGAAATCTACATACCCAACAGGAGAGTACTGCAGCATTGGGCCTGATTTATTAAAGCTCTCCAAGGCTGGAGAGAATACACTTTCACTAGTGAAGCTGGGTGATCCACCAAACCTGGAATGGATTTCTTCAATGTCATTTGCTATTTGCTAGCAAATGCTTTGAATCCTGGACCAGATCCATTCCAGGTTTGCTGGATCACCCAGCTTCACTGTTGAAAGTGAATTCTCTCCAGCCTTGGAGAGTTTTCATAAATCAGGGCCAATGAATCACTCTTGGATGGGATTTATAAATATAGGAGTGTAAACAAAGAGGGGAAATCAGGGTAGAACACGAAAAACTGCAAGGTACAACTGTATGATAAACTCTTCAGCTGTTACATTTACAGATTCTCTCACTTTTACTTGGTGTAACCTTAATGCATAAATATCATGTTGTTACCTGAAGGCCTTCATTTTGGTAACTTTGTGAGATACAGTCTTTAACTCCTTTATACTTTTGTTTATATAAGCCATCGGCTTGAAGACGAGTTTTAACAACATCCATGGGAGTAGCAGTCCCCCAAGAGATGGCTCCTACAATTAGAAAAAGGGTAAAATGGATACCATTATAAACTTTGAATTTACAAATAAAAGACAATTAAGAAAAGCGCTAATAAAAAAAGCATTATTAATTAGTAAATATCGTTAATAGGCAGTGCCACAAAAGCAAAATAACACAAAGACTGGTAAGCCTGAAATGAACGTTCATTGCAACACATCAGTAGACAATATAAATATATACATATATATATATATATATATATATACATTTATATATATTTATAATATAATGATTACTTTGTATTGGATTCAATACAGTTAATTTGACACATGCACAGACGTCACCGGGAACTTCCGGGGAACGTCAGTGCACTCGCCGGGGGAAGATCAGAGGAAGAGGATGCAGCCTAAGGATGGGATCCAATGGGCAGAACACCGGTGGACGTGGAATGGACCTCCGGACCTGACGAGTGCCGGATTTTAGAAAATTACGGATTTATGTTCACCAACTAAATAAAACAGTTTTACAAAATTTTAGTTCAACTAGACCAAATAGTGCATCAGGATTTTATTCATTATTGTACCCTCGAAAAGAAGCTAAATAGCAGATGGGCTGTCGGGATGATCATCTTCATGACTGACAGTTACAGCATCCTCAGCAACAGGAACAGCTGCAATTTGTGGAGGAAAAGCAAAAAAACTGAAGGATCTGGATTATCGATGGCGGGATTTTTGAATGTCAACCTGTAAATATATATATATATATATGTATATATATATTTTTTTTTTATAAATGGGCTGAGCTTTACAATCCTCTCTAGGCTGCTGTTATTCCTGTTGCTTGTGCACCTTTTTCTTTCCATAAAATATGCGTGGATACAGCACTCTGAACAATAAGCCTATTTACCAATGACCTTTTTTGGCTTACACTCCTTGTGGAAGGTGTCAAGGACACCTTTGCAGGAGTTTTGTGTTAATAAGCTATTACATAATAAAAATCACAGTCAATAGGTTCAATACATAAAGCCACAAAGGTACTAAATATCCCTTCCCCTTCCACTACCATCACTACTACAGTAAGCATTATGGCACTTAATGCTTTAATTGCTAACTTCCAAAGAAGAAGGACAAAAAGAGATGGTATTGTGAAAGTCCTTTCATGCGCTAGGGAAACTTTATCGTGGTTAAGAAACCTCCTATGCATTTTCTGTATGTGCGTAGTGGTAATGCTGTAATAGGAGGTATATAGTGAGACTGACACAGAAGAGTACAGTGATATTGATACACATTTAGGACCTGCCTTTACTTGAGTTAGGGCAATGTGCACAATAATGGGCATTATGCAATGTTTTACACACTTTATAGAGCATGGCACAATGCTTTAGTAGTAATACATACTTTTTGATTCAATGGAAATAATCACATTTTGGCTGGCAAACAAATGCTGGTAGTAACTCCCTGTAGTACTCCTTGCTCTAACTCAGGCATGGGCTGAGTACAGCCCATTTGATGTCTTAATCCAGCCCATCAAATATTGGTGCAAAATTGTCCACTGGCAAAAAAAGGGGACCAACAACACTGTTCCCACTGGAATCAAATGTAATTTGAATGTAAAATTCCTTTTAGAACAAGGAGAGGAATAAGAAGAACATTGCGTGTTTTGTAGGCAAATATGGTTTGTCAATGATCATGTTAATGTCAGTGATTATGTAATAGTAATTGCAGAGTACAATAAAATGGTACCATTGTTGTTACACAATAGTCCTAACGCTACAATGCTTCATAGGCCCTGATTCATCAAGAAGGTCGCCGTTGCGCAATTTAGCAACTGGATGAGCTCGCGGCCGGAGCCGCGCATCACCAGCAGCTTTACACTGGCGAGCTTGCATTAAAAGTCACTGTTCCCCTAAAAAATAATTCTTTCTAATGGCACACATATTACCCCTAGCCCTAAAAAAAAATGTTTGCGCTGTTGAAATGTTTAAAACATTTATGTGCGCTAAGAAAAAAGCATAATTTAAAATCACTTATTTCTTTTCTGTTAGGCAAGAGTTAACCGAGTTCAACTCCTCTACATAGGCACCTATATAAAAGCTTACGATGCCTGATCGGAGAAGCCGCTCGCGGGAAAATCCCGCGACTATCTTGCGACTGACAGCGCGCGAAGCCATCGGAGTAGATTTTCTCACAAAAGTCACAAGCACACACATGTTCTTTTGTTTGCTTCTTATGTATATGTGTGTAGCTTAACAGATCCTCCTTAATCACGCAGCTGAAATCTAATCGCCTTAATTGGCAGATTCGCGACCCCTATTGCTCATTATTATCAAGGCAGGAATCTGGCTGGCAGTGAGTGGGCAGGTGTACGAGCACACTCGACTCCAGACCGCGGGAAACCGGCTCGCTGGAAGCGCGAACGTACGCGCATCCAGCGAGCTCGGATTTCATTGATGAATCAGGGCCATAGAGTTCATCGAGCATACTGCTAAATAGATAACAACTAAGTATTCAAAGTGGAGGTTCCAAATAGAGACAATGAAGTAAAATATAATACAATGTATTGTACAAAATAAATAAACTGGATCTCAAGTCTAAACGCGTTTTACTGGTTACGCTTCTTCAGGGGATGGGGAGAGCCAATGAGTACACAGTAAGAATGTATATATCTTGATAGTTCAGAACCAGTAGTAAGGAGTGTAGGAAAGGCAACAATGCTTTCATTTCCCAAATGACTACAATCTAACATCTTGTACTAGTGCTGCTCTTTTGGCAGCATGTGTTGGGTTGTGAGAGAATTGGGTCTGTAGTTAATCATTGTAACTTGTAACACAATGGTGCTGTAACCATGGCTTGGTTAAAGTTCAAGGCAATCTCAATCCATTTTACTTTCTCCTGATCTTGGAAATCTCTGAAATTTGTGATGTGTTGGGTCTCCCATTGAGATACCTTCAGGATTTTGTCCAGAAGCTTTATAGATACGCAGAACAAAACCTGGCACGAATGGCTCCCATTACATATGTGCTTGAATATCTCAACCAGCCAGCTAATGGTTGAGATTATTGTAGCAGATGTTTTCCAACTGTGCATCAGAAAAAAATATTGTGCATTCCTTGATGCTTTGCTATATTCGTCTAGCATGGTCTTGTATTGCAGTAGGTGTTTTCTATCTGTGCGTCATCATGTGCCTTGCATATTTTTGATAAATGCTGCTATATTCATCTTGCATGTTCTTGTCTAAGTGTGTGTCCTGAAATTCTCCACAGGAGGATGCCCTTGTAATGCCTATAGCCATAGTTCAGACACAGGTAGGTAGGCAGGCAGGCAGACAGCTCCTTATGTTTAAACAAAACAAATTCCTGGTTGGATTTGCACAGACTTTGCACCAACAACATTCACCTCAGAGCCATCATATTGGCAAAGCAAACCCAAGTACATTATGGAAATTGAATGCTTAATTGTTAATATATATATATATATATATATATATATATATATATATATATATATTTGTATATGTATGCGTTGTAGGCAAAGTTGGTAGTGTGACATGGCCCTACTTGTCCTTAGCTGTTTATTAACAAACAGTTAAACTGGTAAAAGGGTAAAACTTATCTGCTTTAAAAACTACTTTTTAAACTGCTTTAAAAAATTACTTTACCTTAATGTAATTTTTAATGTAAATATTATTTCTGTGTTAGAATTTACTAATTTTTTCTTGCTCTAGCTTGTCTAAATTTAAACACAGTTATATTTTGCATCACAAAATACATTAGACCACGTGCAATTTATTTTGCTTTTGATGTTAACCACAGACTTGCAGCATTACAGGAAGAAGTTTGTTAGCAGCCTATTCCACTACACCTCTCGGCTTGTGATATGTGAACTTGTACATCTTGTTCGTATTCAGCAGATGTTTTTCTTTATCCATTTAAACAAGATCAATACAAGAGAAAGTGACTCTATGCAAATGGAGAGTTATGATAAGCTAGGGACTCACTTAAAGCACATTTACATATGTTTAAAGCAAAAGTAAAGCAAAAAATACCAAGAAAAAAACTGAATAGGCTATTAAGTAGCTCTTGCTGCCATATTCAGTTTTAATCAAGAGATTTTCCCACAGCACATTTTTTTCTGTCCTCAGTCTGATATAGTTACATAGTAGGTTAGGTTGAAAAAAGACATAAGTCCATCAAGTTCAACCACTAGGGAAACAAACATATCCCAGATATAAAACCCTATAAGACATAGTTGGTCCAGAGGAAGGCAAAAAAAACCCTGGTACAAATTGCTTCAACAGGGGAAAAAACATTCCTTTCCGATTCCATGAGGCAATTGGATGTTCCCTGGATCAACAGTCACTGTTATCTTTCCTTTAAAGTCTTAATACCCAGGTATATTCTGTGCTTCTAGAAAAGCATTCAGCTTTTTCCTAAAGCAATCTATAGTAGTTGCTGAATCTTCTTCCTGAGGCAGCTGATTCCCTCCATTCCGTTTATTATTTTAGTTGCCCTGCATTCTCTCCAATTTCACAATGTACTTTTTGTGAACTGGTGCCCAAAACTGGACTGCATATTCCAGATGTGGTCTGACCAATGCTTTTTACAGGGGCAGGATTATGTCTCCATCTCTGCAGTCTATTCCTCTTTTATTACAAGAAAGTACTTTGCTAGCTTTAGATATTGCAGCTTGGCAATTTGGTAATACAAATGATTCAAACTATGGGCCTGATCCATTAAAGCTCTCCAATGCTGGAGAGGATACACCCCCACCAGTGAAGCAGGGCGATCCAGCAAACCCGGAACAGCTTTCTTTAAAGTCATTTGCTATTTGTTAGCAAATGTTTTGAATCCTGGACCAGATCCACTCCAGATCTGCTGGGCCTCCCAGCCCCACAAACGAAAGTGAACTCCTCCCCAGCCTTTACGAGCCCCCAACAAATCAGGCCCTTGTGAGACATAATTACAAAATCCAATAAATCAGTTTTTCTATTTTCCAATTTCAGAACATGAAATCTGTTTTAGGTGTTTTTTGTTCTTTGCTGTCTGTAAATTATACACCTTACATGGAAACAATGGAAACAGGAATGGGGAATATGGCCAGCATTATTTATTCCACTTCCTTTTAAACCAGGTCACTCTTGACCTGCCCCAGCCTGTGAATGGATAGTGAAAGAAGAATCTGTGCAGTAATGAAGCTCATCTCTCTGTCACTCTGTTCAATATGTTCTTTGTCAGCACATCAACTGATTGGCTCATTGTACTTTTTTTTCTCCCAATGCCCACTTCTAATATACAGGGACTTCAAGAGGCTTATACCAGAGCAAATTCAAGTATTCACACTGCTTGCATTTAACAATTACATTTGCTGATGTATTAATTATTGCAGAGCTATATTCATTTGTCTCGGTTATATTTGCATAGCTTTAAATAAAAATAGGTATGCAGTACAATGGTATCAGACAAGATACAAGAAAACATTCCAAAAACATGCAGTTGGTTTAATTTGCTTTCCCCCAAATTGAAATTAAATATAGTAGAGAAGAGTGGAAATGAAGGCTTTTTAAGGCACATAAAGGTAGTTACTATATAAAAACCATAGTTACTTTATTAATTGAATACAAAAATAAAATGGTACAGAATGTAAAAGAGCATGACATTTTCAATCACTAGACATACATTAGGGGTTAACAAACTTGTATGAATGCAGAGGATCACATAACGGGTGTCATTCTCACGCGTTTCACCCTTATTGGCTTTCTCAGGGGACTAGGAGACCCTAGGAATTTGTATCATGTGAAGATTGGAAAGGTAGTATGTTGTTTATTGGTCTAAATTGACGTTAGACTATGTTAATGACGTTTGACAATGACATCTGGCAGAGGTCAAATTTCTGGGATATCCTCGTTTTGTAAATTGGAAGGTGGAATTGATCGGGCATTTCCAGTCTGGTTATTGCTGTCAAACAATTTTTGCTTCAGTATGTCAAAGGTTGTGGCCGAGGGGTTTAGTTGCAGTAATTGCTTCATCTTTAGCTGTGAAGAAATATTGGAAACAACTTCCCCTTATCTATAAAGCCTCTTTTGTAGTGGGTGGTGGTGTTTTTAGTCATAGGTTCTTTTTTAGCTTGTTACACAAAATAAAGGGTGCACAAACAAGCTTTTTTCAATAAGGAAAAAGCAATGCAAAACATCCAATTAGCTTTTATTATTCAGAATAGTTTCACCTGATAAAAAGTGAAAACCTAACTGATTGCTGTAGTTTAAATGAATGCTAGATTTTCATAACCGGAGCATGACACTTTTGGTACCCAAACACTAATCTGGTAGAGATTTTTTTTTAATTTTAAAAATATATGTAAATGTTTGCATAAGAAACATCTGTTCATCTACTTGCTAAAAAAAGATGTGGAGTGTAACTATAAAATGAAGTCACCCTCTGCCACCTATGGGTTCAAGCCTATTGTTTAATTTTTTTTCTTGATATCTTCCTTCCTTTTTGACACCAACATGGAATGTCATTCCTATTTTCTCTTTTAATCCTAAAAAGAATGACAAATTAGTTATATATGTCTCTCAACTTGTAGTAGTAGTACTTCTGATCAATACCTTAATACCTCTTTACTACAGAAGTGCAATTGATATTTTGGCTTTTAAACTTTTCTGTTTCTATCTAGTCTTTGATAGACTTGTATTGCAGTTATAATTTTCACACCTAAGAGGCATATTTATAAAGTAGTAAGAGTGACTTTCACCAAATATCCACTTGTAGTGATTAATCACTGTCATTTAAAACACATGCACTGGGAACTTGAGTGTTATCATGCTCGGAGAGATGGAACCACTAGGGGGTGCTCTGGATTGCTCAGTGGTGGTGTGAGCCCAACAAGGGCCAAGAGTAAGGTGCAAATACCAGCCTGGTCTTCTCCAGAGCCTCTGAGGTGTGGCATTGCAGGCTGTTACTGGTTTGCAATTCTTGGGCACACCAGGGTGGGCAGAAGAATGTGAGGTACCAAACTGGCAAGCAAGAGAATAGGCAATGATGGACGGGGTCGAGGCAGGCGGCAAATAGGCAGGGTCATAAAACAAAGCCAGATGTCTAATACAGGAAAGCAAAGAATAGACACAGGTGACACTGAGGTCACCGAACACACAGGGGAACGCAGAAGACAAGGGGAGAGATTGGAGGCACTGGTTATACGAGGGCTACCGAGGACACAAAGGAAAGCAGGAGACACTGGAACAGCAAGAAGAGGTCAGGAAGAGGTTTTTGCAAACCTCAAAAAATGTTTTTTTTTTTACTTGCACAACTCACCCTTTGAGCAGATTAAGACCTAATTATGCATATCGGCTGTTTCTAACATTCCAACATTCTAGTACTGTCAAACACATACAATGGGGACGGGTTAGTAGACCTCCTAACACATTTTGCTTTAGAGACAAAATAGGAGATGAGTGGAAATTTTTACAACTTTTTATACACAGTTGTCATGGGAATAGGTGTTACCAATGGAAGAATGACCTTTGTTCTGCTAGCAGCTGAAAAATGTTAGCTTTCCCATCATTTTCAGTCTTGATGTCAATAGGCACAAACAGCAGCACAGATGTGAGATTACAAAATCTCACTCTAAATCTGGTTAGATGAATAGCGGGGAACATCAATACCTTTGATCTGAAACTACAAATTATCAGAAAGTGTAAGAGTACCTAGGACCAGCGGTCGCCACAAGAAATGGTGGTCCGCAAGAAAATTTTGGTGGTCCGCGGCTCTGGCTGCTCTGCCCCCGTGTGTGGTCAGGAGAAGGACCCCACTGGGGGGGCACATAAGCCAGAGCCGCAGACCATGTCCCTCGAATGGATACAATCCGCCTACTTTCCCAGTTTGAGGGTTCAGACATCATGATGTCCCTCTCGGGAAAGTTTCTTCCCCTTTGAGTGGCACACGGCTCCCGGCGCATGCACGTTCTGGAGTCTGTGGATTTAGTAGTCTGTGAGGTCCAAAATGTTGGGGACCACTGCCTAGAACCACTCACTTACCTTAAAGTGCGCTGTTACTTTTAAGCAAGAATTTGGTACATTTTTAAGTAATGGTTAGACACAATTAGGATTCTTTATATTTTCTAGAATATAACAAATCTTCACCCTTTTTCCATCAGGTCCTCTTTATAGAGTAATTTTGGCCAATGAAGTAATCATAGTACACGCCAAAAACTGTAGTTGTCAAATATTTCAAGAATTTTATCTTGAATCTTATGTCATACAGTTGTGAGATTGAGAAAACAGCACATGTGTTTAATGTTTGTAATAAAATATAGAACTACTGTCGTTCTGCATTTTAGCCACAAGATGCCGCTGTTTCTGAGCACAGTTAAACAAGTGGCCAGTATTTGTATATTGATAGGGGGTGTGCTTGTTCTGGGAAAGACAGGAAGCAGGAAACAGGAAGGAGGAGAGCAGACATCTTGCAAGGACTGTGTGTGTGTAAAAGAGAATCCATTCGCATCCAAGGGTCAGCATGTTCCTAGAGACTCAGCTGTGGCTGAGTGAAGCTGACCACCATCCAAGGTAGATCCTGTCCAGAGGAAAGAGGATTGTTGTCCAGAAAGGCTGAGAGAAGCTGAGGAACGGAGAGCTGTCTGTCCTGCAGGACCTCATGTTTGCTGAAGAGACTGGTTGCTGTTTTTCAGTTTAAAGACATTGATGGATCCAGAACAAGACCCGGGTCAGTAAAATCGTGCACGCACCGCATTATAGGATTGGCGCCTGAAGTACCAGAGACTGAGATTATACCTGCAATAGTTAGTGAGTTAGGGGCTATGTATGTGGCAGGTCATAATAACCAATCTTGAAAAAGGACGCTGTGCTGACCTCTGGGGTGAATGTATTTAATGTGTTTTCTTTGGGTTATTGTTTGGAATTTTGTTTATTGTGATAGTATGCAGTAAAGTACTTCCTGTTTTATATAAATTGGTGTCAGTGGGCTGCTTTTCCCTGTTTGTGACTTCGCTGTATCCTAGAAAGCACCCGGTACACGGCTTACACAGTTTCAGACAGCACATGATCATAGGAACTAATAATTCTAAAGCCTGTGTTTGAAAATGTTCTCTCTCTTGGCTTCCTTTGCATTATTCATCCCTCTAAAATCTCCAAGAAGTAGATTGGGGAAGGAGTGGGGGGTTGCAATATTCAATTTTTGTCATGAAGCACAATTTCAATATTGGAGATATAGGCCCTGATTTATTAAAACTCTCCAAGACTGGAGAGTATACACTTTCACCAGTGAAGCTGGGTGATCCAACAAACCTGGGATAGATCTGACCCAGGATTCAAAGAATTTGCTAACACATAGCAAATGACATTGAAAAAATCCATTCCAGGTTTGCTGGATCACACAGCTTCACTGATGAAAGTGTATTCTCTCCAGCCTTGGAGAGCTTTAAAAAATCAGGCCCATAGTGGCTATCATATTGACTGACTTCCACAATCCAAAATGCTAGTTTTGTTGCTGCAGTGGTGATCAGGTGACCATTATGCTTTATAAATCTTTCACCTGTAATGAGTACGCAGGTACGGTGTTCTAATCCTGCTTGCCTGCATACCTGTTCCAGGTAAGTCACCTAAGCATTCTAATCAGATGATCAGATTTAGAGGCAGAGTACCATTCTTTTTTAGAAGGTCAGTTATGGCTGTATCCGTAAGTCTCCTACAGCAAGTGTCCCTTTAAAGTGAACTTTTCCTTAAATATCACCATTGTCTTGCACTGTTTGACCAGTGTCTTGTATTTTCTTTAAAAGCCACATATTTGGTAGAGGTAAATGGACTAAAACAATTTCCTATCAAGGGTATTCAACTCACATGTGAGATGTTTCAGAGTTCAAGCTGAACTGCTTATGATCTACTTCTGATGTGCTTTTAATATCCTTTGTCTTCCTATTGACTTGCACTAGGAAAAACGAAGTTCTTGTCTCTACAAGCTGTTTTACAATCATACAGCAGGGTTAATAAAATGCACTATAAAATCTGCAAGAACACACCTATATGGTAATAAAGAGTACAGAAAATCCATACCTGCAATGCCACCTGCCAGCCACACAGAGAAAGCGCTTGGTGTGTTGTGATGATCTAGAGTCAGCCATTCACATATATATGTGTAGGGAATAAAGTATATGCAGTAACCTGGAACATCTCTCAGAATCATTGCTCCAGCTCCACGATACATTCCTGTAAATCCCTCTTGTCTCAGTATACAGTATACACAATGTATTGGGCCTCTGTAGGTTGTTTGATAATAAAAGAGTGATGTCTTCTGGTTAAGTGACAGGCCTTCTTAAACAAAACAGAAAATAAATAGTATTAAAGTATAGTACTAAAAGTTAGAAATTATGCCAATTCAATTGTTTGGCTCAACAAATTTGTCAGTACAAAGGCAAAAAGATACTGATGTTGAAGTATACCTTTTAAATACCCAAAAAAATATAACAGAATTGCTTTAGTACATAGAGTATAAGGCATGTTTGGTTCAAAGTTTCCATCAGTGTACCTGAGGAACCATATTAATAACAGGCAAACACAACCTAAAGGCCTTAACCACCCAGTCTTGGAGCACTAAGCCATAAGAGTACCTAAAAGGGCACCTTAAATGGAGCCCAGTTTGTGGGCAGTGAGAGCAGTATGGCAAAGCTTTAAGTCAGATATGTATTTGCTGACAGACTAATAAAGTAAACATCCATGGTAATATCTAAGATCTGCTTTTTAGATCAGAGCCCTCTTTCTTTGAAAAAAAATACTATACATACACTGAATGACTAAAACAATGAAAACAGTGACATGTGGCGGGAACATTGATTATATTGCTACAATGGCACATGCCAAGGGTAAATACATTAAGCAAAAAGTGAACAGTAACCTTTTAAAGGTGATGCATTGAAAGCAGAAAAATATAGAAAGCAGAAAGAAATGAATGACTTGTTTGGCAGGGGAAGTCTAGCTTATTTGAACTGAACCCACAAAAGAGAGACGGTGGAACAAATTGTTAAAGAACCTATTGGTGATTAGGAGAGAAAGTTTAAAAAAACTCTATGTTCTGGGACTTTTAAAGAAGTACATATAACACCATACAAATGTATAAAAACCTTTTATTAGCAATATATCTTAATTTAAAATCTCCATGTAAGGAAACAAAAACAAAAATTAAAAATGGCCACCTTGTTTGAAACAATTGCAAACAAGTTTCAAGTTGAGCAGCCAGGTTATATTGCCTGATGATGTCATCCTTCAGGGCTGGAACTGTTCCGACATGTGGAATGCTGATGTGCTGGTTCCGGATATTCCTGGCAATGGGTAAGTATAAGAGCAGTGTGGGGGAAACTGGTGCAGGCCTGGTAAATTCACAGGCATCCAAATATAATTTTGCATACCAACTAATTTGGATATATTCTTTCCTTGTGATGTACTCTTTAACCTGTAAGTATTATTTAAACATTATTATCTTCTTCAGCCACCTGTCTTTTGTGATGATTATGGTACATATACATATATATATCTTTTGCAATTATCGTTCTGCAAAATATATATTTGAACCAGTTTTTATCTAATTTTAAGTACATCCTCCCTATCTTTGTTTGTTTACTTGGATATCTACATATTGCTTGTTTGCCTACTCTTCTGTACTGGTGATCTCCCTTGCCTCTTGTGCTGATCTTTTGACAGGTCAAGTTGCACCACTGCTTATCTTGTTTGGTGGTATGTATTGTTTGTTATTTAATTTTGATTTTAATTATACTGTTATTTGCATTTATGAAAATTGCTGGTTATGTGATTGTATTTCTTTGTTATAGTATATTGTATCAATCTACTTTGTTTGTAACCGTTTCCTGATGAAGCAGAATATATCCGGGAAACGCGTCAGAACATACAAGAATATTACTTAAAGTTTGTATGCTTAAGATACCATCTGCTAAATTAAGCATTATAACCTGGCTGCTCAGCTTGAAACTTGTTTGCAATTGTTTCAAACCGTGGCCATTTTTAATTTGTTTCCTTACATGGAGATTTTAAATTAAGATATATTACTAATAAAATGTATTTATACATTTGTATGGTGTTAAATGTACTGCCTTAAAAGTCCCACAAAATACAGTTTTTGTTACGTGGATCTAAGCTGAGGCCTATTTTCAGGTTTCTCCAGAAATGTTTAATAGGGTTCAAGTCAGGCCTTGTCAGGATGGACCACTCTAGAAGTGTCCCTAATCTAATGCTTTGTTGTCTTCGCTGTGTGCTTTGGGTCATTGTCATGTTGGAGGGTGAACCTTCATCCCAACCTGAGGGCCTTTGGTCTCTCAAGTGCATCTCTGAAGTTCAAACCAATCCCGCCAATGATATAGGGCTTCAGACCAAATGTCACACTACTCAAAACCACACCCACCAGATTCACCAATGACTCAAGGCCACACCCACCAATGACACATTCTCCCAGCAGCACTAGCAGTTTCTAGGACACTCCCTTGGCATTGAAAATTTCTGGGGACGGGGCCAGAAGAAAGATGTGTCCAAAAAGGTAGGAAAAAGTACTTAAATCAAGGCCGATTTTATATATAAATAATATATGTGGAATATTGTGATTTAAAAAAAAAAACATTTTATGAGGCAGCATTAGGGGTCTATTTATAAAGCAGTGAATCTGACATTTACCAAACAATCTCTGGATGGAGAATCTTCTAGGTCTACATGTCTTCAATGGCAGAGATTGATTCTCCACCAAAGAATATTTGGTGAATGTCAGATTTGCTGATTTATAAATAGACACTGGGGTGTTGTATTTCTTAACTTAACATCTTACAGAATTTAAATATATATAGGATGTCTGTCTATATTTGTTTTTAATTTTAAGCCTGAATAAAATGTAATTATTTTTATTGCTAAAAAAGCTTTATGGCCAATATACTTGAACAGGAAGAACGCACAAACAAATTCTATGTTATCCATAAGTTCTTTTAACTTTTCAGTTACTGGGAAGTGGTACACTATCAGTTAATATCAGTCTGTGCATATAGATCAATGCAGATATGGAATAAAACAATTAGATACCAATTGTATCTGATATTCTACTTTACTTTGCAAATTACTTTCTCTGGCTTTGGGTAATTATCAGGTCAGCTGTAGGTAATTAGGAATGTGGGAAGTGGCTTGCAGGACCTTAATATTTAACTTTGGATCTTACATAACTGTGATAATTTCAACCAAAACAGAGACAATGAAAACAAAGATAAGCCTCTCTGAACAAGCCGTACCAGAATGTAAACATTGCAAAACATTAGCAAATCTCTAAGTATTGTAAACTCAAGTTACACTGAAAGTTTATGTTTTGAACAGCGAAGGGTGACCATATGAAGGTTTAATTTGCCAAGGGTTCAGCCTACTTAAAGTCAAATCCCATTAAATATGGAGGGGGGATGGTAACTTTCTGGCCATTTTTAATGTATTAGACAAGTTACATTAAAAAGAAAGGAAACATAAGGCTTTGGCTCTGCACTGACATACTGCCTTTTTTTGTTTTCTTCATGGAGCTTCCAAAGCAACATTGCAAATAAACAATATACTCTTTTAATATGTTTGGGGTGCCCTAAAACTGTTGATGGGGTTATGAAATAGTACAATTTTTGATGTTCATCAACAGCATATACTGATCAAATATGTATCTTTTTCTTTGACATCTTGGCTAATATACAGACACAGCTCCCTAATCTGAATCATAGGTGGTATTTAATTGTAGGGTAATAGGATCACTTTCACCAGCAAACAGAAATCAGTTAATAGTTTGTTGTAGTTATCTATGGTGCAAATCAGTCCTGCTTCTGCCCAATTTCTATCAAACTCCCATTAGGAAAATAGAGAGCATAGGCGATACAGTATTGGTAAACTGGCCAGCAGCAAGACAGTTCAATAAAGGGAGATTTGAGAGAAATATACTAGAGTACAGGCAATTGTTTTATTATACCAATTAGGAGTCTGCAGATGATACAGCATTAAAAAATATCAAGCAGCAGGACAGTTGTAACCAGAATATGTCCATTTCTATTTACTATAATGGGGAAAGATGGTTGAATATGAGTTGCTACTGTGAGGTGGTGTAGGTGCACATTGTTCCTGAGCTTTGTTTTTTTACTTCATTTATTGATGATAACATATTTGTAGGGTTTTTTTTTTTGGGGGGGGGGGGGGGGGGATTTTTTTTTTTTTTTTTTTTTTTTTTTTTTTTTTTTTTTTTTTTTGGGGGGGGGGGGGGGGGTAGATATGTTTTTATTGGCATACTATTTTTTTGCATTTGCTTTTTATACAATCATGTAAAACAAAGAGTGAATTATAAAATCAAATCATATTTGGTATATAAGCCAAATGGAACTGTGCATGCAGATAATGTCCTATTTAGGTATTTCAATAAAATCTAATATTTACTTTTTTGAATCACCTTGTGGCATTTGCTCAAAATATACAAATACCATACATGTGCAAACACAACTGATTCTAATAATCATAACTATATGCAACTACCGGTAATAAGGGAATATCTGTTCATACATACAGACATACGTAAATTTGGAAAATGTTGTCCTTTGTGTTGGCAAAATACCAGCTACAGTCCTGTTAATAATAAATGTGGGACCTTGCTCTATAATCTCACAGTTAACATCACTTAAAATCCCAGACAAAATACTGTAAAATCAACAAAATATTTTAGGGTTGTTAAACCTTTTGTATAAAGCTAAAAAACAAGGAAGACCAAAGGGAAAAAAAGAACCAAGGACAATGTTTTGTTTCTGTCTGTACCTTCAAGTTCCATTTACAAGAACACTACCTTATTTTTATAGGGGCATCACAGAGCCAGAAGTTAGTAAAAAAAAAGTTAGCCAGTGCACAGTAATTACACTATTGCACACTTAAGGAAAACTTTTACACTTACCTGCCTACTGCAAAATACTGATAAATTTATTACAGCTGTGCGGTCTCCTCACCATAGGGTAATGAATGCGGTAATGGAAAATGCTGCTAGGCTAATTGTAACATCATGTACAATGTAGAACCTTCATGATGCTCATCTAATGCAGGGACATGTGGTGTTTCAATCACAAGTCTTCTATTTTCTACTGTTTACAGAAGCAGGGGTGCTACAGCAGCAACTGCAGCAGCTACATCATCTTTTAGGGACTGACCAACACAGAAACATCCAAAGCACTGGCTTAGCAGTCTCCCTCACCCAGCAATAGCAATGGCAAAGGACCAGAATAGAACTCTACTGCTGTTATAATATAGTTGCCCCTAAGCCTTACAGCAGTCACATGGGCAGTTAGTTATGCCCTTGCTAGCTAACTATTTTATTGTATGCAGAGTTTAGTGTGGAATTGACATATTAGATTTTGTGTAAACTAGATGCCCTAATTGTTTAAAAGTTATAAGCATAAAGAAGGCCTTCAATTTTAATAAACAATTTTTAGTTTCAATTCATTATCTAAATAATACAAAACTACACTGTTTTGATACAATTTAATTATATATATCCTACCTGAAAGGGAAGTTTGAGCTTGCATTTGCAGTTTTATCTTTACCAGGTCAACAGGTCCACCAATCCCAACAGAAACCAGTCCTGCTAACATGCTGGCACAAGTCAAGTCTATGAGGTCCCGGGAGCATTTTCGGTCTGTATGTCGATGCTGACTAATAAATCTTTGTGCATTGCTGTAAACGCCAAATACTACAGAGTTGTAAATTGCTATGCTTGCCAAAGGGAATGACATTCCTTTAAAGAACCCAGCAACCTGGGAGAAAAGTAATACAAATAATATTTATTTGACTTGGAATCCAACAAATAAAAAGGCAACATGATCACATATACAATATTACCAAAATCATCAACTTTTTCTCATTGATACATGATTATTATATATATATATATGTATATATGTATATATATATATATATATATATATATATATAAAACATATTTTTACCAACAAATAAAAGTAAAAACAAACAAATAAAAATAAATGTATATTTATAAAATAGGGAATTGGACATTCCCACAAACATTACTTTGTGGGAATCATCCAGTTCAATGTGTTTCATTGGCAGTAATTGTTTCCCACCAGGTAATGTTTGAGGGTTTGTCAGATTTACTTATTTTTGGATAGATCCTATAAAGTGGATTTATATATTTTGTAACTATACAAGGAAATTAGTTTAGCGCATGTAAACCCAACAGGTAAACATTTAGACCACTTCCTATAATGTTTACACTGCTTCCTATAACCTTTTAGAGGAATTATCCCATTAATGTCTTACAATTTTTTCCCTAAATATCTTATGTGTGGCCACTTGACTGTTATCTCTCTTCCAGTATCTGAGCATTAAAGAGGAGGTTGGAGTACCAAGAATTGAGAATAAATGACATTGAGGCTCGGTAAGGAAGATGCTATCAATAATGCTGTGAGCTGCCCAATGACATGGTGTTGCCTATGATATAGGGAGCTTGGAGAAGCTAAATGAGCCTGCACATCACTGACAGAGCAAAGCAGGAACAGTTAGCCGCTGGCACACACAAAAAATATTTTTACCAAATGCATAGGCACACACTGTTATTACATTTTGTTAAGGAGATTGTGTTTTTTGAAGAGCAGAAAAATAAGTCATAAATAATTGATTAAGAATGTAATGTGTGAAAGGCAGTAGCGGTTTTCCAACTTCTGGATATTGTGTGGAATAATTCCACAGACAAAGCAGCTGTAAACTGAATTTTATCTATGCACTTTTAACATTCTCAGCTGTGTACTAAGCTCGGTCAATAAGAACATCTACATTTAATGTGTGTGTTTGATGTTACTCAGTAATAACAACAGAATCATCAAAAGCTCTTTTACTGATAGACATTTGGTTGATTTGCTCCAAATGTATTAAAATAGGTTAGTATAAAATGAAGAGTAAATTATTAAAATGTATTTTTTAAGCTTCACAATTGCAGGCAGCAGATGATAAATACAAGATTGAGCAAAAATGGTAATGAACAAGAGAAATTGGAGTATACAAAACCACCTCGCTTTTACTGGTAACTATCTGGCCTAGTCCATTAATGTGCTGGAAAGTGTGGAGGCAATACGATGCTTTCTAGGTCATCATTTTACCTAGTTGTTAGAATTTTCAGAAGGAAGTTAACAATAGTAGGTTCTGTATCATGATCGCTTTAAAATGAGCATGGTTATACTGTATGCCACTACATACTGTAATATTATGACCTACAGTAGGTGAACAGATGATTTAGTAAAAAAAAGTATGGTTTGCCCTGCCACTTTAACAAAGCATAAACATTTTGTTTAGAAAATACATTTAAGGTTGTAGAAGGTACTGTAGTATATTACTGGGGGTTGCTCATGGTAACGGGATGCTTACAGGGCAGACACGAGGCAGCAGACTCCAAAAGTTAAAAATAACAGCAGTTGTGTTTATTTTAGCCAGATGTTACAGCACACACTTGACAACTTTATTACAAAACAATAAACAGTAGCCCGGCTGGGCATCAGGCTACCTCCCTTGGTGCCCTCTCTTCCAAACACATACACTATATCAGTACTGTTCCACTCACAGTTTTGTAGTACTGTTTGGCTGCCGGCTTTCCTGGAACCCTCTGGCTCTCTCTCAGCCTGAAACACTCTGGCTCTCTCTTCAGCCTGGAACACTCTGGCTATCTCTCAGTCTGGAACACTGTTATATTTATCTGTCTCTCCTGCTGGTGGCGCTAAATATCGTGTTATAATGTACTACCGATGGCCACCAGCAGATAGTCACATTCAGGGAAAACTCACGATACAAACAGCTGCAAGCCTCTAATTTAGGAGTTTGCCATTCTTGCAGTCCTTGCCAGATCCTCAGTGCTGTTTGGCCTGCTGCCTGCTGTGCTCTTTGGTCCTGGCCCTGTTCCTGTTCCTTGTTCAAGGCTTGTGATACTGACCTGACCTGAGCTTGTTTACTCTTTATTTCTGATAAGTTTGTGGTGGTGTTTAGTTATTTTTTGGTTTGTGCACATTATTTGTTATTTGCATTTTTTTGGTAATAAACTTGTGTCACTCATCAATATTCTTGTTTTGAGTAATGCCATTAGCGATCACCTGCCACACTGCTAGTACAGTGTGCAACAAACACTATGGCTCTCTCTTCAGCCTGGAACCCTCTGGCTCTCTCTCAGCCTGGAATCCACTCTGGCTCCCTCTCAGCCTCTTGCTGATCACTTCCCTCAGCCTCTTGTTAATCACTTCCCTTAGCCCCTTGCTGATTAATTCCCTCAGCCTCTTGCTGATCAATTCCCTCAGCCTCTTGCTGATCAATTCCCTCCTCCTGGCACCTGAGTGCAGGTGGATATATCCCAAATCAGGGTCAAGGAACCCACCCTTTCACTCCCTTGGCCAGCTCCAGGGCCCTAAAGCCCCTGTTTTTTCCTTCTAAAATCCAAACATATTAACTCTTTCCCTGGAGCCACTTTCCTGACACTTTTATGAACACTCTGTCACAGTACATGGAAGATATCACTGTCTTTGCTATACTACAAATCTTAAAATGTCTCTGCTATTCTAAGTCCCAACAACCTCCTACTAGCATAGAAAGTTATGAATTGTTTTTCCCCACTCCTGCATAACGTTTTTCATTGCACATTCTACTCTTAGTGGTCTTACCATTGTATTACAGGGTGCAGAGATGGAAAGAGGTACCTGACCTGGCAATGCAGTTGAAATTTGCATGAATCAAAATCCTGGTTTCAGGGCATGCAAAAAAATATTTTTTAACAAAAACATAGCATAGGCACTGCCTCAGCACATCAACAGGTTTTTGTTAGTTTGCAAATGACAGGTTACATTTAGAAAAGTAATGGTTGAAAAGCCAAATTGCAGTGTACTCACATTTTCATTTCTGTAAATTCTAAGAATGCAGTTAAATGTATTTCCATATCCTTGGCCAGCTTGTAATCGAGCCTGAAAATACAGCATTAGGAATAAATCTTAGTTTATGTTTGGGGTAACTTGTTTAGCATGATCTGTAATGTCAAAAGTCACTTGAAATTTGAAAATAAATGAACATTGAAAATAAATACTTTTAAGCAGTGTTTTACATTTGTTTGAGAATTCCATCTGTAAATATTTTATTATTCTATCTATAGAACTGGTAATGTGATAGTTAATGTGAAGGTAATTGGTAGGTTTTTTTCTATATCTTAAAAGACATTTTCTATCTATCCCAACCTGGCTAGGAGACCAATGTCAGATGTATACCTAGCATACTACATTCACAGACAATGTGACCAGGCAATCTGGTTGGTGCAGGTGGACTTTCAAACATTGCCCAGACAGAATGCCATCCAACATATTACTGAACTTTTCAAGAGCTTGATCAGTGTTTTCCTTGGCAAAGTATCATCATTGATGTTTGAAATGGGGTACATTGGAAGCTGATTCATATCATTTGCTGTGGAGCTGTCCCAAGATTAGATACTTTTGGAGAACAGTGGTCTCTTATGCCCTATACAACCTGGTGAACTATTTGCCACATTCTCCCAGTTGGCCCCAATTTGGGGATCTTGCTCTGCAAGGCTCACAAATAAATAAAGGATGCAGCACTCTATTAGCAATACTGTCTTTGGTGGCTAAGAAAACCATCTTGCACTATTGGATAAGCCCTAATCCCCCTAGTCTTGCCTTGTTTCGGGAAAAACTATGGTATTTATTTTAGATGGAATGGATGGTGGGGTCTTTGGATACAGAAACTCTTGTCACTAAATTTTTTTGAGGTGTGGGAATCTTACATTGCCACTCTCTCATTATCTACAATTGCGAACAAACAACATAGTATGCATATCACCTGCTTGATAATGATCCCCCCGGTACTATGCTAAGCACAACATTTTGTGTGCAAATTATTTTTTCTTAATGTGAACATATATAATCCACTGCACCTATTTTTTTTTCTTTTCTTTTGCTTGGTAAATTGTTTATCCCAACACCTATGTTATAATATTTGATATGTACATGATTTAGTATTCAGTATGTTGTGTAATTAATTCCTCTGAAAAAAAAAAAATAAATAAACGCATATTCTGTTTTTGTACTGTTCAGCCAGAATTTTACAGTTGTTGAAAAGAAAAAGGAGTCAGTGAAATCCTGCAATGGAGACACATGTTCTGGTAACCATCCTGTTGTGTCTCTCTTTGGTAGACAAAGACTAACCAATGAGATACAGACAGAACAAACCAACCAACCTCAACAACCAACCCCTACATTAAATAATTCACTGTCATGCCCCATGACTTGTTTTTTTTTTTTTGTATTGCTGTCCAGTTTAGGGTCTAATAATTACAAATAACGTGACTTTACCAGAATCAACATCTAACTTTCAATAAATGCTAGTAAAATCCCAGAACATAACTTATCAATGAGAACATAGACTGGTGCACTCCACTGCCTTGTAAGAAACAACAGAGGCGAGATACATGGAAGAAGTCTCTGAAGGTATTAGAACAACTCCAAGTCCTACATCAATATGCTCCCAGCTCACTTTCAGCTGCTGACAGGAAGGAGATCCACATTTTATAATGATAGCAAGAGTGTTTATACAACAGCAATAATATTATAAGTGATAGTCAGCATGGCTTCAAGAAAGACCAAAGTTGTCAAACAATTTTATTCTCTTTTTATGAGGAGGTAAGTAAACAGGTAGACAGTGGAATAGCAGATGATATAGTGTAGTTGGACTTTGCTAAAGCATTTGACACTGTACCCCACAAACGGCTAATATGCAAGTTTAGGGTCAATAGGTTTAGAAAAGTCAATCTGTAAATGAATAGAGAACTGGTTTAAAGATTGCATCCACAAAGTTGTAATTAATGATTCATACTCTGAATGGTCTAAGGTTATTAGCGGTGTACCCCGGGTTTCAGTGTTGAGACCTTTACTGTTTAACATCTTTTTAAATGATATGGAGTTTAGGATTAAAAGTACCATTTCTGTGTTTGCAGATGACACCAAACTATGTAATGGAATTAAGTCCATACAGGATGTCTATAATCCACAAGCAGACCTGGATGTACTGTTTAATTGAGCAGCCAAGTGGCAAATGACATTTAATATTGATAAATGTAAAGTTATGCACTTGGGGGCTAACGACATGCATGCTTCATACTGTCTGGAAGGAATACATTTGGGGGAGTCAGAAATGGAAAAGGATCTGGGGGTTCTGGTGGATCATAGACTTAACCCCCCTAGCGCTCTAATTCTGTACAAATTTCCATGCAAAAGCGGTACAATTCTTTTGCATGGAAATTTATTTTACATTGTAGGCTATAATTCTTAGTGATAACTCCCCAAAATGTGTCCAATAGTTATTTAATTTAATTAATTTATTAATAAACTTAAAAAAAAATAGTTCAAAATGTAATATAACCATACAGTAGCATATATATATTATATATATATATATATATATATATATATATTAATTATATATATTATGAAGATTTCTTTGTATTGGACTCAATACAACTATTTTGTATTGAATCCAATACAAGATGATTTAAATTTCCCGCTGCTCCGGCGCCCGCACCGACGTCACGGTAAACCTTATAGATCACGGCTCTTCACTTTGCGCCTGGAGATCAGAGGGAGAAGACGTGTCCCCAAGACCTGCAGGGACCAGAAGGACAATGGGGGACAACAGAGCACGGTAAGTGGGGTTTTTCTTAGCTTAAAGCGACCCCGAGTGTGACTCGGGATTACCGCCTTTTGCAAGTAAAATCCACCCCGAGTCACACTCAGGATTACCGCTAGGGAGGTTAATATTAGCATGCAATGTCTGCAATATCTAAAGCTAGTAAAGTACTTTCTTGTATTAAAGGAGAAATAGACTGCAGAGATGGATACATAATCCTGCAGCTGTACAAAGCATTGGTCAGACCACATCTGGAATATGCAGTCCAGTTTTGGGTACCAGTTCATAAAAAAAGACATGAGGAATTGGAGAGAGTGCAGAGAAGGGCAACTAAACTAATAAAAGGAATAAAGGAGCTCAGCTATGAGGAGAGATTAGCTGAACTGAATCTATTCTCCCTTGAGAAGAGACGTTTTAGGAGGATATGATCACCCTGTGTAAATATATAAATGGTCCATATAGACCATTTATATATTTATACATTCACAATTATTCACTTTGGGGTCATTACAAAGGATAAGAGGGCACTCTTTGCGTCTGGAGGAAAAGAAGTTTAAGCTCCGGATAAGGAAGGGATGCTTCACTGTAAGGTCTATGAAAATGTGGAATCGGCTCCCTCAGGAAGTAGTCAGTAGCCAAGTGGCAAATGACATTTAATATAGATAAATTTAAAGTTATGCACTTGGGGGCTAACAACATGCATGCTTCATACTGCCAGGAGGTAATACATTTGGACAAAGGACAAGAGGGCACTCTTTGCGTCTGGAGGAAAAGAAGTTTAGGCTCCGGATAAGGAAGGGATTCTTCACTGTAAGGTCTGTGAAAATGTGGAATCGGCTCCCTCAGGAAGTAGTTTCAGCAACTACTATAGATTGCTTTAGGAGAAAGCTGGATGCTTTTCTAGAAGCACAGAATATAACTGGGTATTAAGGATTTAGAGTAAAGATAACAGTGACTGTTGATCCAGTGAACATCCTGATTGCTTCATGGAATCAGAAAGGAATTTTTTTCCACTATTGAAGCAAATTGTACCAGGGTTTTTTTTGCCTTCCTCTGGACCAACTATGTTTTTTAGGGTTTTAAATCTGGGATATGTTTATTTCCCTAGTGGTTGAACTTGACGGACTTGATGTTTTTTTTCAACCTAACCAACTATGTAACTATGTGTGCTTGACTACATACACAACCAAACAAAACATTAATAGTTTGCATCACTGGTTTCTCTATTTCTGAGTGATGGCATTGCATATCAACCAAACTCAATTGTTGGTGGAACACGATCAGCACTTTGCAATGTTTGGTTGGCACCTCCAAGAACAAAGAATGGTTGACACCTACAAGATATAAAGAATGGTTTAGGTATCTACCTCCCACTTTTAAGGCATTCAATTAATACATAATTGTACATATATATATAAAACATTTATTTATTCGAAACTTCTTTAAAATACATAAAACCATTATATTGATCATTGCAGTCACATATTAGGGCTGTGTTGTGTTGATAAAGACTAGGCATTTGATGTGTTTCACGGCGCAAAGTCTGCTTCCTCAGGAACAAAACAACATCTGTCTTTATAGTGGCTCCCAAATATCACACCCAGACGAAAAACTTTCTTTGAATAGTATTAAATGCAGACCAGAACCACAGCAAAAAGACTAAGGGCTACCGAATTCAGCAACTTGAATAACTTCATAAACTTGAATTTCTCAAACCATGTCCTTTATCTCCTGCCTCCTCTTTGTCCAGATACTGTTCAGCCATTCTACGAAAGACTCGTCTTGTTGGTCTGGGTGCGATATTTGGGAGCCACTATATAGACAGATGTTGTTTTGTTCCTGAGGAAGCGGATATCACTTCGTGAAACACATCAAACTTCGAGTTCATCCTATGTCGAGTTCGTCGAACGTCGAGTAAAGGCTGTTCACTTTTCCCCACACAGGTAACACAAATTGACCTTGTTTACTAAAATCCTGATAGAAAAACAACCTCTGCTTCTTCAGTAAATCAAGCATTCAGTAGAATTTCCCAGTACAATATTTTCATCTAGTGCAGATCAAAAACAGATGATATTCTTGGAAATTCAACAGGAACATTTTTTTCTAGTCAAAAACATTAAAACATTAGACAAATATATTGCTATAAAGTATAGGGAGGAAACATTTGTAGATTGTGGCAATTTTTATTATTAGGTATTAAGAAGATAAATAATCTCTAAACAAATGTAAAAACTGTGTACTAACACCTTTATTATATCCTGAGTTTTGATGTTTAAATTGTGACACAGAAGTGGCAGGAATATGATCTGGTGTAAAATTGAAATAAAAAAAAAGGAATTATGCATGTTAGGTGTCTCTTGTGTAGCTAAATGAAAAAAAAGAGTCTGTTTCTAAGGTGAAATGTAGGGCTAATAATGTAAAAACTCTTGTATATCCTTTTTATGTTGCTAACTAATATTGCTTTTGTATCCAATTCTATTACATAACATAATAGTATACCTAAAACATGATTGTCAGAAGAAAAAGGTCTGTATATCACTATTAACACAGCCAAACCCAAGGAAATCAAATACCTTAACAGTGTCCAAAGGATGTCCAACAATAACACTAGCAGCCCCTGTATATGTAAAAGAACAACATTATAAGTTGTAATATACATTATATGTAAGTTATACTACTATTTATTAATAAGTAATTAGGAGCAATTATCTCTTTTTATTACATTGTCAAACAATGGAATAGTTGGATATTGTGAAATATCCAATTGATATATAATATGTTATCCTAATGATAAATAGTACAAAGGAAAAATACTTTCTTACCTCCAAGATACCCAGCAACAAAATCATCTACCTGGACCCTTCCCATTATAAAATTTGCTTCCACAGTTTCTTCTCTTTTTGCAATCACAGAACTTTTACACAGAACTACATGGCTCGTCAAAGTGTATTTGCTTTCTTTCAGTCCAAAGGTTTTTAATGCACAAAACAAATGTGTTCTCCTGGCAGATGCAGCAGTATTTCGTGTCATCTGATTTTTCTTACCAATGCCAGTAATATAGTTAATGACTTAAATGTTTTTTTTTCCCTAGTGTTACAGTAACATGCTTGCTTTCGATCTGGAGAAGTACATTAGGAACTGAAAACTATCACTGTGGCTCTGTCATGTCCAATTTGCTTTGCCATAAATACATCATATGTTTAGCAGATGGAAAGCTATGCCATATTTTCATAAAGGACATTTGCCAAACTTTTTCTGCTGTCTGTATTTCCAGTGACCACAAATATGAAAACAATAAAAAGAGAAAACTGTATTTCACACTAGAGATAGTTATTTAACTGACCATTAATTATATATAAAATCTTTATCTTTGTGTTCAGTTCTGAACCTATCAGTATCTCCTATGTCATATGGTATTTTAATATCTAAAGAATGAGACCACATTTTCTGAGCTAACAATGATTTCAATTAAAGCTATAAGTATTATTTTTCTAATTGTGTCTAAGCTTTCCCACCTAACAACATCTGAAATTTTTGTTTGTTCCTGTAATGGATTTAGACATAATAGTGTTCCATTCTTGTTTAATGATACTTTGCAGACTGGGCTTTTCATTTACAGATCAACGTAAAACTGGAATAAGTGTCTGTGTTCTGATATAATTGTTATTAATTAACAAAATTAAACTTTCACTCTGAACTTTATCTTGTTCCTGGCAGCAATCCTTTCATAATTTGAATAATCCTGATTTATCTAAAGCCTTATTTTATTTGTTTAA
Source organism: Pyxicephalus adspersus (assembly GCF_032062135.1). Taxonomy (NCBI): domain Eukaryota; kingdom Metazoa; phylum Chordata; class Amphibia; order Anura; family Pyxicephalidae; genus Pyxicephalus; species Pyxicephalus adspersus. The sequence continues at coordinate 49,462,497 of NC_092859.1, forward strand.
AGTAAAATTCAGCCTTTCAAATGGAAGCTGCATATTAGATATGTGTTCAATTAAATGATGTTTCATATTTTATTTGAGCCATCAATAATCCTTTGACATGCCTGTTGCCTTATAAGCGTTCTTTAAAGAACATACTTGGTATTCCAAGTCTACCTACACCTAGACAGAGTGTATACTGTACTGGGAGGAATAATCCCCTGCTAGCAGTGCCTGAATAGTTGTGATGTCAATGTTTCTAGACAGCCTTTGGTTTTGAATGAGTGAAACCTCTTCTCTTTTGAGTGACTATGACCTGACACCAATAAGCATTTAAACTAGGTTTCCTATGATCACCATGGTAAGGAGATAATTCATGACTCCTTACAGCTGCACTTTGCAAGCTGTGGTATATGTTACATACTCATGATTACAACATTGACGCATTATTTTGCACTTTACATAGTCCTGACTGTTGAACTTTGTAAACCATACATGACATTACATATGCCTGACCAAAGTATGTCATGCTGATGAATGTTAAAAAAGAAAAAAGCTAGCTTTGTACCGGCTCCCCACCTTGCGTATACTATCAATCATTCCAGGTCATTGGAGGTATAGTCGGGACTTTAATCCAAAGAAGGAAAACCTAAAAAAGTAATCATATACTATCTTCTGGGGCTTTTAGCTAGCTCTGAATGGTAATTAAGTGATTGAAAGGCCATGTATTACATGAGAAGAAGGGGGTCAAGATGCAGAGGGCTGTCTGTACAGTTTCAGTGTGAAAGCTGAGAAAGTGAACTTAATATTTTCTGGTAAATGGGATTAAGGGACAAAGTAAAGATATGTTTTTAACCCTATTACAGAGAAGCATGCACATATTTATTATTTAAACAGGACATCCTGAGTTCAGGTAAATTTTAAGAAGTCACCAACTACTCATGAAGTTTGTTTTTATAGTAAGTTCATATACACTGTTAGCTCTCAGTCTTTATTCTGTGTGCAGAAAATTATATTGGAAGTGTTTTGAATGTTTGTCCTGTGTACCTGTACATGTGTTGTAATTATTAAAAGGCATATTTTAGGTTAAAATGATTACAGAATATGGGTACATTTGGGCAAGGTATAACCATTTTTGCTAAAGCAATTTACACTACTCAGTGCAATGTATCCACATGCATCATTTGACATGGCATGCTGCATGGGACACAAACAGAAATAAATATCTAATAGGGTTTCTAGTCTCCTTCTAATTAAAAAAAAAGCAAGTACCTGAAATTCTAACCCTTAAGAAAAAAAACTGGCAAAACATATTGTTTAACCACTTCTCAGCATTGTGCATACTAAAAAAATATTAAATAAAAGAAAGTACATTTTTTAAATAAAAAACATTTTAGGCTTTGACTTTGGCCCATCTTTTTGGTGAAACATAAAACTTGAGTTTGCATAATTGGTAAACCAATTATGTCAAACTGCACACCCATGTGAAGTCGTGAAAAAAAATGGTATCAAAAAAAGACAAAACTTTAAAGCTATAATTAGACATCTAGCCCTACAATTAATACCCCAGCAATGGGTTAAATGGTGACATCTCATTGTGGGGCACAAACGGCATTACCATTAAGAATATTAGGAATTAGTTTGCACTTATCAAACAAATATAGGAAAACATTTCATGGTATTTTAACACAGAATAACGCTACCTGACAGGAGTTAGGTTTTGGCTATGACAGGCAGCCGGTGCTGGATTTGTTTTTATTTTTTTACAAAGCTTTTTTCAACAGTTGACTTGTTGTGATTGTTCACAAACTTTTCTCTATATTGAGCTTAATGATAATACCTTTTTACTGCTGGTCCTGGATGACTGATTAGAACTAACATTTGCCAAAACAATGCCTATAACAATATATAAAGCCACCTAAAAACTAAGCTGAAAATGACCACTGTGCCGCTGTAAATATTGTTTTAGGTTTGTTTCTTTCATACTGTAAATCCTTCAGTATTACATATAAAAGTTGTAGCCTCACCCTTTCCAAGAACAAAAATTTTGGCAGAACATTTTCTAGCAAATTCATTCCGTGTGTGCTCTTCGAAATGGAGGTTTGGAAAAGGAATGCAAAACAGTTACAGGCCCAACTTCTTGAAAATAATGGCTTAATGTCAAAGTTACATACAAAGCACATAAACCCACACACATAAATATATACATACAATAAACTCCCACCATATATGAGTGTAAAAAGGATGCTCTGATTTTAGTAAAAGACATAAAAGGCCAAGTCTTCCTCAGTTTGTTCCTGCCTACTTATTAATGAAGTCTATTAACAAATATGAGAGAAACAGTGATCCTTTAATAGAAAAAGCAAAAAAACACACTTCACCCCCCACTCTAGAGGGGTGTCCTTCATAAGTTATTCTGTTTTGTCTTACAAGCTGTATGCACAGCTAATAATAAAAAAAAAAAAACACTTCCCTCTTCCCTGGACCCCAGACAGTTGACTTACATGTGACGGAGACATGTCATCTTATAACCATAAAGCACAAAATAGTGGGAAAGTTTTTATTTACATACCAGCAGTGCTTATTCTAATGTCTGATTATTTTTTTTCCAAAGTAAATTTGCCATGAAAATAAAATGAAGGTTGGCATCGTGGACCTTCTGCTAGAAATGTTAGCTGATGAGTTTTTATATTAGCACTTTTTGAGTTAGTGACCCCAAATGAGCATGAGGATCCGAAAAGTCAGAGAAAATTTAGAAATGCTAAGATTTGCTAAGCTAGCACAAAAAGCACAGCTTGTTAAAAGAAGTCTCCGTATTTCTGTCAAAGCATGATTGTGACAGAGTTTACTGAAAAAATGGGGGGGGGGGGGGTTAAATTCTCACTATTCCTGAGACTTGTTAGATGCAAATTGAGCCTGGACTGAGTTGCAAAAGTGTCTATTGTGCCAGGGTTTACAGACAATCCTGAAATCCAACAAAAAGCTAGTCCTGAATTGTGTCTGAAAACACCCTGTATAGAGTGGGGGGTGGAAACATTGCATTTCATTGCCTGCATTGGAGGAGTAGACATCTGGAAGTGTGTCAGATACTAAAGTCTGACCAAGTGTAGTTCTACAAAAGAGTGACTGGTAAGAATTATCAATTTTCTTTTAAATATGTATGTTGGTGACTTTTAGGGAGGCCTCTGGCATCTTTGGATCTGCAAAATTTCGCAAAACCATCAGAAGATCAAGGAAATCATTACGATCCCTGGCACTAGAGGTTAATTAACCTCTAGTGCCTCGGGATTCCAGTGGATTCTAAGGGCTGCAATCATTCTTGCAGGCCTGGGAATCCTCCTGTTTGCGATCCCCAGCACTAGAGGGTATTTAACCTCCAGTGCTGGGTATCGCAGTGGAACTGCAGATGGACTCTCAATGGAGTTTCTCCAATGAGATCTCCAAAGATTACAGTAGATTTTTAGGGCTGCATTAGTTTATGCAGCCCTGGGATTCCTCCTGTTTGCGATCCCCGGGCACTAGAGGTTAATTAACCTCTAGTGCCCCGGGATCACAGTGGATTCTTAGGGCTGCAATCATTCTTGCAGCCCTTGGAATCCTTTTGTTTGAGATCCCCGGCACTAGAGGTTAAATGGGGACAAGTCTTCCATTCAAAACCCCTAGTGCTCTCTAATTGGCTGAGGAGAGCACTGCCAGCAATAGATCAATCGACTGCCCACATTTGATTTATTGATCAGCACAGCCCGCAATCTTTCTTTTTTTTAATTTGGTTTGTTTGGCGAATTTACACCGGCCGTTCTCGCTTACAATTTCGGTAAGCGAGAACCACCAAATTCACCAAGAGATCTAGTTTTGAAAACTTACTTGCTCATCCCTGGTGACTTTAAATATAGTGGTCAAAGTGTTAAAATAATATTAAAAGACATGTTGTTGAGTTGAAGCTTCTAGGAGTCTGTCATAAAGGACCCTATCAAGTAGCTCCAACATTAATGGACAATATGGCTGATGCAAGCCAACCCCTTTTATTGAAAGGGGGCTGGGTTATCCATTTCTGGATATTCATTATCCAACTGACCAGAGGCAAAGACTATACAGTGCATATAAACTTGTACCTTGTGTCTAGCAGTGGTTCAGCAAAGGTTTTTTCTCCAAAAGTTTGTGATTTGCAAATCTGAAGGATTACACTATGTACATTACAAAATGTACAAATTCTTACAAATAAAACCTTTATACATTGAGGATATAAATGAACATGTCCAACATTTCCTCTGTATCATAACCGATATCTTTAAAAGAGAATACCTACATCTGTTTTTTTCTGGTGTAACCAGCTAGACTAGGTATGATGGAAGCATTTATGTCAACATTTGCTAACTAAATTAATCTAGACAAATAAATGTTGGCACAGGATTAATCACTCAGTCGTGCTAAAACTAACATTCTGTGATTTATCAAATTTATTACAAAGGCCTTTTCATACTTAACAGAACAACAAAAACCATATGGATTATCAACTGTTCCCATTATTTAACCCCTAGATCAGTGTTTTCCAACCCTTTTTAAACCACAGTACACTTTTTTTTTACATTGAAAAAATCCTGCAGCACACAAGAAATCAAAAATGTTACAAAATGACACTCTGTAGCTAATTATCTTGTCTCTAAGAATAAACAAGGCAATTAAGCTACCTACTGCCACCCACTGACATGGAAGGGTATTACATTACTCCTCCAATTACATTATTGGATAAATTCCCATGGTACACTTGAAAATCTCTCACGGCACACTAGTGTGCCGCGGAACAGTGGTTGAAAATCACTGCCCTAGATATTCATATTGTGCAAATTACATTTGGTTGATTAACATTAGTACTTGTGGTGTTGTAGCTTACGTTAGCTGTTTTTATCAAACAATCAAAAGCTAATCATGGCTCCTTTACGCTGGCAGCTTTAAGCTGCAATGGCCAACATTACCCAATGCAAAGGCAAATTATTTAGGTTAACTGTATTAGTTATAGTTTATTAATATTTTGGGTTAGTGTTAATAATTTTTGGGCTACTGTTAGGAGATGCTTATCTGGCTCGCAGTCCCTTGCTGTGCGCCACCACAGTTTCACACCCCATTTATTCTGTCCAGTGGTGTCACTTGCAACAGCAAGGAGAACAAGGAAATAGCATAATCTCCTGTATTCCTTAAGACGTGCTAACCTGTTTTTTGTTTCGGAAATGGTGAGCAGAGAGTAACAGGCCAGCACTGTATGGTAGTTTTAGTTTTGTATCTTTTATCGGGAGGTTGAGTTCCTGTGCCTCACTAACCTACTGCTATAATCAGTAAATGGTAAAATGCCATGAAATTGGTTCGAAGTGTTTAGACCCCCCCCCCTTCCTGAATGATCAGAATGCCACCATGGCAGACACCTTAAATGGTCTTTGGTTAGTGCAGGTGGCTCTGTCATGTGGTGTTGACCCTGAAACTATGCAGGCACCATCCTATAGGTGGTCACACACAGCTCATGGAGCCCCTGGCAACTTCTGGAGGAACCCTATGGTTCCACAAAACCCTAGTTAGGAATGACAGTTATGAGAAAATTGATTAGGTGTTGAGGTTGGAGTAGAGTGCTGTAATGTAATGGATAAAATGCTGGTCAGCTACACAGTTGTTGTTGTTTGGCTGCACCAGAAACTTATGCAAGGAGCTAGCAGTTCCACACTCTGCAATATATTATTATTATTATTATTATTATTATTAATAAACAGGATTTATATAGCGCCAAAATATTACGCAGCACTGTACATTAAATGGGGGTTGCAAATGACAAATGAATACAGACAGTGACACAGGAGGAGAGGACCCTGCCCCGAAGAGCTTACAATCTAGTGGGTGTGGGAATTAGCACACAATAGGAGGGGAGATATGTAGTGGTGGGAAGTAGTGAGGGTTTCAAAAGACAGAAGAAGATGGGTATGCAAGTTTGAAATAATGGGTTTTGAGGGCTCTTTTAAATGAGCAGAAAGTAGGAGCAAGCTGAAAAGGAAGGGGAAGACTGTTCCACAGAATTGGAGCAACTCTAGAACAGTCTTGTAGCCGTGCGTGTGATGAGGTTATGAGTGAGGAAGTCAGTTGTAGGTCATTGGAGGAGTGGAGAGAGCGGCTGGGGAGTATTTTTTTTTACCAGGTCAGAGATGTAAGTGGGACAAGAACTGTGTAGGGATTTGAAGGCAAAGCACAGAAGCTTGATTTTCATTCTAAGATGAAGCCAGTGTAGAGAACTGCAAAGAGATGTAGCGGAAGAGGAGCGGTGGGAAGGATGGATAAACCTGGCTGCAGCATTCATAATAGATTGAGAAGAGGAGAGAGTCGGGTTAGTGGAATACCAGAGAGGAGGATGTTACAGTAGTCCAGACGAGAGATTATAAGATCTCGTCGTGTACAAGGAGTTTGGTGGTCTCTGGGGACAGGCAGGGGCGGATTTTAGAGATGTTGCGTAGATAATAGTGACAGGACCTGGAAATATTCTGAATATGGTTGGTAAATGGGAGGACAGAGTCAAAGGTGACACCAAAACAACGTGCCTGAGGGGAGGGCCGAATAACAGTGTTGTTAACAGTTAGAAATATGTCAGGGGGAGATTTGGAATTTGAGGGGGGATGATGAGGAGTTCTGTTTTTTCCAGGTTGAGTTTCAGAAATCAGTCAGACATCCATGATGAGATGGCTGACAGGCAGCATGAGACCTTATCCAGGACTGAAGGAGACAAGATAGGGGTGGACAGATAGATTTGAGTATCATCAGCATACAGATAGTACTGTCAGCCAATGGAGGATATGAAGCTACTGAGAGAGGAGGTGTACAGAGAAAAGAGAACCGGTCCAAGGACTGACCCTTGGGGAACACCAACAGGTAGGAGAGTGGGAGTGGAGAAGTTACCATTGAAAGAAACTTGAAAGGAGCGGTCAGACAGATAGAAAGCAAACCAAGAAAGAACAGTGTCACTGATACCAAAGGAGAGCATGATTTTTATTAGAAGGGGGTGATCAACAGTGTCAAAAGCGGAGGAAAGATCAAGGAGAAAGAGGAGGGAAAAGTTGCCTTGAGACTTAGCTCTGATGAGGACATTGGCCACTTTAGTAAGGGCTGTTTCAGTGGAATGGACAAAACCAAACTGGAGAGGGTCAAGGAGAGAGTTGATGCTCAGGTAATTGGTGAGTCTTTTGTAGACAAGGTGTTCAAGAAGTTTGGAGACATAAGAGAGATAGGATGGTAGTTAGAGGGTAGGAAGGGGTCCAGTGAGGGTTTATTCAGGATAGGGAGAATTATAACGTGTTTGAAAGCGGAGGGGTATATACCAGTAGAAAGGAGAGGTTGAATAGTTTGGTTAGGGCGATGGCCAGGGTGGAGGAATGGGCACGGAGTAGATCAGAATAAATTGGGTCAAGTGGACGGGTAGTAGATGGAGATGATGAGAGAAGAGACTTTGTCCACAGTAACAGGGCTGAGGGAGGCCAGTGATGATTTACAGGTGGAAGGGGTGGGTATGGTTGGAGTGGCCCGGTGAGCAAAGACATCAATTCTGATTTTGTCAACTTTATCTCTAAAGTAGGTTGCTATGTCTTGGGCAGAGAAGGTTGCTGTTGGAGGAGGAGGTGTGGGGTTTAAGAGTCAATTGTTGAGAAGAGGTAGCATAGTTTGGAAGCTTGAGAGGAAATGACAGCGGAGAAATAATTTTTCTTGGTGAAAGTGAACTCAGAGTTAAAGGACTTGGCTTTGTAGTCCATGTAGTCAACGCTGAGGCCATATTTTCTCCACTTGAGCTAGCTACACGAACAGTCTTTTGTAGCTGTTTGGTGTGATTAGTGTGCCAGGATTTGGGAGTTGGCAGGGGAGAGGTAGTGGAAGGTGGCAGGAGGAACTTTATCCAGAGCCAAGGGAAGAGAGTGGTTTAACTGGGTGGGAGCTTCATCTGGGGAGTTGATTTTGGAGAGAGTGGGGGTTAGGGAGGCAAGGCAGTTTGAGAAAAGGTTGTGGTCAAGGTTATGGATATCTCTCTGCCATTTGACCAGGTCTGGGGTGTGGCAAAGGGGGGCAAGAGTTCGATAGGTTGAAGATGATAAGGTTTTGATCAGAAAGGGGAAATGGTGAGTTGTCAAGGAGGGTGAGGTTGCAGAGATTTGAAAAAATACCAGGTCTAAAGTGTGTCTGGCGATGTGTGTGGGGGCAATTGATGTTCTGTGTGAGTCCAAATGAGGAGGTAAAGGAGAGCAGTTTGGCTGAGGAAGGATGGTTGGGCTCATCCACTGCAACAATAAAGTCACCGAGGATGAGGGTGGGCAGGTCATGGGAAAGAATGTGTGGGAGCCAAGAAGCAAAGTTATCAAAAAATTGTGATACTGGGCCGGGGGGTGTGGGGGGTTGGGTGGTAGACAACAGCAACAATGAGGGGTGAGGAGACCGAGTGGACTTCAAAAGAGGTGAAAATGAGGAAGGGCGGGGTAGGAAGGACTCTTTATGTACATTTAGATGAGAGAATGAGACCCATACCACCCCCTACTCTGTTGCCAGGTCTAGGGGTATGTGTAAAGTGCAGGCCTCTATACAAGAGAGCAGCAGCAAAGGCAGAGTAAGAGCCAGGAAGTTCAGAAATTGAGAGAAGAAAGTTGAGTTTATTGAAAGTTGAGGTTTATTGCCAACAGGTCTGGCATTCCATAAACTACCTGAGAGAGGGGGCAGAAGAACTTATGGGTAGGGTGAATGGGGATGAGGTTAGGAGAAGAATAATACATTTTTACAGATAATTGTGAACCAAATGCTTACAATAATCAATGTGGGAAACTAAAGTCCATAAAAGCTGGATCTGTAATTTGGGTTGTAGCGAGGCTTCTAAGCTTGTTGAGTTTCAGGAGTGGGATATGATGAGTCAGTCAAAGAGATAGCTTGATGAAATAACAGTTTAGATAGGCAGCAGCAGAGGATGAGTTGGAGTCCAGGTGGATGAATCAGTCCAGAGGCAGGAGATGGGATTTGCAGAGTGTAATTGTATGTCCAATTTTGTTCCAATTCCTGTGTAATTCCCTGGAATAATTCCCATTGCACTTATAATTTTGGGCACGTGACCAGGGTCCCAACGTGACTGTGGCTTTTGTTTAAATAGAAGTGCCAATATACAATATTTGTGATATTTACTTATAAATAAAAATATGGTGTTAAAAAGGTGTGTATAGGGCCTAAAGCTTAACTCTGCCTCATATTCATCATTTACCAAGGGGTCTATTAGGGGGATACAGGGTAAATTCTTTTCAAGATCAAAAGGACTTTAGATATGGATCACCTTTAGGGCGCATTACATCAGTTCTACTAATATAGCAGCTCCTGAAATTCCAAACTATTTATAATAGGGGCCTTCAATCTTTCTAAGGCAAAACAATACATACCCTAGCTACACCTCACAATAATGAAGAAAGAAAGGAGCCTTTTCGGCCAAGGAAAGTGTTCTTGGCAAACCCTTGGTCATTGGTAGGACTGTGTAGATGGAAAGAACCCGGGACCAGAGAGGCTTTGGACCTGCCAGGAGATGGGTCCTTTGGGCTAGTGTTCAACTGTTTCGCTAGGTTACTAGGCAGTATGTTTATTAAGCTTCTCCACTATTGTCAAGCCTTAAACATATTGATATGAGGTGTCCAAGGGGCAGGGCCTGCAAAGTATTGCAGAAACATTTTAAAAACTGAAGCAGTGCTGCTGAAACACACATATGGATGGGCATCACTATAAAATAAGAGAGAATTAGTGTTATAAGAACTAATAAAAGCATAAACATTAAACATAAACATAAATAATATTTAATAAGTACTAGCTAATCAATCCAGATCATTTACAAATAGTTGTTGCATAATTAGTAAGCAAATAGATACCGAAAATGCAATAATGGCAAATTCATATAAATAATAATTAGAAATATGAAATGAATTACACTTCAATTAATAATAAATATATGGAGGAATAAATAAATATGTATGTAAATACAATAGATATAAAACTAGATATACATTTGGTTAGTCACCAGTAGGGGAAGACATGATACTACAATTTCTAAAATATTGAAAACAAATTGTAAACACTTGAGAACAATGGCCTTATAGAGATTTACGCCTATAATGTCCTAAAACCAAGACATTTCTTGAAAAAATCTGTGACAAAAATAGTAAAAAAGACACTTACTTGACTTTTTTTTGAAACTTCTGATCCCACTGGAGTCAATTTCCTAACAAGATTCAATACTTAACACAGGTCCTTTAAAAAGCCAATCATAAATAACTGGCATAAGTAATTCTTATAAAAGCAGGTAGCATTGCTAATAAAATTACACCTAGTAAAATAAAATATAACTCATGCTTGTTCACTCCCTTCTTTTTTTCTGAAAAAATTTTGATTGAAAGGCAATTAAGTGCACGAACAGAAAACAAGGGATTTACAAGCATACAAGACATAGTAAGTGCAAAGAATGCAGTCAGTGGTACATCAATTGCAAGGGAGCAGTATCACATAAAACAGGGGTCGGCAAAGTTTTTTGCCCACTAGGCTATTTATGGGGTGGGCGGGAGCACACTAGTCCCTAATAGCTCCGCCCACCACCAGGGAACGCCCCCTGACGTGAAACCCCTCTCCTCCATATGCATTGCAGAGGAGAGGGATTTACCTTCAGGGAGCATTATGGTAAGGATGTTAGTAGGGGGTGAAAGTATACATGGATGGCGAAAATAAAATGTAGTGAATAGACATCTTAAATACGACTATTGTTTGAAATAGATGAATAGGAATCAATATTTAGCCATTTACAATAAATAACTATAAACAATACATGACATGAATATTTAACATTAATACCAATATTAGCATTTAACATCCATCAAAAACCATTACCATCCTTTATATCATTAACAGTTTAAAGTCCCTAACCCCTAATGCCCAATGACATACGCTATAGGTCCTCGAAGGCATCATTGTCATCACACATCAAATCTCTTGGGGCCGCCACCAACACCTCCTTCCTCCCAGCCACAGTTCACCGGCTCAGAATGCTGCTATACCCCCGACAGCCCCTACCAACCTCGCCACGTAGCTCAGTCACTTACCACACGACTGGAAACACCACACCTAAGGCAGAGCTCTGTAACACCAAGAATGTCACTTTCTCTAGGACTGCCTCTGAGGACCTTTTGAATCCCCAGCCTTCCCAACCTCCCCCCTAGCCACACCCACTAATCCCACAACCTCCAATTCTAAAATCTCTGGATCTTTGGGCAAGTAAATAGTGCATGTTCTAGTGGGCTCAGCTGTAAAATAAATTTTGGGCAAGCTGTAGTATATCTAAGGGAAGTGTTCTCACCTAGAGGTCAAAGGCCTAATATGCCCTAATAATTATTGCAAATTGCATTTCCCGCCACACTCTTTTAAAAAAAAGGGATCTTCTAATAAAAGGAATTCAAATGTAAAACAATTTAGTCATTAATTGTTCCACAGAATACATTGTATATGGGTTAACCTGTCCCTGTGGACTAATACATGTTGGAAGGACACTTTAGTATCCCATTGAGAAACACTATCCATATTAAACAAAGCCATCTAAATCACTGCATTTTTCAATATTTTTCTCTTACATAACATTTTTTGCTTTTGAACATATCCCTAATAGTCTGACCACTAAGAGACAAGAAACATGGTGGATTCATAAACAAAATACACAATGAGTTTTTGGTATTAAATGTGCAGTTTGATGTTGGTACAATCATACAATTCAACTAGAAGTTTACATTTACTTTTTTATTATATATTTGTTAGGATATGGAACTGTGGATTTCTGCTTGTGTAGCTTTATGGAAGTTCTGATAATGTAATGATCATTCATGAGTGATTCATAACTTTAAACAGATTGATCCTTTTAGCAATAGGTACATCATTTTTTATTTAAATGTGGCGTATTGTCTCCTCCTGCTGGTGTATTTCCAAATGTATATATAAATTTATAATTTAAATTTGTACTGCATAAAAGCAAAGACTCTACTGTAATTCTAGCTCCAAGCAGGTCTGATTTTGCAGCTGATGTTTTGACTAGGCCCACTTTGTCATGCGGCCTTGTGAGACTATAAGAATAATAGGTGGATAAACATATTCAAATGCAGGGAAGTGCTTTGTTGCTTCGAGTTCAGTATTATGTTGCATCATAAAAATGTATGTCATATTCAGTCTTCTTGAACAATGCCTACATTAATTACACCCAATTAGTTATGTCTGCGGTCACAATAAAAAAAAAAAATCTAAGCGATTCAAGCACCTGAGAAACGTCTCTACACCTGAGTTTTCTGTTTTTACACTAAGATGCAAAATTGTGATCTTTATTTTCTTGTTGAAAGTGAAAAATTTACTTTAAGACTATCCTAATAAATACAACATTTATTTAAGCACATTAACATTATCAATGTGTTTTAAGTTTGTGAATAGGTTTTTGGCCCATTTTAAGCTTTTTGGAATGTTTGTTCCAACATTCCAGACATAAAACATAAAGACAACCCTTTTATTTAAAGTACAAATTCTGTTTGTTAGTGTTTTTTTTTTTTTTTTTTTTTAATGGAAAAAAATTCCTGATCTCAATTATGTGCAAGTTTTTTCCCCAATCTACGTCACCTGATCTCGCACCTGCGTCTGGTGGTGTAGGAAGAAGAACCCGGAAGAAGAGGAGAAGATACCAGTGCCTGGTGCGCCGGCCCAAAGACAGATACCAGGATGACGCGGGACCCCATGGAAGAAACCTCTCAACAGATTGACTGCTCTGGGGGATTGAAGGTGCGTGTATTTTTTTTTGTTTTGGGTAGTTTTGGGTTTACTTCCTCTTTAGGAGTGGGGCGACAGAGAGGATCATCTAGGTTACAAATAAGGACCCATGTATAAATGGGATTATTACCAAGGTAAAATAAAGAACATAGGATGGAGTTTTTAATCCTACCCCAAGACTCCAGGCTTCAGGACCATGACAGAATTTATTAAAAAGTTTGTTTTCTCCATATCATCATAAATTGTCATAAAATATCATGTGTAGATGAGAAACCTAGGTATTTTATAAATACACACACGTTTACTATTTTTTATGTACCTGATACCATTACATATTCTGTATATATATAAATAATATATATATATATATATATATATATATATATATAAAATAAAACATCTGATGTCAAATTCAGGGGACATTTGGGATCAAATACTTCAGATTTCCCGGGCCCGGAATTGAGGTTGGTTCTAAAGCACCTAGCCATTGATTATAAAAAATGGACCAGGTCTTTGAGATGACGCGAGTTGCAGCCTTAAGCCATGTGTGGCACAGTTTGGCTCTAGTAGATCAGAGACAAGGGGCTAAAATATGTGTTTTTTTTATATTGTCATGCGGTAATTACTTGGATCCCCTGTGGGGGGAAATCCTGTATTTTGCATATTTTTGTGAATAAAAGTGGGCAAAGTCCCCTGAAATTGTAACAGAAGTCTCAAATACCTCTCTGTAACAAGTCTGATGCTAAACCCCCACATTTAGTGCTTAGATGTGAGCAGCATGTGAGCTGGGAAAAGTTCTTCCAAAGTTGGGCTCCCATAGACCATACACCAGAGCCAGGAGCCTACAATTTGTGTTTTTATTGTCATGCAATAATAACTTTAATGGCCCGGGAGGGCAAATACTGGATTAGGCCCTGGAGCTCTAGTCAAAGACTTTGAGCAGAAGGGCCTCATGACAGGGCGAGGGGTGAGGACGAGTGGGGGATAGGTGGGTGGATGGTGTTGAGGAAAAATTGTAAGAGGAGTTAGGGGAAGGTCGGCCAAGTGGGTTGACCTGAGGGCGAGGTGCCGAGTCCGGTCACAAATAGGGCCAAGGGCGAAGTGTATGTGTGCTTTAAGGTCCCGTTGGGCGCGCATCTCTCACAGGATGTGCGGGACAGGATCTGGCGAGGTGAGTATGTGGAGATTTTATCCCTGTTGCCGGTGGAACGATTCGTGGCGAGGGATTCAAGAGCGAGTGAGGTGAAGAAGTTGGGGGAAGACAAGGGGGGTTAGCGTTTGATCCTGCAGACTTTCCAGACCTGGCTGCAGGCGTATGCAATTTTGGCGAGTATTGTGGGCGAGATGGCGCCACAGCATTGTTTGGCGCTCTTTTGCTACCCTAATGCGAATAATGAAGCACATCAAGTATATGGGGGCGTGCCTTGCTGCGCTATGATAAACAGTTCAGGCAGAGGAAGACGATGTGCCCTGGGATGCTCTGGGACTACAAAGCCATCAGTTTGTGGATGTGCTTGATAACGTTGGCGCATTGTGGTTCGCAGTCCTTTCCTGGAAGCACCGGGGGATTAGGAGTCACCGGCTCCCCGGCGGGAAAGCGTAGAAGGCTCTGTTGGCTGTTCAACGAGGGAACATGCAAGTTTGGAGCGTCATGCCATTTTTAAATATGAGTGTTCAGGATGTGGAAGCGCCCATTTAGCCAGCCACTGTCAGGGTAAGGAGTGAGGATGTCCCGCTGAGGTTGCGGGTAAGGGGAGCGGCGCCGGTGAAGGTGCAAATATGCAAGTTTTTCTAGGTTAGTACCCAAATAGGGAGGTGGTGAACCTGTTGGAGGAGGGTTTCACTGTGGGTTTCAGGATACGGTGCCAGCTGCGCCAGACCCCGCGGTGGGCTGGTATTTTACATTCTGCTTTAGCCAATCCAGGGGTGGTGTCAGCGAAATTGGGAAAGGAGGTGGCATTGGGGCAGATGGCTGGGCCATTTCCAGTGCCGTCTTGGGAGGGGGGGGTGGGATCTGGTGGTGTTGCTGCTGGGGAACCTAACTAGTTACCTATGATACATCACTTGTTCTTCCCCAAAGGGGGGTCGGTCAATGATGCCATTGACCCAGATTTGTGTAGGGCGGCGTATACGTCATTTGATGCTGCAGTTTCTTTGGTTCGTAGGGTGGGGAGGGGTTGTTTGCTAGCGAAGGCGGATATTGAATGTGCTTTTAGGTTGTTACCGGTGCATCTGGATTGTTTTCTTTTCTTGGGTTGTGAATGGCAGGGTGCCTTTTACGTGATAAATGCCTCTGGGCATCATGTGCGGTTGACTAGGACCTTGCGGGAGGATCTCGGAGTTTGGCAGTCTTTTTTCGCGCCTCACAGTGGTTGTTCTTTGTGGATGGGCGAGGGGGTGGATAATGGGTCGCTGGACTTGGTAACGGATGCAGCTGGGGCTTTCAGTTATAGGGCCTATTTTGGGGGACGTTGTAGTGCGGAGCCTAGGCTGGTGGAGTGGCGTGAGAGGGGGCTTTGTACCAATTTGTTTTTTTTGTAATTGTTTCCTATCATTGTGGTGCTGGCATTGTGGGGCAAGTTGTTGGGGGATCGGTTGTGGAAGTCATTATTAATAACTCGGCCTCCTCTCCCCCTGTTATTTGCCTGCTGCGTTTTTTAGGTTCTGATGTGTTTGCGCTTGAATGTCGGGCGGTTCATGTGCCTGGGTGCGAGAATGTAATTGCAGATCCTCTTTCTCGGTTCCAGTGGTTCCATTTTCGGGAGTTGGCACCAGCAGCAGACAAGTGTGCAACTCCATGGCTCTGTGGCTTTGGCAGGTGGTCTGGGGGTCATTGCCAATTTGATTCAGGGTTCGGTCTGCATTGGAACGTGGAAAGCGTATGTGGACAACTGGCGGGAAGGTCTGTTTTTTTCTTCACAAGCCTGGTACATTAGTGTCCCGTTTTCAGTTTGGGGCTGTTTTCTGGAAATGTATGGTGGCAGCGGGAAGGAACACGGGTGAGTACTTGTCACACTCATTCAGGATTGGGGCGGCTACGGAGGCAGCTAGATGGGGTTTGGCCCTGAAGTCATCAACTGGATCAGACGTTGGGAGTCTAACAGATTCAGGTTGTACATTAGGTTAGATTTTTTGCCCTTGAGTTTGACTTTTCCAGATACTGTGCTGCTCTGGTCCTAAATTGTGGCCAGGCTCTCTTGGTGGAACGTGCGTCAGTGGTGCTGTAGTCAGACATGGGGAACTTGAAAAGGATCCTGGTTTGTTCTTTTGAAGTGACAAAGTGAATTCAAATGCAGTAGGTACTGACTTAAGGTGTTTGGGTTTGCAGGAGGGGCTGCGGAGTGCTTTGAGGGTGTGGGGTTGCTCGCAAGAGTAAGGTGGCAGGTGGCGTGGGGGGTAGGTTCATGAGACTTTAGGAGTATGGAATGATAGAAAATTAGTGTGGGGGGGAGCTCAGCAGAGTATACAGAGTTCCTGGTAAGGGGGAGCTCAGCATGACACTAAGTTCTTGTGGGGGCAAGGAAAGTGGGGAAGATACCCACAATCTGTCCCCGAGTCGGTGTGGGAGTGACTGGGTGCCTGGTTCTGGTAGCGAAGGTATCAGTTTAGGGGTTAAAGCAGTGGATGGTTTTATGGACCTTTAGAATTAATTGGTTGTTTATTATATGTTGGTTATTTGGGTAATAAGGACTACAAATGTTATTTTGTTAATAAAGGGGCTGCTATGGCCAATTTAACCCACAAGATGGCGTCAGTGTTTTATTTAAAGTTAAAAAAAAAGTTGTGGGGCGGGGGAAAATTGGCTGTGGCAGGGGTTAATGCAGTCTTCCTCAGCTCTGCCATGGACAAGAAAAGGGCATTCCAACAATATAAAAATGAAGGATCACCTTCATCGTTTGAAACTGTAAAGAATATACCAAAAGATGTAAAAAGGAGATAAAATATGCAAAACTTCAAAATCAAAGACAGATTGCAAAAAAAAGTAATGCAAATTTTTTAAAAAAATCTATTAATAGCAAAAAAATTAGATCTAAACATGTAGGCCTCTTAAAGGATGTCTCTGGGTTGGTAACAAAGAAAATGATTTACTAAACATTTTTTTTTTTTTAGCTCTGTGTACACAAAATGTCAGAGCTGCAGTCCAAATTGCTAATAGCAATGCCACTGCCTTAAATGAGTCACGATGGCTCAAAATTGATATGATTGAGAAACAGATGGACAAAATTAGGGTTGATACCTAGGACCTGATGGATTACATCCACATGTCCTCAAAGATTAGAGCTCAGTTATTTCAAAGCTATTATTTATATATTTTAGAGACTCTTTAGTCACTGGCAAAGTACTGATGGATTGGCGTAAGGCCAATGTGGTTCCTATCTTCAAAAAGGGCAAAACTATTACCAAGTAACTACAGACTGGTAAGCTTAACGTTCATAGTTGGAAAGGTCTTAGAGTATTTGAATTTGAATAGAGAATTTGAAAAAAAAACACATAACAGAATTTCTGCTGGAAAATAATATTATAAGTGATAGTCAGCATGGCTTCAAGAAAGACCGAAGCTGTCAAACAAATTGACTCTCTTTTTATGAGGAAGTAAGTAAACAGGTAGACAGTGGGATATCAGTTGATATAGTGTACTTGGACTTTGCTAAAACATTTGACACTGTACCCCACAGACGGTTAATATGCAAGTTAGGGGCGATAGGTTTAGAAAAGTCAATCTGTAAATGGATAGAGAACTGGCTTAAAGATCACATCCAGAGAGTTGTAATTAATGATTCATACTCTGAATGGTCTAAGGTTATTAGTGGTGTACCCTAGGGTTCAGTGTTGGGACCTTTACTGTTTAACATCTTTATAAATTATATAGAGTTTGTGTTTGTGTTTGCAGATGACAACTGTGTAATGGAATTAAGTCCATACAGGATGTCTACAATCTACAAGCAGACCTGGATGTACTGTTTCATTGGGCAGCCAAGTGGCAAATAATTTATTATAGATAAATGTAAAATTATGCACTTGGAAGCTAACAACATGCATGCTTCATACTGTCCAGGGGGGATACATTTGGGGGAGTCAGAAATGGAAAAGGATCTGGGGGGTCTGGTAGATCATAGACCTAATAACAGCATGCAATGCCAAGCTGCAATATCTAAAGCTAGTAAAGTACTTACTTGTATTAAACCCCTGAGCGGTAATCCCGAGCCACACTTTTTTTTTTTTTTTTTATTATATATAATCCCGAGCCACACTTGAGGTAGCTAAAAACATTTAAAAAAAACATTTACCTGGTCCCATTGACCCCATTACCTGCCCATCAGATCCCATCCTTGGACCACGTTGGTGCGTGCAGGAGGCGTGGCTGGAAATTTAAATGATGTTGTATTGGATTCAATACAATATAACTGTATTGAATCCAATACAAAGTAATCATTATATATATATATAAATTGGATGTATGTATGTATGTATGTATGTATGTGTGTATGTTCCACTATCACTTGCCAAAACGCATGGAGACATTTCAACCAAACATGCTATACATATGACTGAGACTCATGTGAGTGCACCAGTCATCTTTGTACAGTGCTTTGCTATATGTCAGAGCTATTTTTGGTGATCACTAGGAAACGCATGGAGACATTTCAACCAAACTTGCTATGTTCCACCATCACTCGGAAATGTAGAGACATTTAAACTTGCAGAGTTATATAAATGTATAATAATACTGGATGACTGTGGGGGGACATTAGAGTGTCAGCTCCTCTGTACAGAGAGTGATGGGTCTAGCTCAGTGATTCATAGTACAGCACTATGGTATATGTCAAAGTTATATAAATCTACGTATATAAATTGGATGTATGTACAATTTGTATGTGTGTATATGTGTGTGTATGTCATCACTAGGAAACACACGGAGACATTTAAACCAAACTTGCTGGACATATGACTGAGACTCATGTGAGTGCACCGCTGATCTTTGTACAGCGTTGTGGTATATGTCAGAGGTATATTTGCATGTATGTATGTAAGTGTGTATGTATTGCTCAGTTATATTTTTAAATACTTTTTTTTGGACTCTTTTACAAATTTCTAACGTGTAATAATGCCTTGGAGAAAACGTAGTGCATTTGGCCGAGTGCAATCAAATAAAACAACACCGTAGACAAGAAAATCACTATAGCTTTATCTTATTCCTTTTCATAGGATTGTGATAAATAAATACCCGGGCAACGCTGGGTTATCAGCTAGTATATATATATATATATATATATATATATATATACATATACATACTACTGTACAGTTTTATTACAGGTTTTAGCATTTTTTGCACCCTTGTTTAAACAGATTTTCATGTTTTTTTTATTTAAAGTTTATTATTAAATTGTTTAAATATTGGACGTATTTTGTTGAGTTATGCCCAAGAATTATAAGCCTACAATGTAGAATAAATTTCCATGCAAAACAATGTACCACTTTTGGCATAAAAATACTGACATAATTAGACCGCCAGGGAGGTTAAAAGAGGAATAGACTGCAGAGATGGAGACATAATTCTGCCGCTGTACCAAGCATTGGTCAGACCACATCTGGAATATGCAGTCCAGTTTAGGGCACTAGTTCACAAAAAGGACATTGTGGAATTGGAGAAAGTGCAGAGAAGGGCAACTAAACTAATAAAAGAAATGGAGGAA
Organism: Pyxicephalus adspersus; assembly: GCF_032062135.1. Lineage (NCBI taxonomy): Eukaryota > Metazoa > Chordata > Amphibia > Anura > Pyxicephalidae > Pyxicephalus > Pyxicephalus adspersus. The sequence goes on from NC_092859.1 coordinate 49,481,993, forward strand.
CTCGGCTATGAGGAGAGATTAGCTGAACTGAATCTATTCTGCCTTGAGAAGAGATGTTTAAGAGGGGATATGATCCCCCGCACGGGGTGATTCCCATCCACGGACGAGTTGTGGTCCATGACAAAGTTTTGGTGGTCTGCTGCTCTGGCTGGTGCAGCCCCACAGGTTGGCAGCCACTGATATAGAGAACTCTCATCCCCATTATTCACTTTGAGATCATTACAAAGAACAAGAGGGCACTCTGTGTCTGGAATAAAAGAGGTTTAAGCTCCGGATAAGGAAAGGATTCTTCACTGTAAGGTCTGTGAAAATGTGGAATCGGCTCCCTCAGGAAAGAGTTTTAACAACTACTATAGATTGCTTTAAGAAAAAAACTGTATGTTTTTCTAAGATGCACAGAATATAACTGGGTATTAAAGTTTTAAAATAAAGATAGCAGGGATCATTGATCCAGGGAACATCCGATTGCCTCATAGAATCAGGAAGGAATTTTTAGCGTCTGACAAACAAAATGGTGCATACCATAGAAATTGAAAAAGAGTTTAGACTAGATGGACACAGTTTCACTATTTTTATTTAGCAATAAAAACACTGCTAAAAATAGGTGTAACCAACATTTTTCCAAATTTTGGAGTGTCATATTAAATGTAGTCAGAGTGAACATGAACATTTGTCTTAGTAAGCACATATTTTTCCTCTAATAAATTTGTTATTGTAAACTTTTTGTGTTTTATTCTATTGGGTTTAATGTATCATTCCCTGGCTTACCATATCTGCTAATGTCTAAATCAAAATCTGTCATGATAATTGGAATTGATTTATTTTTTCAGATCAATGGATTTTTCAGAAGTTCTGTGCTTGAAGTTGTTTGGTGAGAGAAGGACTCCAATGTATGTTGAGTTTGTTGTTTGTAAAAACCCTTGATGTCTGTATTACTGTAATAAAATAGCAAGAAGCTTTGCGGCACCAATTAGAAGTCATAAAATCATAAAACAAGATAATATATGTAATTTAGATTACAAATTGAAACTGATAAATTATATAAATCTGTAAAGTCTTTAATCCAGATTTCTCTCCTGGAGGTCAGCATCTGCTATACTACTGTAAGTGCATTATTCCTAATAGGAAGTCTCTTTGTCTCTTGCATTAGAACTTCATCTAGCTGGGAATATGATATTTTTTTCTGGCTCAGGTCTGCTCAGCTGTAAAGCATGGCTGCATACACTTCAGTTGTAGTTTGCAGTTTACAATTTAGTAATAGTTCACCAAACCCCTTTAGAATTGAAGGGAAACCTATTTGGAATTGTCTGACAAAGTAGAAGACGTCTGCAAAGCGCAACATTTTAAAAAGATAAAAAAACAGTAAATGCCATGAATGGTTGGGTTATTTCAAATATCTATACCAAATGCTCTATAACTAAAAGGAACAATAAAATAGATAAAGGATGACCTTGCCAACCATCATTGTGTGTGTGTGTATATATTTACAACAGTTTTAGTCCTCAATCAATTTATGCTTTATGACTTAGCACAAATTCCACCTGCTTGAGGTGAATGAAAGAGGACAGAAGCTTGGACAATTTATTGAAAAAAAAAACTTTAGGATCTATGTTTGACAGGGATATTGATCTATAGATGTTACAGTGAGGGTGAGGAGAGGGTTTTTTTTTATCTATATAGGTTTTTGTAAGGACAGAATGTAATAATGGGGCAAAAATCTTATAAAATTCAGATATAAAAAAAGATATACAAGATTTAAACTATCTGAGCTGATCAGGTAGATTGCCTATGAGGTATATTTGCCATCCAGGTGTGCAAGAGGCTAGAAAGAATTACCCATCTTGTACCTGCTATTTTGCTGGTGCAAACATCCAGCAAAGGCCTAAAAGAGAAATTGCAGAGTGAAAGTCTGTCTCGATAGGACATGTTACATTTTCACTACATTTTAGCAGCTTGAAAGATTTCCTCTTTAACTTTATATAAGTGCATGTGGCCTATAACCTTGGTATGCTAAGGATTATTCTAAAAATTTGTAAACGTCTGCATAAAAAAGACAAATGATAGATATTTTGTCAGGTATCAGATTGACTTATGTTGCCTTCTCTACCTTTTATATAAATATTTTCACAAGGTGTGTAATGATATACAGTAGCACTAGAGGGCAGTATTGCCTGTATAAAGTAAGGCATTCCATGGTTGGCAACATTAGAGTTCCATGGAATGTTTCTAGTTTTTCTGTAATTTAAAAACCGACTAAGCATATGAAATTACCTTAACCAAATCACAAATAAAATATGATGCATTCAGCAAATTCCTTGCAAATGCCTGTTGGCATTTGTTCATCTAAAATCCACATAAATCATCTAAACTCTTGCCTTACAGTCTTACAGTTCTCTGTCCAGGGTTATTGCACTTGAGGCACTCACTACATGAAGTTGTATCTAAATTTTACTTTTGCTTGGTGATCTTAGTTCCTTTTATAATCTAAGAAGGAGAATATGTTTATTGACATGCTCTAATATTGCTTTGTATTGAGTATAAGGGAAGTAGTGTTGGTCGAATAGCTCACTATTGGATTCGGCAGCTATTCGCTCGAATATAGCAAAAAAATTCGGGTGGTCGAATGTCAAAGTCGAACACCATTAAAATCAATGGGAGAAAAAATTCGGGTTTTTTTCAGCACTGTATAGAGCTTCTACAGCCTCCAAACAAATGTAAAAAGATACATTATAAAAGGATACATAAAAAGATACATTGTAAAAAGATACATTATAAAAGGATACATAAAAAGATACATTGTAAAAAGATACATTGTAAAAAGATACATTGTAAAAGGATACATAAAAAGATACATTGTAAAAAGATACATTGTAAAAGGATACATAAAAAGATACATTATAAAAAGATACCTAACACTATTACATACCCCTGTACTTCACTTGAAGATTAAAGAGCACCTGTCACATCAATATTAGGCTAAAGCTAGGTACACACTTCCAATAACTATTGTTAGAAAATGAACGATCAACGATTATGCACGATTATACTTGAACAATCATATTGTGCACAATTCTGTGCATGCTGTAACAATATGATCGTTCATATATAATCCACCAACAGTGTCCACACACTAGATACAATCGTTTGAACGATGCAGGGAGGGACATGTAAAGGAGAAAGTGTACTGCAGAAACATGCACAATCACTGAACGACACGATACTGTACACACGATAGATAGTGAAAGATCACCAATCAGATCCACCGTGGCGGTCGTTCATTTCCAACGACAATCCTCGTTCATCGGCGTCCTTGGTCACTTTTTTTTGGCCAATCGTTTGTTCATCGGTCGTTCGTCAGTCGTTTCTAACAATAATTATTGGACGTGTGTATGCAGCTTTAGTCTACACGGACTGTTTACCCAGCGTTTAACCTGAGGCTTTTTAAAGCCCATGTTTGAAGTCCCCATGCATTCCCATGGGCTAATCTACACCAGGACGTTTCCTTCAGGCACGTTTGTGAGCGTTATCTTAAACATTGCTTGCAACATTTAAAAAGTTAAAACGCTGGATAAACACGGGAAATTGCTTCCATTACACATACAGAATACATGTCACAGCTCCTCTAGGGCTGCGGGAGTGATCAGGGGAGCAGAGCTGTCAGCATAGTAAAGCTCTGCTGATTGCTCTGCTCCCTGATTGGCTGAGGAAAGGGAAACCCTGTTGATGCTTGAGCTGTCATCAGGGTTTCCTATTTCACAGCCAATCAGGGAGCAGTAGAGGTAATGAATGGAGATAGTATCTCCATTCAACCTCTATTGCCCTCGTATTGCCTGCGGTTACAGCTAATTGAAGGCACCTGCTTTCAATTAGCTGTGACCGCAAAGCTCCCACGGTCCAGGAATCCCACAATGACATTATGATTCATAATGTCATTGTCAGATAACCTGTAAAAAATAAAAAGAGAACAAGTTAAAATAAAAACACATACAAATAAATTAATTTAAGAAACATTTTTATTTTTTTTTAAACTTTTTTTTTTCCCGAATTTATGCTGTCGAATCCCGAATTTTCGCTGTGTTTTTCGGGTCGGGTCTATCCGAATTCGAACAGCCATATTCGGGTCGAATATAGGGACAACCCGAATTCGAACATCAACACTAAAGGGAAGGTTGCACACCACAAACTACCTAATTTGTCTTAGACAAAATAGCATAACAATGAGATGGAGGAGTAGATTTTCAGTAGTTCCAGTTCTCAAAAAGTAGGGTTCTAGGAACCGAATTAGAAAATAAACCTGAATAAAACTAAAAATAGACTGTAGTCTTCTGTAGACCAGCAACACTGCCAAAAGCTTGAACACTATAACCACTATGGATTGCATAGACTGTGTGGATCTCTAAATTGAACTAAATATGTGGCTAGACATTTAAATATGTACTTATTCTTAACAAACACCTTTATTCCAGCAGATCCCTCAATGGCGCTGGTCCTTTCCTCGATCCAGTCTGTGTCGTGGTAGAAATCTTCAATCTTCTCTTCTGTCTTCTTCTTGTCTTATTGTTATGTCACCCAGGTGACATAGCCTGTGGTAAAGGGGAAAAAAGAGAGTTGATCTCATGCGTGAAATCAGCATCTCTTTCACCTTGGTGGAAAAAATGCCAGAGCAGCCAGAGCCTCTTGGGATGCATGGCGTAGGTATCCTTGGAGGCTCTGCACTCCCATTCAGTCTTGATTGCCCAGACCCACACCCACAGATATGAATTTATATTCAGAGAGATAGATGTCTCTGGATGCTGCCAAAATATAGAAACATGAAAAGCTATGCAAATTTACATGACTGATTTCCTATATAATGTTTCCACATTCCTAAAACCCATCTATATTGAAAACAGTGACTAGCTACTTCTACCACCTCATGTGCTTTAGTATTGGCTAATAAGGCGACCAAAAGGTTTATTTTAGGAAGCCAAAACTTTGGTATTCTTTAAGAAAGGGATCAAAACATTAGCTGTAATCTGCTAGGCTTTTGGCATTTTAATAATAGTATGATTATGTTTTGGCAGGTCCTTTTACCTTGCCTCAAGTATCATAATACATAATGTACAGTATCAACGATGCACAACTTGAGGCTGGTGACCTTCTGCAAACAAATCTTTAATACGTATTTCATAACTCAGATGGAAAGAAAGTGGTTGTCCAGCTATTTTTATCCTGGGCTAAATTGTTCTTTACATGACATAGCTAAATTTTGCCTTACATTGGATTAGGAATAGTTTTACTGATTGAGAGCCTTTGATGTTTATACTGCACACATGCCACCAAAATATTCTTCAAAGCATATGTAAAAGTGAGAAAGCCCAGTACATAAAATGTAAACCTAATGTACAACTCAGTGTGCAGACTGCAAGAGTAAGAAGAATGTAACGTACAGAGTGCAGGGGCCAAGAGTAATTGTAATGAACAGCTTAGCAAATTGTAGAGGTAAGGAGTAGGTAACATACATTGTCCAAATGTCCAAAGTAGTAAATAATGTACAAAGTGCCAGGGCTAGGAGAATAGTAAACAGTCCCTAAAATTCATTCCACCAACTGTTATCAGTTACAGGCATTTCAACAAGACACACCTACCTACCTTTACTCACTCACACCCCCAGACATACACTTACACCTATACATGGATATATACCCACACACTCATACAAACACTTACACATACAATAAACTTACATACACAGACGCATATACATAGGTTCCCACTCTAACAGGCGCATACACTGTCACTTTCCTTCTGCTACCAGCAGCTTTTCCCCAGCACTGGTATTAGTTGGTGTAGTGATAACCTAACAACTGGGGTCAGTAGATGCAATATTAATTGTACAAGTAAAGATTGTTCTCTGTCTCCCTATGTTGTATTGGTAAGTAAGGTAATAGCCACCCTGTAATTGTATAAACATAAAAAGGCAAAAGGAAGGACAGACGGGTTTGAAGGCTGATTTTTAAAGAATAACTATGTATTTGTTAAATAATTCATACATAATTATGTAACAATTTTTACATCACCAAGCCCATTGTTTCATCATGGGACTAGAGTATCCATATTTTACAGTAAACAACTACAGTCGTTTTGTAACCATTTCAGTCTTAGTCGCCTGACGTGTTATGCCTAATTTGGCTATTTAGGGGTATAGTGGGACTTGTGTGGTCTATATAAATCACATAAAAAACAAATAAGTAACATATTCGAATGTGGTACATATACGTCACAAATTAAACAGATACATAACCTAGTAAATGAAGTATATTACATACCAAAGAGGAATATATGTATTTATACACAGGTAGAACAAAGTTATATGAAAGCGTAGTGCAAAATGTTTGTAAGTAGTGTGTCTTTGTATCTATATAAGGTGATGAAATAAATAAGCTGGTTTATAGGAGTGTTCAAAGTGTGTTTGATAAACATAGCGGATGTGTGTACAAAGAATTGTTCAGGTAAGTATCAGTATAGAAAGGATGAAAAGAAAAATGGCTCCTTAAGGCAGTATTATTGTAAAATCTTTTATTTATATTCATTAAAATAAAATAAATGTCTTAACATACATACATATAAAGTTTTAGTACTTTGACGTTATGAATCTAGATACATTACATCGGGTTGGTTATAATTTACACCAAACCTTTGTGCTGGTTGCCTGCTGACAGGACACTCTTTTCCTTTTTATCCCAAAAAATTTTCATTATCTCACTTTGGAGAGTGAATATCTGTTTAGTATTTTACATCTCTCTACAAATAACTTATCCTCACCAAGCAGTCAATCCACCAAGTCTATTCTACCAGTGTTTTTAACAGGACTACCTTCATGGAAAATCAAGCTTGAACAAGTGTATTCAGACCACAACCCCCCCATTTTGTACGATTCTGGTATTCGGGCATTCTTCCTCCCCTGAGGAAGCCCACTAGGGCGAAATACGTCGGGAGAGACCATTAAAAGGAAAATCACCTATATTGCCCTTCACTTCACTGGTGTTTGGTGTACATTATAACCAACCCGATGTACTGTATCTGGATTCATATTGTCAGAGTACTAAAACCTTATATGTATGTATGTTAAGACATTTATTTTATTTTATTGAATATAAATAAAAGGTTTTAATCAATTTTAATATAATACTGCCTTAAAGAGCCACTTTTCTCTTCATCCTCTCCTTATCCTCAGTATCAGTATAGATTGTCCAAAATCAGAAAGAAAGGCCTGGAACAGGAGAACTTAGATAGGGCTAGTGAAAAGCCTTCATGACTGGGAGGGGATAGAGAGCAGGCAGGTAATGTGTTAAGTTTAGGGTGGTTTTAGGGGAGGTAGTAATTGGAGTAAGGGGTGATTTAGTAGTGGGATAGGAAAAAAAGAGTTAAAGGATGGGGGGAAAATGGAAGGGTTGGAGTATTCAGCAACAGGATAGGGGGAGAAAAAGTTTCCCGCCCGCCCACCCCTGTTTTTGGTAAAGGTGACACCCGTCTCTGTTTTTGGTAAAGGGGAATGTATTAAGAAGGTGGTGAATGTATTAAGAAGGTGGTTCTCGAGAGAATTTGGTGTCGTGTAATGTTTTCAGTGGAGGTGAGAAACCCATCTATGGTGTGGGAGTCCTTGGAAATATGCTGGTACAGGAAGGATTGAATGGTTTTAGATTAGAGGGCTGCAAGTACCGGTGGTGAGCTGGGTGGTTGCAGCTGGAAGCATATATATCACGGTGAAGCAGACCCAAAAGAAGGGGGTAAAAGGTGGGTCTTCAAGGACCAGTAACCAGGGGTTTAAATTAGGTAGAATGTTAAAAGGAGTTTGTTTAAGTTATGCTTATATGGTTGTTATGGTAAGGTTATTTAATGTTGTTTTATTGTTATATATGGTTATTTATTTGTTACTTTAAAGTTATTTAGGTTTTGTGGGCCATTACAGGTCATTTAACCAATGTTATTGCTGTATTATTTATAAAGGTAAGGGAGGGTACTGAATGCGGGTCTCTGCCTTGTCACATGAAGGTATATACTTTCTTGGGTATAGTGGATTGTCAAAGTATAGAAAACAATTTAAAAGCAATCTCTAGATAGACTTTGGCTGGTATTGAGCCTAATAGAGGATAAACATAGATAGATAGTTTAGTATAAAGTTGTTACTTATTTGGTAAAAGTATAATAAAATTGTAAAGTGAAGTTGTCAAAATCACTTACATTGCTGTAGAATTTTTAAGGATAGAGGAAGTACAGGCCAAAACAAAGGATTCCCTGTGACTTAATTGGGGCTCCGAATCTGTCCAAGAGGGAGCCAGCAGTTAAAGCTGTGCATAGTGTGATGCGTGCATCCGAGTACGTCCGAGTCCTGCACACACGCCATGCGACACCAATGGCTGTATCTTCTCACAATCGGTCTGACAGCCCTTGTGGCTGTATCTGGAAGAGGCAGACACACAAATAGATTTTTCTTGGTAAACAGACATACTTATTTCACATTACTAGTATTACCTTCTAATAACTTTATCATTCATCTACTTGTTTACATTACTCTTGTTATTGTTTTATTTATTTAATTTAGGCAACTTTCAATCTGGAAGTTTTTCTGTCTATACCAATACCTATAGGCATCCAGAATGTTAACCTGAATTATTGAAACACACTCAACTACCTGGTAATGGATGGATGGCTTGATCATGTTGAATTACTTCTTTTCTTTGATCCGTACATTCACATGTCAAGGAATCCTATTAATAGTAAAGTAAAGTATGGATACTCCAATCCCATGGCGAAACAATGGGCTTGGTAATATATAAAATTGTTTGTTATTTAATTATGAATGAATTATTTTAGGAATACATAATTATTCTTCAAAAAACAGCCTTCAAACCCTGTCTGTCCTTCCTTTTGCCATTTTCTGTAGATGAAATATTAACCCCTAGCATTGATGTCAATCACACTGACAGTATTGTGTGTATTTCAGTATGTGATGGTTGAGCATTACATCGTCATAACTACAAAAAATACTGTGGGAACTTAGATTGTGGTCCAAAAGAGTAAGGGGGTCACACAGCTAGTGGTCCATATGGACAAAGTTATTCTTTTAGCTATTCAATCAGCCAGTAATCTTTTCTTTAGAATCTCTTTCGTTTTTTGGTTTATTTATTAAGGAAAAAAAGAACCTACAGGTATGTGCTTATCATTGAGTTTCCCATAATTGACCTTTGCAAGTCAGCTTTAATGAGGATGATAGTGAGCATAATTAATCAACAGCTGCATGGGAAGGATGCAAATCCTTGTTATAAATGTCTTTGGTCCTACTGGGATTAACGTTTTGGCAAAAACATCAAGCTATTTAATATATTTTAACCAAAGAAGTAAATGACTACAACCCAGGAAAACGTAAACCGGGAAGCCAATTAAAAGTAGCAGACCATATTTAAAGCTATGTTATCTATCAGTATGTTTTCCTTGGACTGAATGTTAAATTCCATTTTGTTTTTCTTTTATAATTTTACATAATGTGCTTAACTAAATGAACAAAAGCATGCATGTGCAAATGAACATGAGCAGTACAAGCTAATAGTATTCTCATGTGTTCAGTATCATGTACACCTTGGAATACGAACTACAACATTTTCCCTTTTGCTAAACTTTTTAAATACATTTTTTACAAGTTTACTGAAAATTGCTGTTAACAAAGATCAGTACCTCAATCTAATTCATATGCACAGCTGAATGATCAGAGGAGTAACTGACTCCTGCCAATGGACAGGAATGTCTACATTATAAAATGTATAATTTATAATTGCCTGGATTCCTAAATTGCAAATTTCGGTGTAGAAAAGACAAATACACATTCTGAGATATTTAGAAAAATCAAAAAGTGGTACACTGGTGATTATTCAATTTATTATACCTGCTATTGAGAAACATAGAGAAACAGCATGAAAGAAAGTTAAAAGTGGCAGGGAGCTTTGTTAGATCTTTAATAACTTTGGAGGTGATTCATTTTATCACATGTAAATACCAACAGCATTAATTACACACATCTTTTTTTATTATATATATCAAATTTATGTTGAGCTAACCTATTGGACCTATAATTGTTCCTATGCTTGATTACTATGGAAATTCTAAAGGACACCAAAATTCAAAAAAGAATACATATGACTGACAATATTTGTAAAGCCTAGAGTCACACTTTAATGGCACTATATTGCTGTTTTGCTTGTATTGTTTGTTTGATTTTTTTTTTATTTAAATATACTTTTTGCTGTTGGTTGCACCTTAATAAATAAATATTAATTGGAAGGCAAAAATTCTAATTAGATTGAAGTTAACATGTCAAAATATTTTTCTACCTTGCAGCAAGATAACTTGAAAATATATCTTATTTTCTGTAGCTGTGACAAAACAGCTGGGTGGCTTCATAATGATTTATATGCACCTGAAACCAGTGACGTCAATGGATCTGAGATGGATGGCTTGATCATGTTGAATTACTTCTTTTCTTTGATCCGTACATTCACATGTCAAGGAATCCTATTAATTCTATCACAATGATAAAAGTTGTTGTATTAAAAATGTATTTATTTTCACACTGGCCTACATGTATTTTTTTTACTGAATTTATTTGTCCCTTAGGTAATAAATAACAGCTGTCTTCTAAATTAACTAGCTATGAATATACAATTCAAGCAATAAAGATAACATGATCGTGGTTCATTTTTAATAAAAGTGTCTTCTGGAGAGATACTAAGCAGTGATGAGTTCTGAAACAATCATTCCTGTATATAAGACATTGAGCTTACAGTAACACAGACACATGAATGTAAAACACAGTGAAACATTCATGGCAATGCCATTGCACAGCAGAATAGAATTTATCTGTCTGATGAGAATCCCATTCTTTTCTGCTAAGCTTGGGTCCATTTTTGAATGTGCCATGGTTGCTGTAAAAAAAACAAATGCCTCGACTTCATTTACTGGGTAAGAGCGTAGGAACCACTATTCCTGTTTCGAGTAGGGACAGGTAACAGTTCACATTTTTTTGCAAACATTGACATGAATAAGTAGCAAGTTAGCAGTTAGGTATTTGCACAACTTAGAACTGTAAAAAGGCAAAGGTAATTGTAAATGACAACTAGGACAACTAGTATGAAATAAAACCTTCCAAGTAGCAAAGCAGAAACAATTTATAGCCAACTTTGAAACTGTAACATTTTATTTTCATTTTGGATTGAGTGTGGCAGGGTAAAAACTGTTGTCTGTGCCCATTCTGAAGATTTTCTGAAGACTTTTAGTAAAACTGCACCTTGAGAACTGTCATCAAAGGAATAAACATTATTATTAGTCATACCGATATCATGATACAGCAGAGTAGCATTTTTGTTGAAAATACCCAAATTGGGAAAGAGTATGAGTTTCCTTTTTTCAGTAGGGATAGAAAATTGCCTATATATTTCCTCTTTCAAATATAAGGATAATTAAAGAAGAACCTTGGGTAAAAAAAACATAACATACATATTGCTGTATTTGCATATCTGTTTTTTTAATTCTGAGCCCCTCTAATTTTTTTATTCTGTTAATTCTGCCAGTATGGTAAGTATGGTAATTTGCTTGGCTGTAAACCAGTTGTTATGGGTAATGTAAATCCTGGGCAGATGCAAGAGTTTCATCAGTGAAAATGGCAGTGCCTATACCTTTAGCACTTACAAGTCCTGGACCTGGCATCATTGCAGGGCAACAGCACAAGGTAACTATGTGCCAAAATAGGCAGGCATGCTGTGGATACTTGCCGATTATGGCCGAAGATTACCACCTACCGAGTTTAGTTCCGCTTTAGGCAATCAAGTTGTCCACCAAAGGAGGTAGTCAGTGTGAAAACACATTTGTGCAGGACCCAGTCCTGCCAAGTTATACTTTTAGGGCTCAAGCAGGGCATTGATGCCAAAAGGTACAGGAAATATCCCTTCTGCAACAAGAATTCTTACCTGCCTGATTGCTCTGTGGAACTGTCGAAATATCTGCACTGCACAAGGCAATCTCAGGGCAATCTTGGTCTCCCCTGCTCCTGCCAGGTCTGAATGAACTTTTGCATGCCTTCCTGTGTATAGCTGGGTTTAGTTTTTCTTTAGAGCCTGTTTTTGAAGTGTAACTCCAGGCCAAACTATTTTTTCAGTTTCTACATAACGTTGTAGGTCGAGAACCTATTTTAGGTTTTTATTGCTGTCAGTTTGACCATTGGGGAGGCCTTACTGTTCCACAGACAGAATGGGCAGTGAGAGGAAATGCCAGTGTAACAGTTGCCCAAATTTGTAATGATTTCCTCTTCTCAGTTGTGGTGACTACTGCATAAAGTAAGATTTCCCCTCTGAGAATGGTCACTAATACAAACTACAAGCATGTAAGAAGTTATAGATCCTCATCTGCACACCTAGCATTAAAACCAATTTGTCAGCAAAATAGCAAGAAAGGTACAATTTAAAAGGAAGGGTTGTCACATGGATATCTCTATTTTTCTTCTTGTAATGATATTCTTTAGAGCAAGTTAGAAATAGTAACCACCTTGCTTGTATTCACAGATCTCTTTTAAATTTTATTTTATTATGAGATCATAATAATGACAGGTTTACTTTAAGATAGCGTAGCACTAAAAAAGCTGATGTAATTACATTTTCTGCACCAATAGGTGAATAAATAAATTATCTTTCAAAAACTGTTCAAAAAAATGCTCATGCGTCAATACAAATTTTATAGGACAATTTTAAAATAAAGCCTAAGCTCTTTTACTCAATTCAGTCTTCTGTCTCAGACAGATAATTTCTTCTTTCATGTTTTTTAGGCATTATAAGCTAATTTGTATTGTTACATAATAACAGATAGGCTTATTGAAAAAAAGTATAAAAAAAATAAATAAACTAGTGTTTTCTGAGTGGCAACCATTCTTCTACTGATCTATCTATCTGGACCAGTGCAATAACATAGATGATCATACTGCAAATTTATAGGACAGTCAACATATTCCTAGAGAATGATGAGTACGATGGGGCGGAGGGGAGACTTATGTTAAGCTGGGTCATAAATAACTATTGACATTTCTAATAACACTTGACACTGTAATACTAAAGTTAGCTAAATTTTCAGATATACAAATAATTGTACTTTTTATAAAAAAGATCTAAAACCAGTTTCTAATAGTGTGTAAATATATGGAGGGATAATTCATAGAGTAGATTTAGAAGGAAACTATCCACATCATAAACCAAAAAATGTGGCTGTGCCTCCCACACACTGCCAACATAAAATACCAACACTAAAGCTACATAGACCTTATTTCAGTAAGCACTTCCAGAGCTATTACTGTATATACCCGAGAATAAGCCAACTATTTCAGCACCCAAAAAGTGCTGAAAAAGTCACCCTTGGTTATACTCCAGTCAGGTGCATGGGTCCCTCCCTCGATTGATATGTGGGCGCCGATGACGAGACTGGTGTTCCTCAGAGGCTGCAGAGGGAAGCCCTAACGTCAGTGGTCGGGGCGCGGCTTGTGCGGGACCTGCACAAGCCGGGCCCACATCACAACATCACAACACGATGTACAGGCTCTGTACAGAGCCTGTACTGAATCTGGGCTGTTGGTCTGTAACAGCTTCATAATCCGGCTGTGTTATAATGAGCTCAGACCCTCCGCATGTTCTATGACTTTGTTATAGAGAGAAGTGCAATAGAAGTATATTGCAATGTATTATGTGTAATAAATTGCAATGTATGATAAAACAATTTGTATGATAAAATAAACATGGGAACCACAAAAAAAAACTAAAAAATTCATTGTACACATTTTCCCACCCACGGTGGTTTCAGGGCTCACGTGTGGCTTTGTATCAGAGCGGTGTTAATGCTAATAGTGAGTACGTGTTGCATTCTCATGCAGCAGTACACACACCATATTGACACATTATAACACCACTATAACAAACTACACTTAAAACTGTTTTTTTGTTCTGTTGACTTTATTAAAGGTGTTTGGCAAGTGTTAGCATCCCTACCCATGTATTTCTATACCTAGCAATTGATTCTACCCATACATTTACCCCATGGGCTCCATATGTAAACAATTGTTTGAAATTTCTACTCTAAGCACAGTGAGCCCGGCTAGTAAAATTGAAATAAATATTTAAAAACATATAACCCCCTGATGCCGCAAATAATGTAATTGTATTGGTATTTATTTTGAATATTGAAACTTGCCAGTAGCTGCAGCATTTCCCACCCTCAGCTTATACTCAAGTGAATCAATTTTTCCTGTTTTCCAAAGTAAAAATAGGTACTAAAACTCAGATCGACTTATACTCGAGTATAAACAGTGATTAGTGTCCAGGACTGCTTTCAAAATCTTGTTATTCAGATATCCCCCATCATACAACAGATCTGTGTCTTCACTGATATTCTTTTGACACTGTAGCAGGTTGGTATGGCATATTAAACCAATGTTACTTAGGTCCATGGTGTGACATCATAAAGATCTTTAAGACTACTTCACAAGGTGACACTATATTTCTTTTCACAAATTACCCTCTGTATATCCATTTTTCTTCTTAAAGTAACATACCTCCAAATATCTTTATACATTTATTTAATAGCATATAAAATATGGGATAATGCTCATCAAAACCACATTTAAATATTGGTAAAAAATATCAAAATCAGTGTTTAGTTTTGTGAAATAGCTTGTTTTACTTCTCATACCGATAAATATCTAGTGACTGGATTTTAATATTTGAAATCCAAGAATAAAGTAGAAGTTTTCTTCTTTTTTATAATTTATGTGTCTTCCCCTATGAAAGTTTTTACATTTTTATTGATTCTACCCATGTACGATATACCACAAGAAGATAACTAAAGGTTTTTTTTTACAAAGTTGCATGTCTTAAATTGCTTTTATATCAATAATTGATCTTAATCCTAATCAGTGAAGGACATAAAAACAGTGAAAGAAATGCAACTGACAAGTTATTTATAAACACTACAACAGGCAGTGTAAAGTGTATCTTATCTCCTCATAATTACATATATATATATATATATATATATATTTACAGGTTCACATAAAGGATTATTACATTTAACACATTTTACACATTTCCATAGTGATTGTATTTGTGCTTCATACAGTTCACTTTTTGTTTTGTTATGTTTTTATAATGACGAATGGATTTGTGGTAGACTAGGCTACAGTATGCTTTCATTATTCCATGTCATTGAGGTTCCTGCCCTCGAGACCTTTATAGAGGGGTGGGACATAGTCAGCTAAGAACACATTGAACTTACATGATATTACCACTTACAATCTCCTGAGATTCATGAATATTTAACATACTTATAATTTTCTGCTGAATGGATTTCTTTGTCCTAATATTCTCAAGGCATTTTAAAATGTCCAGCTCAAGAGTATGACTAACTATTTATTGCCCACACATAGTACATAGCATTCTTTTTAGGCATATATTCAGATGAAGACAATACCCACTCTGAAAAAAGTGCACCTTTTGTGTTATTTTTATATATTATGAGGGATTAACATCGAGCACACTTGTTGCATAGAGGTATTCCCAACTCATATAGGATTTAAAGGTACTCATTCAAGGGTTCCCTTAGTGGGGGTTCAGTGTCATCACTTTTTGACAATAAATAACACAAATTTCAGCCTCTTGGCTCTCTCTTAAACACACTTTTCAGAGGTATTGGTCCCACAGACCTCAATTTTGGTAGACCTCCTTTACTCTCCCAGCATACAGGCTACACACAGCTTATCTACCTGAGCCACCTGGCCTTAAGCTGCGTACACACGTGAGATTTTTCTCGCCCAATAATCGGCATCGGCCAGATATCGGGCGAAAATCTGGCGTGTGTACAGTTGGCGTCGTCCATCGTCCGATCGACCATCCTGGCGGATCCACGGACAATGAACGACGACCGATCCTAATGAAAGGGAAGGGGAGAGCGCACAGCAGGGTACCGCTCTGTCGCTCTCCCCCTCCCCTCTCCATAGAGCAGAATGGTGCTGTATGTACAGCACCGTTCATGCATCGTGTAGCCCTTTGTTGTTGGAAAGGATCGTGAAAGATCCTTTCCAACTACAAAATTTGCACGTGTGTAAGCAGCTTAAGACTCCGAAACCCCCACTGTCTCAAGAACACATTCTTTTATTCTACTTAGCCAGGTTATCCTAACTTTGTGTAAAAAAAACAACATACAACACTTTACTTTTCTTTACAACACTGCTTCAGTTCTTTATGGTTTATGGGTTTATGGGCATTCATTTATGCAATGCTCTTTCTAGGTCCTAAAACAGCACTTAGATCAGGTCAAGGTAAGGACTTTGACTGGGTCATTGCAGCACTTTAATTATTTTCTGGTTCAGCCATTCTATTGTAAATTTGCTGGTGTGACTGTGATTATTGTCCTACTGAATGTTCTAATTTTGGGCCAAGCTTTAGCACTTTTGCACAGATGGCCTCAAACTTGACTCTAGAATACTTTACCATGCAGAAGAGATCATGGTTGACTCAATGGTTGTAAGCTGCCCAGGTCCTGTTGCTGCAAAATGAGTCCAAATCACTAACCATCCTCCACCTTGCTCGAAAATTAGTGTGAGGTGTTTCTCCTGATATGTGATGTTTGGTTTTCATCAAATGCAGTGCTGTGTATCGTAGCCAAACATCTACACTTTGGTCTTATCTTGTCCAAAGGACATTGTTCTGCAAGTTTTGTGGTTTGTTCAGATGCTACTTTGCAAATCTAAGCCATGCTGTCATGATTATTTTAGAAAGAAGAGGTTTCCTCCTGGCAACCCTTCCAAACAAGCCATACCATTCTGTCTTTTTCTTAATGAAATATCATTAACCTTAAATTAGGCTAACTGAGGCCTGTAGAGTCTAAGACATAGATCTTGGGTTTTTTTGTAATGTCTGAGTGTTGCAAGGTCTGACTTTGGGGTGAATTTGCTAAGACATCCACTCCTGGGAAGCTTGACAACTGCCCTAAAGTTTCCACTTGGGAATAAACTTTCTCACTGTAGAATGATGGATTCTAAGTGGTTTGGCAATGAATGGCCTTCTAACCTTTCCCAGAATGATGAACAACAACAATTGCTTCTCTATTATCATTGTTGATGTATCCCCACCTTAACATTGTGTTAGCATACACCTTAATGATCCAGCCAACAAACTTCCAAAATTTCTGCTTTTTTAGAGGTTGTGAAATTTTGTCATTTAATTAGCACCTGGCTACTGACCCTTTTATTTCCTAAGTGGTAAGGTTATACTTGATTTTTCACACAATGCTTCTGAATTTTGACTTCGCCAATGTTAAATATTGACACATGTAAAATGGTCATGTGTTGTTGTTCATCTGAGGTTGTTAGGCTTGCTAAGGACCTGATTATTTCTTATTCTATCATGATTATTTTGTATTCTGCCTTTTTGTTGCTATCCAAATATTACACAACAGTTTAAGGAGCCCATAGCCATGCCAATAATTGTCACTCAAAATTTTATGTTTCTAGGATAATCATAACCTAATGTCCCCACCTTGGGGGGATGATAATTAACCTACCAGTATGTTGTTGATTTCTGCCTGGAGGAAAACTACATAAACATGGAGAGAACATTCAAACTCCATGTTCTTTATGAATAACTTCAATTTTATCTCTGTGATGTTAACACATTTCCAACATTTTTCAAATTCATCTTACTGTAAGAATAATTAGATAATGCCATTTTTTGAAGCTGGTGGAATAATATTGTATTATTAGCATTTTTGTGTAAGGATTTCTACATACACTAGACTGAGTAAGACAAAGCTGTACATGCTTCATCTGCCCCCACATGATGATCCTTGGCAGCTTAGGCCCCATGGGCTGCATTGTGAGGAAAATAATGGAGTAACATGTACCCCTTCATTTAGATGTTCGCAAAATATCTTTCCAAACTGAGTATGTCTTGCAGCAGAGGAGAACTAAAAATATAAATACAACATAATCAAAGTGCACCTGTACCCAGACTATGAGCACACTTACCTGTAAAAAGATTCCCATCCAGAAGTATGATAGCTTTGATTACCCTCATAGCTCCCTTGCTGCTGTTGTCATCTTGACCTTGTCTTCTTTTGGGTTTGAATCTTTGGCTATCCTCATTAGCTGGGTGAGTTCACAGAAGCTATTTGATCTAGGAAAGAAATTGTACTAAACCTGTACACTAAATTGCACATGAGCAGCTCAGTGTACATAAAAAGTACTGACAAAGAATGGCTTTATAGTTTTTTCGACCAATAAAAAACCTGCCAATTGTGACTTTTTCCTTAAGAAGCTTATTTCCACTTTAATTTTGACCCCTTAATTATTTTACTTAGTTTGAGTCTGGACAAAAGAGAACCTGAAACAACTAAGATTACGTCATCAATTTAAATAACCGATCTTTAATCTCTAATCTTTAGTTTAAAATGAGAACAAAGTGAACCTGTAATAACTTTAAATATTGAACCATGCAAAAGAAATAAAAATGGAGTCTTTGCCAGCACATGATTTAATCATGGCTGATTAAAAAAATACTATACAGGTAGTCCCCGGGTTACATACGAGATAGGGACTGTATGCTTGCTTTTAAGTTGAATTTCTTTGTAGGTCGGAACAGGTACACTATTTTATTAAATGCAATTAGGACAGATGTTTGTCTCAACATAATATTAGGCAGTGTGGTGTCAGTTACTGTATAAAATCCTCACTATGAGTTAATCACAAAGCAAGAAAAAAAACTTTTGGGAGCCCTAACATTTATTAACTCCTGGAGCAAGCTGTGCTTTGATATGCAAAAAAGAAACAACTGCAGAGTTTTGTCAATAAAGAGTTACAAGAGGTTGCAGTAGAGATCACCAACAACCTCATCTGTGTTTAGCAAATAATTTCTTCTGCAAGTCATGCATATTGCCCCCCTCCCCCATGAAGCTTCCGTCCTGCACATGAGCGAGCAGGGAAGCATGTTCATATCTAGGAAATGGTCCATATGTCGGATGTCCTTAACTCGGGGACTACCTGTACATCAATTTATTTAGGCCCAGGTTACTATTCCCTTAATAAGTGAACAGTCTAAGTTCTTATAGTTAATCAATACTACTGTTTAATAATAAGTAGACTTTCTCACCTCAACATATTTATTATTTTTGAGTTTCAGAGTTGTTCTTTAACACGCTGGCAAGTACAGTAATCTTAGTTCTTCAATTTCAGCAAACTAGTCCAAAAACAATTATCTGTGCTGAGAGATATTTAAACAGCATTCTGTGTATACCAGACATAGCTCGGATTACAAAAGATGGATGACTGAAAACATAATCACTATGATTTATAAATGCCTAAGCAAGCCAAGCAAATGTAAGTAACTGCTAGCAGGGGATTGTTCAGTATTTCCCTTTACTTGCTTTATATTTAGCTGAGAAAATATTCTTTTGCGTTGTAAGTTTATGTTTACTTTGAGGCTTAGTAATAGGGTTTATATATCTTATTATTGTATATAAGTAAAGGAAAATAAAAGAGAAAAATAAAGGTGCTGCATACATCCTCCAATCACATCATAGGTCTTTACATCTCACACTACACAATTGCAGGCATGGGTCACCCTAGGCTCCATCACATACAAGGAAGTGCACTAGCATTTTTTATACTGGACAAAATGTACAGGGTACAGTTTAAAACAATTAACATTGTATTGTGTTCCCTTTAACTTAAAATCTTGAGTTATTGATTTTGGGTACTAATGTATCTGAAACCTGATACATTATGTACCACCAACACATTTCCATTAACAGTATAAGGTTCCAATCTGCCAATTTACCTAATGGTACAGTTTGGAGAAATTCTTATTTTTGGAAGAATATTGAACTGTATATTAACAGTTCACTAACTTTGGCCCATAAAATGAAGACTAAACTTCCAATGGAGTAGGGTGATGATTTACCATGTTTTTCTAGGTGTACTGATGCAGGGTAGCTGAATTTTGTCTCTCATCATTCTTTTTTCCTTATTTCCATTGTTAGCATGCTTTGTGTGACTTTACTATCTGACCTTACTTAATGTCACACAGCACAAAAAAAGGAAGAAAATAGCACGAGACTCGTAGTCTAGGGAGAAAGAACTTTAAATTTATCCCTGACTTTGAAACCAACCTAAATCAAAACTATATATTCAAAATCCAATAAATAAAACTGCTCCAACTAGCTATCAACCAGTGCTCTATAGCACATCTATTCATAGTAGTGCTCTGATATTATTACCAGCTATCCCCCATATGAAGGGACTGGACTTTTTTAAAAACTGAAACCCTCTCCTCTCTCTCTCTTTACTCTCTTTTCTTATGTTTTAGTTCTATTGATTACATTTCTATAAAAATGCACAGTTTAACCACATAAAGTGTTATACTGATCTAATCTTTGATTCTAAATTTTATACTGTTGCATTTTGTTTTTTAAAAGACTAAATGAAAGGTTGTGTTCCAAAATGTACTTGTTGGTTTACCAATTTTTTCTTTATTTTTCATGGACCTAATATTGAGATGAGTGCAGAGGTGAAAGGTTTTATTTGCATGTATATTTTGTGTTCAAAAATATCCCTCCAACTCAGCTCAAACATTAGAAAGGTATGCTATGATGGGAAACCATGACCTGAGAACATTGTTTGGACATGTACAAACTAGGCTGGTATAAATTTCATGTTTGGAAGGAGGGGAGAGAAGGGGTATAACATGCCTTATCTAACAACAATGAACCTTGGTTTAAATTACTCTATTTGATTAAGGTTGTTCAAGAAGAAGACCCCACCTCATTCAACTCCCATTAAAGGATAAGCAGAAGACCCGTGCATTGCTAGCTAAGTAAGTTGAGAAAGTTGAGTAAGTTGGTGAAATCAATTGGATAAGTGCATCATTGTATTTAATTAGTGTTACACAATACTAGTTTTTATACCAGCAGAAGGTGCTTTGTATGTCCTTTCCTTATTTAGAATTTGGTAAATGGACATGGTTGTTTTCTAAACATGTTGCATTTTTGTATATTGTTTGTATGCACATGTATACAAACAAATAAAATAGAACAAGAAAGCTTGCAGTTCCCTAAAAAACACATTAATCAAATAGTAAACAATCGGTGATTACATTATTACTGAAGGACCTCTACTGTGTCGTGTTGCCATTAGTCTTAAAGTTGTACAAAATGTGTGTCTGAACCTTCCCTGTACCTTTTTTACCCCTCTTAAAACAGGAACCTTTCTGTTCCATATCAAAGTCATCCAAAATTAATTTCATACCAATGATAATCCATACAATTTTCATTGCAGTGTGTTTTATTGTGAGTTGAGAACTTGTTTGTGTCATGTGCATGGGGATGCCAGGGAGTTTAGTCTAGGAATGTAAACAGATGTTGCTGGAACATGCGTTCTGTAAATATGTGACAATAAATTGCAGCTGTTTCCATTTGGTGGTGGAAAAGAAATAAGAAGACCATTAGCACTATCTGGAATTTTGGGTTTAATATACTGCATTCTAAAATAGTTTTAATATTTCCCACACAAAAAATAAACATGTGATTGTCACTACTAGGGAATTGCCCAAAAAATGGAAGGACATATACGTGAGATAATTCAAGCAGAAACATTTACAAAATTAAGATTTGGGGACTACAATTAATTGAGTAGTTGGTTAAAACAGGGGAACAATGCATAGTGAAGTGAATATGTGGATAATCCATACCTTGTAAGGTGGCCCCAAGTCCACCTACTGAAAAATGTACATTTACATGTCCACATTTTAGATTTCCACAGCTGTACCTAATTTTTTACGAATAAGCTACAGATGATATAGTGCAATGTTTCAAAACCAAGCAGGACACCATCCCCAAGCCTTAAGTGACAAGACTGTGATTATAACTTTCATGCTTCAATTTTTTACACCAAAATGAGCTCAAGTACCAGATTATGAAAAATGAGAGCTACCCTGTACTGCAAAGACCCCGTCTTACAGTGCTGCATGTGTACTTCAACACACAAAAGCAAGGCAAGGTCCTGCTACAAAACCATAATGGGACATTTCTTCTGAACAGAGCAAAAAGAAGCCACAGCAAAATCAGGTATTTTACCATCAAATCACAGAATGGTGTGTTTTCCTGTAGTTCACCATTCTATCATTACGCTCAGCCCAACCACTTAATTCCTTTTAATCCATGATATTTAATGAACATTTTTTGCTGCAGACCAGGAGCTTGCACAGGCAAAATATTACATTACTGGCAAATAGATCTTACTACTTTGGAAATAATGTAAATGAAGACCACAATTGTGCACATTTGTCTCCTGCTTTTACTTCCGTCTAGACTTGGTTTACCAGGTTTTTCCTATATTTGCAATGAAATCACATACAAAAGGAGTTCATCCTGAAAGCCCACTTCCAGGTAATGTTAAATACCTCTTAATACACCATTGCTGAACATCCACAAAAGAAAACAGAATGTCCACTTTGGGATGAAAAGCAAAAAACTAAATTGTCCATACCACAGAGCATTCATGAATATAAGTATTTTGGCACAAAACATTAATTGGATACTCCTAAGGATACTAAGGCAGATCTCTTGTCCCTTGTAGAACTAATAATTTTCTGCTGCATCCCCAGAAGCTGGTACAGACTCCAGTCACTAAGAGTCTGTGTAAAAGATACCCTTGTAATATTTCTTTGTAGGTTCTAGGGAATGTGGGAAAAAAGCAATGATAACACCTAAACGATGGTTTACGGCGTTAATATTATAATAAATAAGTAAATTTATATTATATTTATACAAAGGTATATCATGATGATAATATAAAATGAAATAAACAACAATATTTCGACAGTAACAGCCAACAATAATCTTCCCACAAGATTACCAGGCACCTTACAATGAGCAATATATCAATATAGCATTCGAATCACCTAATAGTATATGATTACTCCAATAATACACAGAGAGGCCAGAATTTCCACAATTTAATACTGGTCCACACAGACAATATCATACATAAAAGAACCCTGAACCATTGGAATGCCTATATTATTACCCAGTCTTGGTTTGTAATAGATTAGTGGTTCTTATACTACCTCTCTTTTTTATGGTATAGTAGTATTCCCTTTACTCCCCCTGGAGTATCTTCACAGTGGATGGTATGGGTGCAATCTGCTCCTCTCTGCAAGGTGGAGATCTTGGTGGTGTCCCCTGTCGCTGTCCTGGAGTTCCTCCTCACTACACAGAAATCTTAACCTAAATACCATTTCCTCTGCTTCCAGAACTTTCCTGCTACCTATGCGTTTGTGATTAGCCCACCACTGTCCTGTTTTTGGAATTTACTACACTTAACTACTGAACATGCTCCAGGAGAATTCACTAGAAGATCCTAGAAACTCATAAATTAGGACCCTGCATGGAGATGTCTCCCATGACCAGAGTTTTCACTCTTTTTTTATTGTGTAAACAAATTTAATTAACATGACACTGATTACCCCTTTACCATATTGGCCCAGACAGGAGGCAATATGGTTCTCTACTTTCTCCAGACAAGCCACCAACTTACTGTCTATTACCAATTTTCATCTCTTTAGAGGACTCAAGATATTTTCTTTATCTACTCTATGCTAAAAATGTCAACCAATAATAATGAGTAACAGCTTCTATTTTTATTTACTACCCTCAAAGAAGAATCATTACTCTTAAATGCTAACACCCCCTCACATTTCAGCCATTTTTCGGAAGAATAAAACTATATCAGAATAATTCACATACAAGGACAGATGAATAGTTCGATGGAAGGATAAATCCTCTTCTTCTCTCTTAGCAGAGACTGGATCGGGTAAAACAGCTAACAAGCAAACAGTGCTTGGCCTTAGATTAGAAAAAACGGAATCTTCAGCAAACTGACTTGTTTATAATAATAATGCTAAAACTAATAATTCCTATTTCATGTTTTTGAGGACTTTGGGGGAACTTTGCACAAATGGAAATGCTTTACTATAACACGTATAATAATTAACACTCATAATAAGGCAAAAAAGTGAATAAAGAAAAAAACATGAATCTGTTTTTGTTAGGAAACAATCAATTCAGACAAGGAGGTGTTCTGAAAAGGCTGAGGCCATATGTGTATGTACAAATATGCTATATTCTTTATAGAGTGCAGTGCTGGCTAAGCTTGCCAGGGCTAGTTAAATCTCTGGGAGTTCATTCACAACATTTTTCATTTAAGTGCAGTCAGCTTTGAATAGCCAAGAAACTGTGTTGTTTTAATCTGACGCTGTCTATACAACAGTCTATTAATAAAGAAAAGAGGAAAAAAGGATTGAAAGAAAACAGGTGGAAGAAGAGCTTTGTTGTTAGCACATATACCGAAAATCATAAAACAAGTCACACTTCATTTTCTAGACAAATTGTTTAAATTCTCTCCCACTCCAAAAAAAAAGATAAAACAGGCCAAAAGTTAATTCATAGGCTTAGTTTACAGCTTCTATTCTTTGCCTCCTACACAGTTTCCTTTTGCAATTTTTGAAAAGGAATTTAAACATTTGGAGGTGTTTGTTATGTGAAGCACATTTTCAATGACTTGCTACTGTTTGTTAAAATAAATGAAACAGACAAAAGGCATTTTATTTTAATGTGACATTCCAGTAAATGTTTTTTATGTATTGGGCAACTTAACAATGCACACCCACATTAAAATAATGTTCTTGTCAACGCATCCCCATCAGTCAACAGATGGTTAAAAAATAACTAAACCCACTGAACTGATAATGTTTAGTTTATTAATGCATTAAAAGTGTTTTCTTTTATGTTCTTTTGATAATTGAAAAAATACAGAAATTTTGTTTAAGAAAACAACAAGCTCATGGAATTTCTGACAGAATCATTTGCTCCATCAGTATTGCAATGGTATTAATTAACAGTGTCATCAGCCCCGCCCAGTTATTTAAGGAAAACAGTACAAACATTACTTTCTGAAGATAAGGAGAGGTGTTTTGAAGCTCAAACAAACTTCTTGTTCTAGAGTCTTTCACTATAGTGTGTTGTCACCCTATGTCAGGAAATGCATTACTGGCAGGGTCACTAGGTGCAAACTAAAGAAAAGAAAAAGCCTGGAAAAGTCAACCAATGCAGCCATCACCCACATCAACCTCATTATATAAACATTTTTGTTCTTGGGTTTAAATAGGCTTAAATTGCATGGCATGTCCTTGCTAACTGTTGAAGGATAACTGAAGGTTGTATGCTAATTCCAGCAAATGTGTGTTTTACACCTAAATTGATGCCATTTAGATAAGAGCAGTTCAACGTATATTTCCACTCATGGTAATGTCTATGTCACAGTAACCAGTTCTGCTCATGAACATAACAGTAAGATATGTAACTTCTTATTGCTGCGTATCCTAAGGAAATAGCTTAATTATTTGTTTTGTGTTATTCCTTTGTTGGAACAGTAGTAACATTTCTGTCAGTCAAGTCATAAATGGTTTTAAACACATACTTGACATTTAAGCTTTACTAGGAAAATATGATAGGAATGAAAATATGTTTAGCCTTTGTATTCTCCTTTCTTTTGAACACTGCATTTTATTGAGCTTTCTTTAAATGTAAAGGTAAAATTCATTTTTTTTTTAAGAAACTTAGAGAAACAGTCCACTTTAGGATAAATGAGAAGTGGTGAAGTAGATGTGACCCAGTTTTTGTTATTTTTAATTCCTAGTGCTAAGCAATTCTTCCCACTTCTTACTGCCAGCTGCTATCTGTGCTTTGTACTATTCTCTACAAACCTCTATGGAAATTTTCTGACATACAGTACAAAGGGGGAATACTGCTGGAAAAAATATTGTATAAGGGATTTCTTCTTTGCTTCCAATCCAATCTGCACATCTAGGTTTTAAATATAATAATATTCTAAACTTGCCATGGCTGTTTTTGGCTATTCTGATGCTCCAAGCAAAAACATTTCTGGTACATCCACTCCCCCAGAAACTTTTTCTGGGGGAGTGAATGTAACAGAAATGTACAGAAATGTACCAGAAAAAAACATGAAAATGAACAGATTGACTAACAGATTGGGGTTGTACTGTTTGTGAGTTCTGGCTGAGGATGTGAGGCTGGATGGAGCTTTGGAGGAGCACAGTAACTGCTGTGGTTAACTGTTGTGGCACCTGAAACTTCTTGGGTGAAGTTTTTTTCTGTTTGGGGCTGTCAATGACTTCAGTGAGTGGTCTTGTGACTTCTTTGTAGGGGAGCCCAACTGTTGGGAGTTCACCGTGTTTGGGGGTGCTCAAAGCTGTTGGAAGTGGTGTGACTGCTGGGTCAGTGTGGATATTGAAGGTTACCTGAGACTGCTGCGGTGAGGTGTATAACTGTTGGGGCTAACTGTGAACATTGAAGGTGTGTGTGTGGCTGCTGAATGCATGTAACTGCTGGGGGTGCCTGTAACTGTTGGGGAGGGGGTGGCATATTTGAATGTCAGGGGTCTATACTGCTATGGGGAGCACCTATGATTGCTGAGGGTGGTGCCCGGGCTGCTCAGCCTCCTGTGTATGGAAATGGCCTGGAGTCACAGATGCTAGCAGAAAGAATGACACTTGTAGCTCTCTCAACAGTCCCAGACAACCCTCTGTGGCAAACAAATTTGCACAAGCAGTGACTGAGGGGCACATGTAGGCCAGAATTTTATTTTAACTATTGTTTGTCAAATTCTGACTCCTGGTCCTTAAGAATTAGATTCGGACAGCCCTAAACTAGATATACAATTCAAACATAAGTATCCTTAACTCTTCCAAGGCTAATGGTTTTCAATGCACCTACACCTGTTAAACATTTTGATAATGAAAATATCCAATAAGCCAATCATATGGTAGCAACTCCGTACACTTGGGCATGTAGACATTGTCAAGATGACCTGCTGAAGTTCAAATCAAGCATCAGAATGGGGAAGAAAGACAATTTAATGACTTGGCAAGGTTGCTGGTGCCAGATGGACTAGTCGAGTTTTTGCTGGGATTTTCATTCACAACTATCTCTACGCTTACAGAAAATAGTCGGAAAAATTTTCCAGTGAGCAGCAGTTCTCTGGGTGAAAATGCATTGTTGATGCCGGAGAACAGAGGAGAATGGCCAGACTGGTTCAAGCTGAAAGGGCTAAAGAAAAGTATTTCTTACATCTTTGAAATGTCAAACCATGAAGAAGAAGGGTTACAGCTGCAGAATACTTTACTGGGTGCAACTTTTGTCAGCTAAGAACAGATACTTGAGGCTATAATTCACACAGATTCACCAAAATTTGAAAAGAGAAGAGTGGAAAACATTGCCTGGTCTGAGGAGTCTTAATTACTGTTAGGGTAATAATTTGGCTTTAAACATGACATCATTATTCTATCCTTTTTGGTGGTGGTGTATTGGTTACATTTTGAGCCCCTTAGTACCAAAATGGGACTGTTCGAATTCCACAGCCTACCTTAGTATTGTTTTTAACCATATCCATTCCTTCATGACCTCAGGGTATCCATCTTCTAATCACCAAAGCAAAGCTATGAAGAATTAGGGCAGTTATTGCTGGAATATAGATATATATATATATATATCAGAATATAATAAAAAATCATCTGTTCTATAGTGGCTCCTAAAATTAGTTAAACCCAACCAATGATCACATGACATTCTGCACCATACCAATCCTTACTAAGGTCAAAAGTTGCCAGTAGCAACATGGGTTAGGTTTATAAAGTTGCATCTGTTCAAACCATATTATATGTCCACTTCATAAAGCTGATTGAGAGAATGCCAAAACTATGCAAAGTTATCGTCAAACCACAAGGTGGTTACTCTGAAGAATCTAAAATGTAAAACATATTCTCATTCCAGCCCAGCCAATCAATATAGCTAAAGATTGGCACCCTAAATAACAAGAGGGAAGAGAAAGAAGATGGCAGTGCCTGCAATTAAATGTGGACAGGTGAATGAAAATAAGAAAAAATTGTGATTAGGCAGGTATGTTTGTTTTACTGTAGAAAGGATATTGTCTGTTCCTTGTGCAATAAAGGACCTGCCTTATTGCATTTTTATAATATTTACCTGTAGTTCGGGTTACATAAGATATCCTTTAGTAACTAGTAGACATAAAAACACTTTTTTTGTGGATATGGCAGGTTCATGCACATAAATCTCAGAAAAAAAGTCAAGCAACTTTGGCTTTTGAGGTCCTAGTAAAGACAATTCTAAAACAGCCAAACCCTGCTCGTTGGACAACAATTGCATACCCATTACTTAAACTACTCCTGATTATTAGACATTAACGTCACAATCATTATGCAATTTCCTTCCGTCAACCATAAAAGTGCTAGATTTTAAAGATAAAATACTTTCCTGGCAAGACAAGAACTACTGTAGGTTTTCACTGACGTGGCTGGCTGATCTGGTACCAAAGATTGTGTTGTTTTCTTGTTTGAGCATCTGTCTGTGATTAACAAAAGCTTCTACCCTTCCAACCAAAATAAACATTTTGTAAGCAGCCCGGATTATTAAGAAAATGTTATGACAAAGAGCCTTCTATTATACAGCCAAAAATGTATTTTATGATTCCCCTTTTCCCTGATGTTACAAAATGTTTCAGTCAAGAAGCCTTGGGTGTACTAAGCTGTATAAAATTTGTATTGAATGGAAAACATCCACTGAAGTCTTTCATCAATTGATTGACCTAGGAAACAATGTTGTGTACCTTATTCAGACATATGAATTTATGCCAACAGGATCTGCATTCCTAAAATTGCGTGCAAATGTTGGCTGATTTATATAAAAGATTTCTGTTGAAAATAAAGAAAATTACCATAGTTGTATTCTTTGTGTATGTTAAACCTGTCACACTTACCTCTTCCTCACTAAAGCGCATAGGCCTCTCTCCTGCGGATGCGGCCAGTTCAGATGCTGAGCGTGCCTCTTTTTCCAAGCTTTATCAGTTCCATCCAATCTGCTGGCCAATCAGAAAATAGCCTCTGGACCAGCCCTGGCTATTTAGCTAGCTCACACACTGCACTTAGTGTTTGTGCAACGTGTCCCCATTGTGCCAAGCCCCTAGTCCTGCTGAGCTAGTTCCTGAACATCTGGTGCCTAATTCAATGTTATCTCTGTCCAGCTCCTGCGTTAACCCCTCGTTTCACAGTCTGTTGGTTCCCAGCCTACTTCCCAACTGTCCCAGTGTTCCTGCCTGTATGTGGTTATCCCTGAGTCACCTGTGCCTCCTGTTGCTTCCAGTGTCTCCTGTGTTCCCTGTGCCCGCAGTGGCCCATGTGTCACTAGTGTCTGTCTCCTGGATCCCTGGCCATTGACCCCTGGCGTGTAACCTGACCTCTCTTGCTTGCTGCCTGCCTCAACCCTGGCCTTCCTCGACTATCCTTCTGCCTTGGTAATGTGTTTTCCCAACTTGGTGTGCCCAAGGACCGCACCTGGCAGTAGCCAGCGGCGCAACCTCCTCACCATCAGAGGCGCTGGAGAAGACCTGGTTACTGCTTAGACCCTGCACCTCGGCCCTTCTCAGGGCTCACACCACCTCCGTGTAAGCCATAGCACCCCCTAGTGGTCCTGTCTCTCCGTGCGTGACAATATCATTATTACCACTTTACACATTCTAAATGTAAGCACTGAAATCTTGAGGTGTGTAATTGTCAAGCTGACCACTGTACCAGGTCCCAAACCAAGTGTCATGGATGCACCATCTAATAAATATGTTTATTGGTAATATTTAATATAAAAATAAAATATGTTTCTGTTTAAACTATATAAAAAATATTTTAGTCATGATTACCAAAAAAAAAAAAAAAAAAAAAAAACGATTAAAAACCATTACACTTTACCCAATTTTGAGAGCTGGATTAACATGCTTAGGATCTATAAGGGGAATTTCTTGCAATTTTTTTGCCCCAGGCACAAGATACCTGGTTAAAGCCTCTGCATGGATGAAATTACTATTAAGAGTTGGCTGGGGGGAAATTGCTGAGAGCTCTGTGCCAGGGCCACTGGAATATAGTAACTAGGGTAATTTTCTCAGTCTTTTCATCCTGTCTTTGGCTGGGTGTCCTCCAACACCTCCAGCTCAGATCTAAACAAGTGGTATTCATACACTGCCTATACCCAGGATAGGCCTTGGGATTTGTGTTTTCTAAATATAAAAGGAGTTTTATTCTACACACCTTACTAAAAATATGGGGCAATTTTTGCAGTACCTACCAACAAACACCTCTTGTAGTTGCAAAAAATTAATGTGTATTTTCAAGGGACACACACTGTGAGTAAATATTGTGCTGTCTACAGGGTTAAATAGTCAGTTAGGTTGAAAAAATACATAACTCCATCAAGTTCAACCCCTAGGGAAATAACCATATCCCAGATATAAAACCCTATAGACATCAACAGTCTGTAAAGGGAGGCCTGGAGCATACGAGAGAAAGGAGTATAGTGGAAGGCCAGCATGACTGAGCAAACAGGTGGGGAGACAGCAGAGGGTTAATTTTTAAGAAGTGGCACGTGCGGGAGAGAGAGGAAAAGGGGAGGGGGGAGAGACGCAGGGAGGGAATGATAGGAGGGGTCAATAGGAGTTAAAAAGGTCAGGAAGAGGAAATAGAGTCCTTTTTCACGAGGGACAGCAGGAAGGGTAAAGCTTTCCCACCCTCCCTCCCCATTTTGTTTTTGTTTGGGGCGCTATGAAGGTAAAGGGCTGTTGTGGCGGTTGAGGTCCTCAGGGGGAGTGTGTTTTTGGTGATAGCTATGTTGGGGGGGACCCATCTAAGGTATGGAGTCCCCGGTGTGGTTGGACGATCTGGTAAATTTGTTGATGGGGTCTGCACGAGTAAGGGTCATGGCGTTCCCGAGCTGGGTGTATGGGCGGCTGGGAACAATTCGTTGGGAAGGTGCAGAGCCCAAGGTTTTTAATAAATGGTGGACCCCAGAGGACCTGCAACTAGGAAATATATATTGTTATTATTCGTGTTTAATATGTTATTTAATATGTTATGTATTTAAAAGATTTGTTTAATAAAAGGCCTGCGGGCCATTTAAGCAACATTGGTGTGTTTAATGTGTATAGGTGGGGGGTGGTAAATGTTTTGGGGTAAAGTTTAAGAATTAAAAAGATTAAGGGAAAGATTAAAGGGAAGTTAGTTTGAGCAAGTTGACCGAGCTATGTCTTGCCGCAGTCATGTGCTTCTCGAAAAGCATCCAGCTTTTTCTTAAAGCAATCTATAGAATTTGCTAAAACTACTTTCTGAGGGAGCCTATTACACATTTTCGTAGACCTTACAGAAGAATCCCTTGTTTGTACAGGTATTAACGTGTGCCCTTTTGTTCTTTGTAATGATCTTAAAGTGAATAATAGGGAAGAGAGTTCTCTATATGGACCATC
The DNA here is from genome assembly GCF_032062135.1 of Pyxicephalus adspersus. Taxonomy (NCBI): domain Eukaryota; kingdom Metazoa; phylum Chordata; class Amphibia; order Anura; family Pyxicephalidae; genus Pyxicephalus; species Pyxicephalus adspersus. Next base: position 49,513,485 of record NC_092859.1, read on the forward strand.
TATAAATTTATACAGGGTGATCATATCCCCCTTAAACGTCTCTTCTCAAGGGAGAATAGATTCAGTTCAGCTAATCTCTCCTCATAGCTGAGCTCCTCTATTCCTTTTATTAGTTTAGTTGCCCTTCTCTGCACTCTCTCCAATTCCACAATGTCCTTTTTGTGAACTGGTGCCCAAAACTGGACTGCATATTCCAGATGTGGTCTGACCATTGCTTTGCACAGGGGGGCAGAATTATGTCTCCATCTCAGTCTATACCTCTTTTAATACTTTTAAGTACTTTTTAGTACTTTGATAGCTTTAGAAATTGCAGCTTGACAATGCATGCTACCTTAAAGTAAATAAACTAATTAACTAAAGTTAAATACATAAAAATGTATTAGATATTTAAATGGTTGCCTTTACCTACTTTTGTTATTGTAATAAATGAAATGATTTAGAGATTAATCATTAGAAGGAACTATTTATATATTATGCATAATGTAATTTTTTTACTTTGCCTATTCATGAATACATATCCTACCTCCTAAGTCTAATTCTTGCCTTAGTTCTCTATTGGTCTGATCAGTTGGTATCATGTGCGTGATGATAAATGTGGTAGCCCACAAGTATGTATTTAATTTGAAACACTACATAGCAATAACATTTCTTAGAACATTAGCAAATATTAATAATAATTACATTAAACTGATCTTGTCAACACATATATGCTATAAAAATATTGGACAGCGAATCCCCCTTAAAGCCCTGGAGACTGAAGCACTGGGCCTGTAGATAAACTGTAAAATCCCATAAATGAATGTTAAACCAAAACCAGATTTTATACCACATTTAGCAACAGTGGCATAGAAACAAGGATTACAGAGATTACAGTATGCACCCACTGCTGTCTCTGCTCACTTGTCTACTTCTTTATACAGATGGTTAATGCTCATGTAGCGTCCTATGCTTCCTATAATTTACATAAGCGAAAGAGCCAGCTGGAAAGCAGTGAGTGTACAGCTAATTTCTTTGATCCGTTTGGAAAAACATTACTTGTCATGACATTCTAGGCTGGGTCAGGGCAGCTTTGGATTGCGGGAGGTATGTCTGCTCCCTAATTTTTACTTGTTTTGTTTTGCTTTTTTTAAGGTAAAAATTGTGATGATTCACTGAATTCTTAAGCAATCCCCACAGTTATTTAATAGCACATTTTTTCCAAGCCCATTTTCTTTATACACAGACCAATTTACTGAAAATTCTCTCTGAGATGCAATGACAAAAGTAGACATTGCTGTACTAATTTCCTCAGATATAAAAATGTAAAGCCATGTGAATCTTTGACGTCAATATTTAAGGCATTCAGAATAAGTACTAAGAAGCTCTATCCTGTCATGACCCACTTATGAGTGATTTCTTTTCTTCTTAAAAGCTTCATGATGTGTCTTGACAAAGCAGAAAGATTCTCTGTATATTTAGGCGTGTAAACGTTAACAGTTTGTCAACATGCCTGTAGGCTTTTGGGAACACCCAGCTGAACAGCTGAAAATATATTCATTTACATTGCAGTATGGCCAAATATAGGTGATACAAACAACAGACTGTCAACATAACATAAAAAAAACATTATTTATCTAGTTCTTTGCATAAAAAGTAGTTCTTCTCTTCCTGTGAATGATTTGTTCATTTTCATAAGTGGTTAATATTTCAAAGTTGCCCCTATCTATTTTCTGTTGATATTCTGCTGAATATTAGACAAAATCAGCATGGAAAACCCTAAAGAATCTCCCCTTCATCAACACAGATTCCAGACTGGAGATTACAAATTATTATATTATATTACAAATTAAACACTGCTGGCTTGAATAGAGTAAAGGTTACATACATTACATGCAGATTTCTTATATATTCCCTTATTTCTTGTACAGATATAACATTTACTCTACATTTTATTTACTGTAAATACATTTATACAAAGTATAGCTGACATTGTCTTTGGCATTTTAGTTTATTCTGTTATTCTCTGTTCAGGAGAACCCTTGTAGTTTTGAACAGACAGTCAAAGATGCCTAAAAAGCCCACATTGTTCATTTATTCCAGTAAAAGATTCTGCTAAAGCTTGTTGGGAGACTACATTTCTGGTAGTGCAAAATTGGAATGAAATTGGATTCACCCAGTTATAAATGTGCAAATTCCCAGGTTTCAAAATCAACATGAACAAGTATTTTTCTTACCTATACTTGAAGGATTTAATGATCTGTCTGCACCTTCCATTGTATGACTAGTATTATTTAGGATTCCTTTCTCCTGCTGTAGTTTTGTTTTATTCTTTTTTTTAAATAGCAAAGGTCCCCCACAGCAGTCCTGGTAGCTTCATTTGCTTTTTGTTTGATAATTTCTGGTAATAGCTTAATCTGAACCTCCTAAAAGGACATAGTTGGGCATCAAAACTCACATTTTATATTCCTTAAGGCCATAAGCCTTAACATTTCCTTGCATTTCTGCTGATTTGCTTGTTACTACTGCATAATGTCCCGATAAGGGTTAACTAAACCCTGTAGTATGGTCACACCTATAAGTTGTAATGGCAGACAGAATAATCAGTTTTAACTAGACCTGATTACTAATAAGAGAAGGAACAATGTGCAAAGTGTAGCGATCCTAAGGAAAAAAACATTTGTTGTTAATAATACTTCTTAATCAACAACTATAATTCTTATTGATCAACAACTAAAGGTAAACTGTAAAATAAAAAAAAATACAATTATCAAAAAAATATAATACTATAGAGGTCAGAAAGTTAATACAATACATGCTATTCTTGGTTTTATATAATAAATTGTTACCAGATTTAGACTTTATTTTTCGTTCTCAACCATACAGGCCAGAATGACACTGAGGACATTGAAGAAGGGGGCCCAGAGAATCTACAGAGTATGGGGCCCTTGAATTTCTAATTGCAGGCTTGTAGTGCAATGTGATAAAAAATATTCTACTGATGCTAAGCAATATGTTGCTTAGCAAGTGCACTTAGGCAATAGGCTGTCAGCCTATAGAAAATGAATGGATTCTAAGAAGTATGAACTGTGCCATAGGGCAGTGGTCCCCAACCTTTTGGAGCACATGCGCAGGCAGCCATGTGTCACCTAAAGTCCAGAGTGATGTCATGATACCACAACCCACCCACTCTCCCATCGCAGGTCTGAGCCTAGTGGGCCGCTTACTGAGGATTGGGGACCATGCCTAAGAGAAATTATTTGATCTTTTATAACATACTAGTAAGAAAGCCCAAACAGGAGGTGAAAAAACATCCACTACTTTCTAGTAGTTTCCACTACTCAGTGCAAATTTTAAACTCAACATTTTTTGGTACTGCACATATAAAATTATAGGTTATACTAAATCCAGTCAAGCTTTTGTCTACATGTATGTTCTATTCTCTTTCATTACCAAATCTAATTTATTGACACTTTACAGTCATCTGTAAATAAAACAGCAATAGGATTAAAAACAAGCTATGGTCAAACTTTTGATTTATTATACAATGCTATAATTTAGTTTGTCAACGTACTAATTATAATTCCTTAATTTTTTTTTCTTCCTTTAAACCTTTTGGAAGTTTGTCTTTTTTTTATAAAAGCTTTTTGAAAGTAAGATATGGATGAATTATTATATCATTATATGGAAGCCTTCGGGTTAAGCACACACCTATTATTAGTGGTATTATATCTTGTATTACAAACATGTTTTTACAAAGATCCTGGCAACAGAATCCTACATGCCAAAAAATATTGCTGCATCAACAGTATAGGTAAACTTCAATTTTTACTAACCATGTTTTAAATTAACTCCTTCCCAACTTGCTATAAGGAATATCAGCAATGCAGGACACAATTTTCTCTTATCATCATCATAATGTTTTATTAAATATGGAACATGGGAAGGTTAATGATCACTTCAAGAGCAACTTTCAGGTTTGCAAAGCTCTCAAAGGCTGACTGGGAGATACTTTCTGTGTCATTCCTGGGGACATTTCCAAGTTAGTCATGTCTGAAAAGGTTCCTGAGAATGACTGGTAGATAAATGGGTCACTAAAATATTATGGCAATACCATAATGCCAATTGGAAGCTTTTTGGTTTGGCAAAAGTTTTACTCTTTATGAAAAGTTGACATACCAAAGGTTCGCTCAAGTCTATTAAATCCAAGTTAGGGCAATGGCTACTGAAGTGATCATGCATTGCCATAAACACATTTGTCATATACTTTATATTATCTCATATATCCAGTATGCAGTAAAGCTTTCTGGCCATACTGTTATTAAAGAAAAACTAAATGTGTCTATTATGTTTAAAAAATGTGTGTATATAAACTGACTTTAAAAGTACGCTCTGGTATAATATACAACAAAAACCTGTTTCCCAACAGTCCCCAATATTATTATTATTTATTTTTAAACAAGATTTATATAGCGCCAACATATTACACAGCGCTGTACCTTAAATAGTTGTCTTGCATGTATTTGCCACACTAATGGCATCTGTGTAAAAATGCAATTCCCCCATTTTAAAGTGCAATAGTTGTGAGAGCAGCTATATTGATTATTTAGATTACATCCTCTTCAGAGTTTAATCTGTAGAAGTGTGAAATAAAGCATTTTGTTCTTTCTATTGCTTTTTCTGTCATTGATAGTCTTATTGATTTGTTTGCACAGTAATTAGACGCTTATCTAATTTCCATACATCAAAGTGAGTTCAACCTTTTTGGATCTTTTTTTTAAACTCTATTTATATTCTATTCTATTTACTTTGTCCCCAGAAGTAATAATGATGTGGCTAATTTACATGTAACTACCGGTAAATAGTTTCACATGACAGCTGAACTCCAGCCATAAACATGTAAATAAAAAGAAATAGCCTATTAAAGATAAAATACCCAAACCAGATTTTATTACAATATTTTACTTTAATCCATAGATTTACCACTGTACTTTTTTCTGCTGCTAAATTGACTGCTTTATTTAACCCACTTCCTACCAGCTCAGGTCATCCTGGAAACCTCCCCAGCCTGTTCCAAGACAAAGTACCTTGACTGCAGCAAAACAGATCTAGCAAGCTAGCAAACCAACAACCAATGACCCCACCTGACCAATACCAACCACCTTTTTATCTTATTTAAATACCCACACCAATATTTTGGTTAAATGCCCCGTAGGCCTTTTATTACATCAATAAAATATGGTTGCTGGTCCTCGTAAGCACCCAATTACACCGGTGGTCTGCTTCACCATGATAAAGGTATATGTAATTGCTCCCAGCCGCAAAACCTCCCAGCTTCGGAACTACATAATCTTCCTATTAACCACAGACCACCACCAAATATTAAACCAGTTAACAAACCAATGTGGACTCCACACCAACGATGGGTCTCCAATCCACCACCACCACATTTAACCAAAAATAGAAGTAACCCTGAGGACCTCAACCGCCTGTCCCGTCAACCGGAACAGAACAAAAACTTAACCCACCCAAAAACAACAAACTTTTCTTCTTGCCCCTTCCTAAACTAATGACCTCCAATCATGCCAGCCCTCCTTTATGCTCCTTTTACTTGCTCGCTCCAGGCTGACTAGATGCAGCACAACAATATACTTATCTTTCTTTTCTTTTTTCTTCCTATCAGCATGTTTCTTGTCATCTCATGCAATTAAACTGCTTGCATTTATAAAATAGAATTATTGATGTGTTATTGATAGTTGCATGTGTATGTAGTGCATGTGTTTAAAGCAGGTATATGTGTATGCATTGCATGTATGGGGATACTGCTGTGTTCAAATAATAAGAGGGTGGTGCTGAAATAATGATAGGGGTGTTGTGTGCTGGACTATATATACCTAACCCCTGCACTCAGTATGTACCCTGTACATTACATTACCTAGACCTTGCCATATGTATATTACATACTTGTGACTCTTATAGCCTGTATTACACAGGCTCAGCAATCAGTTCTCAATAAAATGGTGATACAAAGCAGATAATTCATTTAGTTACAGTTTGTGGTATATTTTAAATACACTTATATGGTTTACTAATTTACAGGAACCACCTGTAGTATGGGAAATTCCAAGCAATATCTGTGATAAGAATGCACTCTTGATTTTGTAACAGAAAAAGAATGCTTAATATGACAACCACAATTAGTGCAAACCTATGAAACGTAAACATGAATCACCAGCATTCCAAAACACAGAATCCATGCTTTGTTACTACTCACATGTTGAAAAAAAACAATGTTTTGGGGCTGTGCAGGGTCGCATTCTCAGAAGAACATAATGACCCCACGTTGTGTTGACGAAAGTACTCTGCGCTCCCCAGAAATGTTGGCTTCTCAAGATGTTTTGACATTGCTTTCATAAAGCAATACTTCTGTATTTTAGAGTGTTGGTAACTTTGTGCTCAGTTTTTTTTTTTGTGGGAGTTATTCCGATCGAGGCTTTTTTGTAATCGTCTTAAAATTACATCATCCGTGGGTTGTTATAGCTCAGCGGTCGCCAACCTTTTTGGTCCTGCGGACCACTAAAATTACCAGCTCCTGATCGTGGATGCGCGGGGAGCTGCGTGTCACTTAAAGGGGGAGAACCCTCCCCAATAGTGATGCCATGATTGCATAACCCCGCCCATTCCCCCATCACAGATCTGAGCCTGCGATGGGAGAGTGGGCCCGTTATGTCAAGGAACACAGCCTGCCCATTTCCCCGAGCCTAGGAACTGCACAGGGGACGTGATACGCGGCTCTGGCCGGTGTATCCCTCCAGTGGGGTCCTTCTCCTGACCCTGCTCGGGAGTGCCCAGACCAGAGCCGCAGACCCCCAAAATCTTCTCTCGGACCACTGGTTGGCGACCGCTGTTATAGCTGACACAAAGCCAATATTATGTTGAAATATTTATGGTATATTTTATGTACTGAAAATGATAATATAAAGAATTATGACTTTAAAGAGGCACTTCCCAGTGAATCTAGACATTTACCCAATTTTATAAACACGCCAATGACATGAGAAAGTTCTAAAATATAGCACCTATTCAATGACAATGTATATATTGTTCTATTTATAATTCTGCACCTGATGGAAAACTGTGCCATGTGAGCAGATTCAAGACACATTATTAAAATAGCTATTCTGAAAGCTGGCTTCTCTCCAAAATGCATAACTCACCAAATATTCCTTTTGCAAATATCAGCAAGTTACTTTCAAACAGGGAATGAAGCAAAGTGATTTCTACTCAAAATAGCACAAAGAAAACTAATACCAGTATGACCCATGTGCCTGCTGCTTTTTGAGCAAATATTAACCTGCATGCCCTTACTTGCAGTGATTAATTACTAAATTTTTCATTTCAGTTAGAACAAATGTTGCTTCTTTTATTAGGATAATAATATGCAGTTTTTCGAAAGAATGAATCTATCTTCCTGCATATATGCTGTTTCCAAAAAATCTCCCCAATGGCACATTTTAAAATAAAAATTGCTGAAAAAATATTACAGTGTTACTAAAACAAAATTCTATTGTTAAATATGCAAAAAATTTTAAAAATATATTAATAAAAATATATATAATGTATTTTATATACATGTATATTTACTTACTTTATGTTAGTATAAGTGTTGTGTTCAACTGATAAAAATAGGAAATATGTATTAATACTTTGTCTTAACTAAATATTAGACATTGGTAAGAACCTAACTCGTGTTTCTAATCATGCAAATAAACCTCTCAAAATAGCTGTGTATGCTGGTATTCTCTTGTACTCTTTCCTGGATAATTAACAATGGGTGTCTTGCTTAGGGCACCAAAATGCCCATAAGCAGTCCCATCTCTAAATCAAAAACCTAAATGATGCTTGGGCATGCGCAATTACGAGCAGCCCAGAGCCTCCTGGGATGCATGACTTAGGTATCCTGGGAGGCACTGTACACTCATTCATTCTTCGACTAGGTGATCAAGAATTCAAAAAAAAAAAGAGTTGTCCACCCTTTTATGTGAAGTGAAAATTCTGAGTTTAGGTACGCTTTAACCCCCCTAGTGGTAATCCCGAGTGTGACTCGGGGCAGATTTTCCATTCAAAAAGCGGTAATCCCGAGTCACACTCGGGGTCCCTAAAAATAAATAAAAAAACCCACTTACCTTGTTCCAATGTCGTCTCCACAGGTCTTTGTGACACGTCTTCTCCCTCTGATTTCCTGCTGGCCGGGGTTTCCTGGTGACGTTGGTGCATGCGTTCGTGTGGGCGAGAGGAGCAGTGGGAAATTCAAATAATTTGGTATTGGATTCAAAACAAAATAGCTTTATTGAGTCCAATACAAAGAAATTCTGATAGAATATATATATAATTGTATTATATATATATATATATATATATATATATATATATATATATATATATATATTATATATGCTGTTGTACATATAATGTACCGGTATATGTATCACTATTTTTTATTTTAACAGATTTTTGTGTTTTTTATTTAAAGTTTATTATTAAATTTATTAAATATTGGACTTATTTTGGTGAGTTATGTTTAAGAATTATAGGCCTATAATGTGAAATAAATTTCCATGCAATAAAATGTAACACTTTTTGCGTGGAAATACGGATAGAATTAGAACGCTAGGGGGTTAAGAGGCTGAAATAAGCCCTATGAGGTTCACAGCTAATGTTAAAAAAAGCTATAAAGAATAAGAAAAGAGCAATACAGAAACATAAAAAATGAAGGATCTTCATTATCTGAAAACTATAAAGAATATAACGAAAGATGTAAAAAGGAGATAAAATGTTCAAAACTTTAAAATGAATAACACATTGTAAAAGAAAGTAAGGTAAACCCTAAAAATGTATTTATAATATATTAATAGCAAAAAGATCAGACCTGAGCATGTAGGCCCCTGAAAGGATGTCTTGGGGTTGGTAACTGGAGATAAAGAAAAGGCAGATTTACTAAACACTTTTTTTTAGCTCTGTGTACACAAAGAATAATGTTGGAGCTCAAGTCCAAATTGCTAATAGCAATGTCACTGCCTTAAATGAGCCACAATGGCTCAAAATTGATACGATTTAAAAAGAGTTGGGCAAAATTAAGGTTGACAAAGCACCAGGACCTGATGGATTACATCCATATGTCCTCAAAGAGCTGTGCTGAGTTATTTCAAAGCCATTGTTTCTACTTTTAGAAAGTCTTTAAGCACTGGCACGGTACCGATGGATTGGCGTAAGGCCAATGTGGTTCAAATTTCCATAAAGGGAGCAAAGTCATTACTAAGTAACTACAGACTGGTAAGTTTAACTTAGGGTCTAGGGTCTAGAGAGTTTGATAAAGAACCACATGGAGGAGCTTCTGCTAGAAAAAAATATTATAAGTGATTGTCAACATGGATTTAAGATAGACCGAAGTTGTCAAACAAATTTACTAAATCCACTGTAAGTAAACAGGTACTGTAGACAGTGGGGTAGCAGTTGATATAGTGTACTTGGACTTTGCTGAAGCATATGACACCGTACCCCACAGACGGTTAATATACAAATTAGAGTCTATAGGTTTGAAAAATTCAATCTGTAAATGAATAGAGAACTGACTTATCCCCCCTAGGGGTATTCCCAAGTCGCACTCGGGGTCGCTAAAAACATAAAAAAAACTTACCTTGTTCCTTTTGGCATCCTGCCCGTCTGTGCAGGTCCTCAGGACACGTCTCTCTTCTTCGATCTTCCCCCGGAGACTGCAGAGATGTTCTCTGGGGATTCCCGGTGACGTCGGTGGATGTGTCAGTTCGTGCTTTTTTATTTAAAGTTTATTATTAAATTTAATAAATATTAGACATATTTCGATGAGTTATGCCTAAGAAAGATAGGCCTACAATGTAAAATAAAATTCCTTGCAAAACACTTGTAACACTTTTTGCATAAAAATATGGACAGAATTAGAACACTAAGGGGGTTAAAGACTGCATCCAGAGAGTAGTGATTAATGATTCATACTCTGAATTGTCTAAGGTTATTAGTTTTGTACCCCGGGTATAATTTAACATCTTTATAAATGATATAGAGTTTGGGATTTAAAGTACCATTTCTGTGTTTGCAGATAACAAAATATGTAATGGAATTGGTAATGGTACTCAGTACACAGCATGACCACCTATTTCTTTGTAATGTTCTCTGCATTTAGGGTGAAAACACAGCATACAGGGCAAATTCCCAAACTCCACAGCTGCTAATGCCAATTTTCATTCAGTGAAGATTAGGGCAGAATACTTAGCAAAACCTAAAAAGTGCATTATGAATTCACAGCATTGTGTGTTAATATGACCCTAAAGTATAATGTAAATGGCTGTCCACATTATTTATTTATTTTGTGGAGGCAGTACAGTGTAATTCACTAGTCTAAAATGGGGTTATTTATTATTCTGGATCATTGGATATTCAATGTTATAGTAGCATTAGCAGTTTTATATCTCTTATGGGTCATGGCATTTTTTTAAGACGTGTTTTGATTTATACCCATTTGCAGTCTAATGATTTGTATATGCTTTTTTTCTAATATTTTTATAGGTATTTTATTATATCATAGGTGTTATTTAGACATAAAAATTGAACTTAGTTTATTACTCAATTTAGGCAATTTTTAAAAAAAAGATACAATTTTTTTCCTATAGCAACTTTATGATATTAAAGCTTCATAGTAGACTATGTAAGTGTAATTTACTGGTAATTTATCTGAATGCTGTACACCAAAGTCAAAGTGATCTTTTTTTAAAGCAGTGAATCTGATATTCACTAATATATTCCCTGGAGAATCAAATACTGTCATTGAAACACATGGACCCGGGAGAGTCTCTAAAAATGTTACAGTATATGTCAGATTCCCCAAACTGCTTGCTGTTATGAAAACCAGGGACTTTTTAGGACACTAAAAGGCCCCAGACAAATCTTTCATATGTGAACCAATGCAATTTCTAAGTCTATTTTATTAAAGTATTTGGCATGGTAAACTTTGATTTGGATATTCCAAAACAGAATTTTTTGCCTCAGTTTAGCCAAAAATACCCCAAACTAAACTGATGCAAATTCAAGCAATTCTTTTCAACAAGGAAGAAAAAAATGTAACCAATGTAAAGAAAAATGGGCTAGCATCATATTTTTCTGAATATATGCTTTTGCCCAATGCTAACACCTAACTACGTGCTTGCAGTTACATACAGAACCTAATGATCTCAATAAGTCTAAATATTTACTGTGATAAAGGTATTTGTATACAGATAATCTAACAAAAGAAACATGTTACAAATTATGCTATAAACTACTATTTTACAATCAGGATGGCTGTTGGTGTTGACTTATCTAGAATAGTGCACTTACATCTAACAATGACTAACAACTTGCTTCAGATAAAGTACACAATTAGCAGCATGTGTTAAAGGATCAGCCTGCCTGAAAATGTTTATGTATGAGAAGCAGAGGTATTCGTGTCACAGGTCATCTTCACTAAAAAGACTGCCTTTCTAGAAGTTTACTAATAGTTGGATAATGTGGATCAAAGTATTAGAAAGGCAGTATGTGTACACAGGATTACTAGGAGTGACACATGTTAACTGACACTGATACCATGGCTCAGCTAACAAAGGAATAAAATTCTGCCCTTTGGCAACACGCATAGTTTCTGTAAAGCAGAACTATTATTTTTAGAATGGAGAAATATGTAAATATGTGGTAAAACATTAATTTCTTTTTATGTTGTGCATTTAGTTTTTTTAAATAGAAATCTCTTGTTTGAACAGAAAATAGCTATATACACAGATAAAAGGTGCCTTTTTTTTGTAGTTTACAATAATTTTTTTTAGTTTTTTTTTTGTAAATTTTTTTTATTTGTTTTTATTCACAATAATTTATCTGTGTTTTTGGATATACAGTATAGTGTGTGGGAATTTACTGATAGCAAGTAATTCCATTTTCCAGCCTCATTCCAGGAAAGAAGAGAGTTTGATTCCAACAAGCACAAGTTCAAAAAATTTAACTGGACGCAAAACAAAACTGAAGTCCTCATTATCACTGACATTTAACTAAAACCAGGTAATATAATTACACGTTACCAAGTGGTAAAAAATGAAAGAATCTGCACAACATCCAAAAGTCAAATGGCTAGAATTACTGACCTTATGATACTGTTTGTTTCTGAGGCATGACATAGTTAAGTATGCAGAAATAGTTTCCACTCACTGCAATAAGAAGTGAGTTCTCTCAATGAGTGTTTTAAAAGCGCATTCCACATTATCCATGACATTCTGAATAGCTAGGGATTGGCTATCTGTGTAATTTTAATTGTGTGAAATAATCCTATAATCCTCACTGCCAATCTATTTTTAGTTTAAAAGTACATGGTTTTAATATATATATATATATATAGGTAACATCATAAAATGATAAGATAACATATTTCCTCAAGAATGACATATTTATATATATATATATATATATATATATATATATATATATATATTCATTGATAGGGCCATATAACATCCATGTTGATGAAGATAATATTTCTAATCAACAGCACTATATAAACCCTATTTATTATTTTTATTATTATAATAATAATAACATTAAAGTATCTCTCACACAGAAAAATAAACCAATGACAGACAACCAGAATGGCACACCTGTCTCTGTCCTCTTCAGATGGAGGTTATGAAAAAAAAAACATACACAATGGGGCAGACAGTACTTTAATAAATTAGGCCCATTGGGTTGTGAAGTACATGAAGGCAAGTGGGTGCATTAAAGCTGCAAATGAAGGTCAAATTAAAAAAAATGGTTTGTGCTCCATTGTGCAAGGTTTTTGTAAAGAAAAAAAAAATTAGCATATTACAAACTACATTGTACTGATGTTTGTTCCAGACCTTTCAGTCTGTCAGACTGTCAGTTTTTTTATATTATTGTTTTAGTACAGCTCAGTGCAAAATGATCAGACATGAATTGTACTATGCCAGAGTGAATAATTCTTTTAAAATATAATTATTATATGTGACTGCAATATTTCATAATATTTACATACTTACAATTTCAAGTGTTTCCATGGAGAGAAGTTGCCTGCACGGATAAAGATTGACAGTTTAACACAATAAAAAATATTCAGCATACTTATTAGTTATTTCACGCACAATTGTCAGGATTTACCTTTTTTTGTGTTTGACTTCACACCATTTACAGTTTCATACCATAAAACTTTCCAACAATATTTAAAAAAATAAAAGCCTGTTTTAATCACTATACCTCACATAGTAATTTAAATCATTTTCTTTAACTACTTATAACTTCCCGTGGGTGTTTAACTTCCATGGTTACAGTTTAGCATAAACAGGTTTAAATAATAAGTCTGAACATGTTAAAAACCAAAGTATTGAAATGTATGGACAGACGTGCAATGTAAAATGCTTTTCATGGTTGGTTTAGTTAGTAGAGATTTAGTTAGTAAAATATCTCATATCACATGTTCTCTTCCTGTGTTTACATTTGGCGGGCTACCACTTATGGACAGCAGCACCAACAAGCCTTGGAGAGGTCTTTCTAGTTAAAAAGAAAGGAAATAAAAAGAAAGCTTTCTAAAAAAGTAATATATTCATGATTAGTTACCAATCATATATTAATCATCTGATAAATTATAATTACTACACAGTATTTATATGGCGCCATCAAATTACGCAGCGCTGTACAAAGTCGATAGTCATGTCAGTAACTGTCCCTCAAAGGGGCTCACAATCTAATGTCCCTACCATAATCATATGTCAATAATGTAGTCTAAGGTCAATTTTTTGGAGGAAGTCAATTACCTTAACTGCATGTTTTTGGAATGTGGGAGGAAACACACGCAGATATGGGGAGAACCTGCAAACTCCATGCAGATAGTGTCCTGGCCGAGATTCAAACCTGGGACCTAGCGCTGCAAAGGCCAGAGTGCTAACCTCTGTGCCAATCAAACATGATAAATGTACATTTAAATAAATAAGTATATTATCATATGCATTGGATTATGATCATGATCACAGTGATTTTTTTAAAATAAACATTTTATTTTAAACAAAATTAGTATTTTCTTGTCATTAAGTATAATATTGCACAAGGCACCTAAAAAGTCCCATTCCAAAAAGAAAAATAATGTTTTGAACCTGTTCTAATAACGGTTATTTATTATTTTAATTTTTATTTACATATTATTTTTTTTTTTAATTTGAACTCCTCATCATTAGAACCTGATATTGTTTATGTTTTTAAGAACATGCAACATCATGTTTCCCATTGATCATACTGTATTTTTAAATAATAAAACTTTTCCTTGTACACCTTGTTTCTTCTGGCCTAGTGTCCCTTCTTGAGCTCCTGAAATGGCCTAGTAGTCCAAAAAGTTTGCTGACCCCTGGTTTAAGTAGTCGGGGTGCTAACTGTGTATGGGTGTGGTTGCTAATTCCTGACAAAAATATGTGCACATTCTCTGATATAGACCACAGTTCACTGATATAGACTAAAGTTCAGCTCTGTAGGATTAGAAGATGCTGTAGTTGACAATGTAGAGGCTGCATCCCTGTAAAAGGAGGAAGATAAGGAGGAAGCAAAGGTGTTGAAGGGGAATGAGGAGGAGGTGGTATGGTGACAAGTGGACAAATCTTGTAAAATTATGTTAAGCGTACCCCCTGAGGCTTGCTGCTCAGCTGCCAGTAGATTTACCCAAAGGACCATTTACAGTATCTTTGCCACCAACAGCTTGCTAAAGTCATACCAATACATACGATACAGAGTTGTGTGAGCTGGGTATGTTGTATTGAGGAATGGCAAAGGCCATACATTTATAATAAGCCTGCTAGTATACATGGCACTAGTTGCAGTACTAGGCACTGGACATTTAGGATGTATTGGGCAGTTCAGATGATGTGGAATGAAAAGCTGGCTGATGATATAAAGCATTACAGTGGAGTTTGAAGTGGAAATCAGTGTTCGGGAGGGTGACGGTGACTCTTCCAGTCTTTGTGTGCTGCTTCTCACTCTACAACTGTGTGCCTAATCACTGGCAGCAAGGATCCATCAGTTAATGGTTAAGAGCTGGCAAAAAACATGGCCATCGTTAGCACTCACAGGGAGAGCTTGACCAATTATCTGCAATGAGTATGTTAACTCAGAAGTAAGCCCAGATACCTTCAACCTACCAAAAGTGAATATCTACTGGGTTCTAGGACGGACATGCAGCTAGGGCTTGCAGGACATGCTTTAGAGGTGCTTGCCTGCTTCGCTGCACGTGCCCTATCACTAAGGGTGTTCAGAGCAGTTTGGAAAGGGGTCCACTGCCAATGTCAACCACGTAATCTTTATTACAATGGATGTCAGATGACAAACACCTTTGTCTATGACAAAGCATATTAGGAGCATGAATTCTACCGTCTACCTGGCAGTGCTTCTGCTATGACTACATATCACAACAGCATATATTTAGTTATTCTAAAAATGAAATATTTTGTGCTGAGTTGCCCAGTATTTCCAGCGCCAACCTAATCCAATTCTGGCATAGCTTCCCTCCTATATCTAACCCACTTATCCTTCACCCACCAAACAAATTAACAAATAAAAGGTTAAACCAGAAATGCTAAAGTAGTAACATTTTATGAAAACCTCTCCAAGGTCTTCTCCCTCTGTCACTAAACCTAAATAGTTTTTAGAAGGACCCCTCCATGGCATTCTGTCTGACCTCTATGTGGTACCATAGACCAATAGAATTGTTATACCTATATACTGTACACGGAAGGGCTAAGCCTCATTTTTGGTTTGTGTTTTGCAAATACATTTCTTGCCTTAGGGTGCCTTTAAACCATCAATTCTATAAGGCAAATCTAAATTTCCTATTTTCTGGTTGCAGTGACAGATGCCAAATGTAAAATCCAGAGACTTTTAATTTGACTAATATTTTCTTAAAATATATATTTTTGGGGGGTACCTCTATAATTATTTCAAACCCATGTATGTACACAAAACAAATGACATTCCTGGGTTTATTTTTAAAGCATCAATTAAAACATGTGGGCCTGAAATTTTATTCACCAGGTAAAAAGTATATGTCAGATTCACTGCTTCATAAAGGGCAAAGTATGTATTTCCAAATGGCTTGTTTCTTTTTGATTAACCCAATATTCCTCAGAAGGTCTTTGCAAGTCAAACTACCAAAACTCTTGCACTACTCCTGCATTTGGCATATCTTGAATACTGAATTTCGGGAACAGTTTGGCCAATAAGCTCTCAAACTGAAAATAGAAAATTTACGTAACACCAGTTCATAGCCCGAAAGTGAGAAAAAATGTAGCCTCTACATTTAAAGTCTGCAATATAAAAAAAAATTTGTCCTGATATTAATTGCTGACACCTAACCACCATTATCTTTCTGGTTTCTGATCCAGGAACAGGCTGTGGGTAAAAAAAGTAGTACATAAAAATCACAGTAGTGGTGCATGGGCTCTACATCTCCAAGCATTTCAAGCACATCCTAGGGGTAGCTGCGTGTGCAACGGGACTAGAGGACATTACTGGGAGGCCAGTGCTACTGGAAGTTGATGCTATTATTACAGAAAGCATGATAGAATTTCACAAAAGTGGGGTAGCACTGATCGATTTACAGTGTTACAAAGCAAGGAGTTGCAAGCCTTTTGTGCATATGGAGCTGCACTTTAGCTATCTGCATTCCGTACCTTTATAATTTGTATTAAGCTGATGAATCTAGAGTCGATCTTTGAAGAGACCATTGATACTGGTACATTACACCCACAAATGATCACTAGAAAAATAAAGTAGGCTTTTCACTGTACATTGTTCTATTTCCAGTTCAGTTCTTCTAGGTGTTTTGTCAAGAATTTGTATCCTCTCTGAGCTGGGGTCAAAAGCATCAATAGCAACTAATTCATTTACAAACAAAAGTTTTTTTTATCATTGTCTGCAGTACAAAATTAAAGCAGCCTTCTGTTCCTTATTGGGTATATCTTTAATTCTTTCACCTCCGTTGCTATAGAGTTTTGTATTATTACCTGGCCAGCTATTGTATATGAAAACACCAATGCACTGGTGTACTAAAGTACTGGACAAAAAAAATAAGCACAACATTGAAGCTGCGGTGTTTTTGTGTTTTTTAAAGTTCCTGAGAAATAAAATAAAGGGTGGAATGTGCCTGGTGGGGTTTACATTTCCCCAATGAATACCAACCATATTTACTATACCCTTTTAGCACCTGTTTGCACATTTATTATCTCTAGTTGCCCTTAGTTGCACAACAGTTTAAGGAAAGGTTGAACTGATGATCACAGGAACATTTATGAGGCATAGCTAAAAATCCAAGCTGCAATTGAGGACAAATAGGAGATATATAGGAAACCCTACTTTCCTGCACATGATAAAGAGATGAACTAGGACAGACCTAATTTTCATTGTGTTTGTCATGGCCATAGTCATGATCATGTTACATTGTTTTTGTGACAGGTTTTTTTAACCTATGCAGTAGTGGATATTTATACTTTTAGCCTGAACAATATAGTTTACTGGCACACCAATGAAACTCATACATATCAGTCTTTGTGCTCCTCAATGGGGCTTATGGAGCTACCAACACAAACACATACATGTCAACAATTAAAAAATCATATTTTGCCATTTTGAAAGTGATGATGTCTGTATATAAAAGGTATGAATACCAATATAAGTGTAATTAAAGGACTGAAATATTTGATTTAACTGTTTTAAATGTGAATGTTTCAGTTGTATGTATTGTGACATACAAAATAAATCCACACTGAAAACAACATGTTTGTAAAAAAAAAAAAAAAAAAAAAAAAAAAATCATAAGATGTACCTTTAGGTTGTTCATATGTTGTAAATATAAGCTTTTAGTGAAAATGTATTTTTCTATAAGTACTCTCATGTGATTCTTCTGCAGACATCTGCAGAATGTTAGTGGGTTATACGACCTGACGGGGAGCAGCCAAGGAGTGAGCCACACCTTGCAGATGTTCAGTACAGCAAAAAAAACAATGTCTTAATTTCAGCATCCTCTTTTACCATATAACTCAGTGAATTGGATTAAATAACTAAATAGGTTGCATGCCCACACATGTAAGTAAACAATCATATGTACAATGGTGATTCCTGAGCTTATCTGATAGATCACTGATGTTCAATGTGTATGGTGGTCTCAACCGTAGTCTACAATATGCATTAAACATCAAATAATGTTGCTATTACGTCTGTTGTATAGATGGGCAAAGGAATAAAGGGCATAAGGCCTAAGGGCATATGAAAAATTCTGTACATTTATTACCTTTTCGTCATTTCACTATTTTGCCATTGCACTAGTTTAAAAAAGTTAGGTTTAGTTCATTATTATTTACTATGTGAGGCTTTATTTCCATTGCTACAAGCTCCCCATCACACATGCTTTATGAGGATGTTCAGGTAGGTATTTTTTCTTACAACAACAAAAACACATGGTAGTGTAGTGTGTCTGGGGAAGGTATAAGCTCCAACATAAACTATTCCTGGATGGGGGGGTTTGGGGTTGTTAAATCCCATTGACAAAGCTAAAATAAATATTATTTGCAAAAGAATAATTCACTTTGCTACATTAACTGTAATTGTTAAAAACTATTTAAACCCAAATACAAAAATGTAATATATTACAGCCTATAATCCTTTTGGCATAGTCTACACGGACTGTTTTTCTAGCGTTTAACCTGAGGCTTTCAAAGTCCTTGTTTGAAATCCCCATGCATTACAATAAGTTATTGTACACCAGGACGTTTCCTTGAGGCATGTTTATGAGCTTTATCTCAAACATTGCTTGCACTGTTTAAAGAATAAAAACGCTGGGTTCAAGCTGGAAAGCTGTGTTTTTAAACACTTAATATGTAAATTAGTTAAAAATGCAAGCAAATTTGGCATAGGCGTTTTCCAGCATTTTAAAGGCAAGCTAATAAAGTGAATAAAAAACACATATAAATGCAATTGGAATGTTTACATGCGTTTTTAAAAAAACGAGTGTGGACCCAGCCTTAGATGGTTTACTTTATTTGTTTTCCTTGAATTTTACTTGGTTAACCTGTCAATAAACACTTACTTCCCTGGGGTGACAATACTTACTGAACTGCAGATATTAGGGAACATCACTCTTATAGTAGGCAAGATAAAAGTTACAAAAAAAATGCCCCTTAGTTAGGGGAAATGGCAAAGCTCACTGCTTAAGAATTCAATGCATCACTGCATCATCAAAGAATATTAAATATTTAAATCACATGCTACCAAATAAAATAAATAGATGTGACACAGGTAGTTTAAAAAACAGGACTTAAAGGTTTATTGTGATTTAGTAGGCAGGTAAGGCTTCTCAGGTTGTCCTTTGATAAGGCATAACAACTACCTTGTCTGCTAATGTCACCATAGCAATCAAAATATTTAGGCACAAGTAAAAGACACAAGAAAAAACAATAATGACATGTGGTCGAAACTGTGATTTTCTAATTGGTATTCCTTTCAGAACTGTATTTAATCAATAAATACTTTAGCAGTAAACAATCTAATGTTTCTATGGAAACTAACAAATCAGCTAGCAAAAGCAGAAATAGCTGATAAGAGCAGATTTACCATTTGTTTGAGTTAGCTTTTATGACAGCAGCAAAAGTCTATAATATTTTAGATAAGGGGATTTTAAATATACAACATGTAGTGTTGTTAAAAGAGCGGTAAAACTGTTGCCTTTTTTAGTTTTATTGATATATGTATTTTTAAAGTTTAAAGTCACAAAGCTTTAATACTGAGTAAAGGTATAGAAATTAAACATAATTTTAAATATGCTTTAAGTTAATTACTAACTCTACTTTTTAATATTATCTACCCTCTCTTTCTTAGGTTTGTCCTTACCATTTTAAAGAAAAAAAAAGACTTCACAGATTCTTCCTTTGTGGGTGCAGTGGGCGATAACTCCCTCTGGACTAAGCTTATCTTATTCCTTAGAAAAAAAATAAAAATAAAAAAAAAAGAAGTATTTTGGTCCAAGCTGCGACCCCCTCCCCCAAAAAAACAAAACAAAACATGTCAATGAAAGTGTTAATTACACGTCAGCATAATGTAGTATTTTGTAATACAGTAATACTTTGTTTTCATTTACGGTAACTCTTTAAATCATTTTTCCAATGTAATGTACACTATTTCAGAAGCCAAAATGAGTTTGGTTGTGCCCATCACTAGATGATCACACCACTTTTTTGCATGTTTCTTCTGAGCCTTATAAAATGTATTACTTTATGTGTTTACTTCTGTTTTAGGTGGTATGTTTCATTTAGGGTATAGTGGGTTTATATAATGCAAGTGTTTTGCCAGAGTGTTTCTTAGTACCGTGTATTTCCACTGCTGTAGGTGTTTAGCCCTTGTATGGCCACAACTGCCAAGGTGTTGCCCACATATAGCCAAGATTGCTTGTACATTCTTCTAACTCTCTCACTATATCAAAAATATACTATGCACTGAAATGTCTTTATAATCTGATTCAGGAAAAGTAAGGTCTTATTCATTATAGACAGCCAAAAATTGGCATCCATTATTGATACCAGGTCAGCACCAATTATCTAAGGGAGTCAAGTTATAATAGCAGGGACTCCACTCTTTTCAAATGCATAAAGAATATCTGAATTAAAAAAGTTGAGATTTGCTATGTTATAAATAGAAAAATAATATTTGTGCCTAAAAAGTGCTTTGAAAGATGTTCCTTTTGTTATGCATTTCTTTAACCACCTGAGCGTTACACTGAGGTCTAGATTTCTGTACCAAAAGTGATCCACTGTTTTTCATGAAATTTTTTTTTTAAATTGTAGACCTGTAACTTACAGAAATATGTCCGAACAGGGGTTCTTGTAGATAATATGAATATAAAAAATGTATTTACTTTTATTTTATTTTTTTGTATTTTTTTGTATTGGATTGGATACTGGAGTTTGTATTCAATCCAATACAAAATGAGCGTTTGAATTTACCAGTTATGTACTTTGTATTAATTTTATATTATTTTGTATTGGATTGGATACGGAAGTTTGTATTCAATCCAATACAAAATGACAGTTTGAATTTACCAGTTATATACTCTGTAATTATTTGAATTATTTTGTATTGGATTGGATACAGAAGTTTGTACTGAATCCAATACAAAATGAATGAATGAGTTTCAATTTGAATTTCCCGCACACGTGCCGACGTCATCACGCACGCAGGGAGGAGCCGTCCGTTTTTTTTTCTCCGCCGGACGGGTTCTCGTTTCAGAGATCATCCGGCGCTGGAAGAAGAAGGACGTGGACGATCAGCGGGACCAGGTAAGAAGCCGGCCGGCTTCTTACTGGTCCCGACGAAGGCACCCGATGCTGGAGAGGGAGATCGACGGACGACGATCGACGGAGGACGACGCTGGAACACGAACACGACGCTGGATGAGCACAGCGGGACCAGGTAAGTAAGGATGGGAAAAAACTCGGGGTTAACCATCGTAGCCATTTTTTTTTGCCCGTACGAAGGTCGGGCTTAACGGCAAGGAGGTTAATCATTTTGCATCATTGTGACAATGGTAACTCATATCTCTGCAAGATGTGCCAGGATTATTGTTTGTAGTCACCACTTCCTGTGACAGTGGTTACCCCACAACAGAAATTGCCTAAAAACGAACCCTGATGGCAGTATCACCAGGTATTTTTATTAAACAGTAGATTTCAAATAATTGGAAAAAACATTTTTGAAATTCTATCAACATGGTAAGTCTTAAATATGAAAAAAGGTATGTACATTTTTACCTGCATGCCTAGTTTTAGAATTATGCATATATGTTTCTTTTTTTTAAAAGTGGGAATCACATTAAATTTTAACCATATACTTATCCAGGCAAGGATACTGGGTGTCTGGGGCGAAGGGGGCAGCCTCTTTTTACAATACCAGGCCCAGTGTCTTCCCTTTCACATTGAAGGTGCCTAATATTGTGAGACAGGCCACCTTATCCGCATCCAATTCCCCTAAAGAAATGTGGGAGCTTACTATGTCCATCTTAATATTTAAACCAGAAACGTCTACAGGCATGCAGTCTAGGCATAAAAAGGTAGGACAATGAGTATTTGCGCCTCTCTGTACCAGACAAGGCTACGTGCCTTTCCTCAAGATTAAAAATGTTTTTTCTAAATATCTAAAATATATTTTTATTTATAGCGTTTAATTCCATTAATTATTTTATTTCGATGATGGCTAATATATATATATATATATATATATATATATATATCTTTTACAAATTGCTGCATACTTTATACCTTTTTTAAGCAAATATTAGCACTGTTAATGTGTTTCATTGATATCTGTATTTAATATTGCATTTATTTAAAGTCTAATTATAGGTTTTCACATTAGATGTTAGATATCTTTGATTATATAACTATTTAATGATATGTTATAAATGTTACTTGAGTAATACACAGGATAAGGCTGCAAAAATACTTTAAGTTTAAAGTTGGTCATACAAAGAATACTACGATTCACAGTCTGGTTTGAGCTTGAGAATGTCTGGTTTTTTTTTTGTTTTTTGACTGTTTAGGGGTAAAACAGGCCATAAATAAAATGTCTGGCTTGTTAAAGAGAACATGACAGCTGCACCTAGCTGACAAAGCATTGTGTGTATACAAGTTATGTAATCATTTTCTGAATTTCTAATGAGCCATCACAATGCATTTTGCAACTATTTAGAAATACCAGTCCTAATTATGTCCCATTTACACACACATATATTAAAGCCCATTTACACAGATGCCATGTGAGATATGTGTAGGTAGAGAGCTGTTTATTCATAGCAAATACAAAACCAGTGGAAAATACTGGATGTATCCGTACATTATTGTAATATGTGTCCCTACTGTTGTAAGTCCTGATCCTACCATAATTCTTTTTTAAAAAATGGGCAATTTTACCGGTCTTTGGTGTGGTCTTTAGGTCTAAATTTAGACTTCAGCCACTTGACGCTACTATAGATTAACTTAAATGGTAAAATAAACCTATTAATTAACCCTTATTTAAAAGCATTTGGCTCAAATGTGGAAAAAAAATTTAGGTTGAATAAACTTAAAGTTAGGGAGAATGTTTTCAAAATTGAATTTCTACAAATCTGACTATCTCCACTGATTAGCCCTACTTGAATAAACTAATTGAGTTAAAGTAGGACTTTAAAAGCTTTTGAAAAATGACAACTAAGGACTTTTTTCTTCTTGCATTCTTGAAAATAGTGGCCTTAGTAACAGCCGGAGACAATATTTATTAAAGTACATCTGAACATTGTTTATTTTTAATGACCTAAGCATTGTGGTGTTTATATACTACAAAACTACATTTAATCACACAAATGCACGATTACTGTTAACTTACTGTTACATTTCTGTAAGTAACCATAACAATAATTGTTGACTTTAGTGACCACTTGCGTATGACAAGAAAATGCTGTTGTTTTTTTTTTTTTTTTTTTGAAAACTACCAAATCTCCAGTTAGTTAAAGTATTTTATAGTCTTAAAATATAAGCTGAATAATGTCTTTCAAATTGCATGCATTTCCTGAATATATATACTCTTTTTATCAAAGTCCAGCAAAACAGAATGTTTTCTTGCACCATTCTGTTTAAAATAATATATATTAGGGATCCATTAGCAATTTTCTAATTTTGACCTGGTTTATTAAAGATTTCCAGGACTGGAAAATATAGAGTATGGTGGATGAACTTGGGTGATCCAGCAAACCTGAAATGGAATTCATAAAAACCATTTGCTATTAGTTGGCAGATGCTTTCAATCCATGACCTGATCAATTCCAGGTTTGCTGAATAACCCAGGTTCTCCCATGATAGTATATCTTTCCAGTCTTGAAGAGCTTTAATAGATCAGGCCCATTATGTCAAAACAATAGATCACAATTTAAGGTTACCTGAAGGACCATGCATTGCACAAATAAGACAATGAGAAGATGATAATAGCTTAAATAATAGCCAGGGAAATGTTCTTCAAACTCTTTATCTTGTTGCAAAAATGATGACATTATAAAACAAAATAAACAAAAACAAATGACAGGCGCTGCAAGAAATGTTAGATAGACACACCACAGCTTTCAAGATAAACGCCTTGAAATTATAGCCCAATCATTAGGACAGCAAGTTATTGAAGACATTTCATATGCAGGGGCATTTTAAATTTAAGCTGATGAGTCAAAGAACACTTCCAAAATACAGCAGCTATCTTTTGTTCTGTGTACATGTAAAATAATAATAGGAACTGACTTGAAATTGCAAAAGTACTAGAGTAAAAAACCTTAGGAGGATCTGAAAAGCAATAAAAGGGAGCAAGAGGGTACAACATCCCTAATAAAATAATATTTATTTATTAATATAATTAATAAAATAATAAAATGCATTGCCTGCAGGTTCCTTTTTTAATGTTTTAAACTTGCCCCAAAAATAACATTCTTAAATTTGAGGTTTGTATACCTTCAAAAATATGTGCGGAAATGAAATATTTATATTAAATATATTAATATTTATAAAAAAAATATTTCTTATCTAATCCAACTGTAGATAACAACACTTAATTCTATCTGATATCTAATAAACAATATTTTAATGTTTTTAGGGATATGGTAGCAGAAGATATAAAAAACTGAAAGTAAAAAATGGAGGATCCACAATATGATCGAAAGGGCATCAGGAGCTTAGTTAAAAGGAAAACTATCATTATCTGACCTGCAGATAAAGACAAGGGTTTTTTAATGAAAAGTCAGATAACCTATTTTTGTAAACACTTAATTGAATATATCATTTTTATATATACTCAACAAAAAAAAATATCAGAAATATAAATGTATCAATTTTTCTTATAAATATAAAGAAAATACAGTCCTTAGCTGACAATATATGGAAAAAGGAACATAACATCCATTTTAAAAAATGTACAAAAGCCAGCAACAAATTGCCATCATCATATTTGGCTAAAAATATTCATAGAGACCAATTCTCCAGACACACGAAGGAGAGGTACTAGAAACAGAGATAACTGGTATAGCAAAGATAGGGATCCAAATTTTAGAAATTAATAAAAGGGAAAGATCAGATTTGATGGACAAAGAATATAATGTACAGTATAAAGATATTGAAAAAAAATTATAAATATTAGGATATCTTTAAAAAGATAAGGCACTAGAGACCAAAGTTAGTTTACAGAAGGGCAAAACTTTAATGTAATAACTGCCCAGGTGGCATTTTTAAATGAGAAAGGATCCTTTTTCTGTGGTATAGGAGACCTGAGGGAGGGAGGGATATTGATTTGGGCTTATTTTGCAGCCACAGGACCTGGGCACCTTGCAGTCTTGCAGACTATGATCTCTACTGTATGCCAAAGTATTTTGGAGTGAACTATGAGGCTATCTGTACAGCTGTTAAAACTTTGCCAAAGCTGGTTCAGTCAACAGGACAATGATCCCAAGCATGCAAATCTACAACAGTATGGCTGAAAAAGAAAAGATTCACGGTGTTGTACTGGCCCGGCCAAAGGCTGGACCTTAACCTGAATGAAATGCTGTGGCAGGAGCTTAAGGGGGCTGTGCATGAATGAATGGCCATAAACCTCAATGAACTGATGCAGTGATGTAAAGAATAATGGCCAAATTATTCCATAATGACTGAAAGTATGACTGAACGATTGAAAGTCATACAAAAAACAGTACTACAAGATTTTATATATATTACAATTA
>NC_092859.1:49539370-49792798 GCF_032062135.1 Pyxicephalus adspersus
ATACACACACACATATATATATATATATATATATATATATATATATATATACATACACACTATATTCACACATTACTTTCCATTTTGGTGGGTTTGCTCCATTGGAGAGCATAGCTGGTATAGCATGGGAGTTATTTATAAAGTAAAAGCAAATTTATTACAATGGACTATATTAATATACATTTATACGTGTTATTTTTTGGAAGTTGCTTGTTCACATAAAATATGTAAAGTTGGTCTGACTGTTCACCAAGAAATGACTGAATAATGAGAAAGTTATTGGTAAATAAACAGGTCCATAGTGGAAATGTAAAAAAAAACTTGCTTTGGTTCATAAGTAGTTAATACTACACATTAATTATGTGAACATTAGTTATTTGGCACAGTATACTGTAATGATATTTGTTTTGTAAGTAGTTTTGCATTTTCTGTTTTATTGTGGGTGCCAAGATATATCTGTAGGCAAAAGGCTACGTATCATAGTTGTCAAGCGCTACATATATTATTGGCTTTTGCTAAACATGGTTGTTAATAAATCATTTTCATTTCTCTTAAATGGCATGTTGTAAAAATACTAAATATGTATTTGTGGGGTAATATTGTATGCAATTCCATATATTCCTAAGTAAATTGTTTATTTTGTGATGATTAGGAAATGTATGCAAGCTATTTAGAGTACAAACAACTGAATTCTGATTTTTTTTCCTTGAGCCTTATGTGACAATTTTGATAAATGTGTGTTAATGTCCCCATGAAATTACAATACCTAACAGATTGATGAAGTGCTTGGAGCAAATACAGGTAGTACTGGTTCCTCTCTCAAAGGGACCTTTGGATAGGATACATACTTTTTTCAGGACAAACGGTGCCTTGCTCACTTATAAATATTAATATTATTGACCTATTCCCAGGTATGAGGAGGTATTGCATACTTAACCTCACAACACTAACATATGATTACACATTTAAAATGAATAAATAATTTATGAAAACAAAAAAAATTATCATGCACTGGTAGGTATTTCCCCTGGCAGTCTGTTTTGATTATTCTTGAACAGACAGCAGTTTTAAGGTGAGAAAGGGCAGAACAAAATCCCATTAATATATGTTAGCAATCTTAACAATTATATCTACTGACTTTGTACTTCTTTCACTATATAGCTATTTTTAATTCAAATATTAATCAGTTTCATACACTAATATTACTATAATTTAAGCGTTTTTGTAGGAATGTGGTTCAAATATGTATTTATAGGCCATATATTAAGCATATAAATATATAAATGCCCAATATGTATTTTTAAATTTATATATACACAAAAAAACACACACACATATATATATATATATATACTGTATATATATACAAACATACACACTTACACCAATTGGCTTAGCAATGGAATACCTACTTAGACTGCTGGCATAAGAGTTGGGTGACAACATTTATCAGATGCTTGTAACATACTGTATACCATATTAGAATATAATTATTATACCATTATCCACTGCACTATATCTGCTCTTCTTTCCTTATATCCTGACAAATGTCCCGGTCCCTGCTACAGTGAAACACCCCCACAACAGGATGTTACCACCTGCATTCTTTTACTGTAGGTATGATGTTCTTTGCTATATTGGCATTGGTGTTAGGGCTAACAGTTCAATTTTTATCTAATTTGACCATAGCACCTCGTGGCTAAAAGTTCCAGTATTGCTAATCAGCAGGAGCCATTTGTAATGCTCAATAAACCTGGAAAAATATTTTTGTGAGAATCATTTCAGGATGCAAAGCAACAAAATACGAATGTTTTCAAAGAGCTGACATGTATCCTTATTACGTTTATTGCCAGTTTTAAGCAGCCATTTTATTCACCAAAGTTGTGCCTCGTATAAATATATAACTGTATAAATAAATTTAAAATATATAAATGGTCTATCCCGATTATTCACTTCACGGTCATTACAAAGGACAATATTTACATATTTTCAAATATTTTGCCGATGGGAAGAGCTTTAGAGAGCTTTAATCCAGGATTTATAGAGCTCCTGTGACTAACATGCTACTAGAGGAAATACAAATCATTTTTCAGGTAAAACAGGTTAAATCAAAGCAGAAGACTCTGCCTCTCCCTTCCAATTTAAACAAGAAGGCCATTTCTGTTGGACACCCCTGGAATATGACTCGCAAATACAACCATGTTCCATTGCATACCTCATAGAACCAAGCACCGAGTCAAACAAATGACCAGTGGGGAACTCCCATCGGCACTATCTTGCAGGCAAAGACACCTCCTTCTTCAACACACTCAGCTTTTCCTACGACAACCGTCACTCCATAGCTCCATGTCAATTACAATCCCCAAAAAGGACAGCATCGTACCCAAGCCTTCTGCTTTTTCACCACAAATGATACCCTACCTGTCCTGCCTGCCGGGCAAAGGTACGCCCACAGCCGCCATTCCTGCAGTTCCTCCAGGTTGCGAATGCTGCATGGGCATCAGCCTGTAGCCTCTCTAGCAGAGAATTAACCTCATACATATTGCTTCTGACCCTCTAGCCACACTTTCATTTTTTATAACTGCTGCCCACTCCCTGTCCCTACCCTTTTTAACCCTTCCTATCATCCAAGCCCCCTAATCAAACTTATCAATCATAACTCACTTTTAACTGTCACAAACCTTCGTCTAAATGAACCTCATTTCATATGCTCAGTTTGCACCGCACTTTGCACAGTGCGTATCCTTACTCTGCACATGCCCAGTGCGAGCTCCAATCAGAGACTAGTTGGCACAATATGAAGGCTCCATGCTTTCCTTCCAGCGCGGATTGATCAAGACAACTTCCTGTTTCCTGGTTCCTGATTCCTGGTTGTTGTTTCCTGATTCGTGGCTCCTGTTCCTTGTTCCTGCTCCTGATTCTTGGTTCCTGCTGTTCGCTATTCATGCATCCTCCGCTTTCCATCTGATCATCTGTGTATGACCTCCAAGGTTTGTCTGCAATCTATTATCACCACTGTTATCTGAAAAGTCATTGGACATTTACCAGCACTGTTATCTGCTCAGTCATTGGACATTTGCCTCTACTGTTTATCCGCGAGGTCATTGGACATTTACCACTATCTTTTCTGCAAATAAACTAAAGCTGCGTACACACGTGCAATTTTTGTCGTTGGAAAGGATCTTTCACGATCCTTTCCAACGACAAAGGACTACACGATGCATGAACGGTGCTGTACTTACAGCACCGTTCTGCTCTATGGAGTGGGGAGGGGGAGAGTGACGGAGCGGCACCCTGCTGCGCGCTCTCCCCTTCCCTTTCATTAGGATCAGTCGTCGTTCATCCTCCGTGGATCCGCCAGGACGGTCGTTCGGACGATGGATGATGTCGACTGTACACATGCCAGATTTTCGCCCGATATCTGGCCGATGCCGATTATCGATTATAAAAATCTGACGTGTGTACGCAGCTAAAAAAGGGACCTTTTACCCATTAACCGATATATGTGTGCCTGATCCCCCGGTTAATCACTATCAAGATTCCCTCAAACAGAGCTCTCCTTTCTGAAGGCTGACTGTATCAATCCGCCCACTATGAGCTCAGGAGGGAAACCCTCACCCCTTGAGGTAATGGCCCAGCAACTTTCCAGCCCTACTCAAGCAGTGCAGAATCTGCATGGGGGGTACTCGCAACTCGAGAACTGCCTGGATATCATCCAGAATTGAACTCACACGCCGCAAGTTCTGGTGGCCTACTTTAAACAAAGACTATACCGAGTTTGTCCAAGGATGTGATGTCTATGCTAGAAACAAAGGTCAAACAACGCTACCGATGGGGCTTCTGAGACCTCTAACAATACCCGACAGACCGTGGGATAACATCTCTTTGGACTTCATAGTAGAACTTCCCCCATCGGAGGGATGTACCACCATCTCAGTGGTAGTTGATCATTTTACAAAACACAAAACAAACACAAAGTCACTTCATTTTCCTCAAGGGATTACCCTTGGCTCCTGACCTCGCCAGGATTTTCATGAAGGAGATTTTTCGTCTTCATGGCTTCCCACAGCAGATCAAGTCAGATCGAGGGTCACAATTTACGGCTAAATTCTGGCTTCAACTGTGCAAGAGTCTCCAGATCGATGTGGCATTCTCATCGGCCTATCATCCTCAATCCAATGGCCAAAAAGAGAGCATTATTCAGGTACTGGAGCAGTACCTTCGTACTACTGCTCATCTCTTCAGGACGATTGGGTGCGTCTGCTACTTTTAGCTGAATTTGCTTTTAACAATGCAATGCACACCTTTACCAAGATGTTTCCCTTCTTCGCCAATTTTGGGTATCATCCAAACATGTTACCTGACCTAACGCCTACTCTATCTGTTCCAGCAGTACAAGAGTTAACTTCAGAACTGAAGCATATTCATCGGGAACTTCAGCAGAACTTAAAACTGGCACAAGAAGAATGCAGACAGACATCAGTGACCTCACCCTAATTTCAAGATCGGGGATAAAGTCTGGCTCTCTAGTGCCCATGGGTTTGTGGGTCCATTTTCTATCACGAAGCAGATCAACCCAGCGGCATATCAATTACTCCTTCTACGGACAATGAAAGTGCACCCCGTTTTTCATGTCTTTTTGTTAAAGCGGGTGAACCCGGGCAGAGTCCAAACGGCAGAACAGTTAAGAAAATGGAAAACTCCGCTTTTGAATGTGTTGCTATAGTTTCCCAACATAAAAAGTCCTAGTTGTGTTTTTCAGTCCGTTGCACAATCTTTTTATTTGAGAATCAATTTGTCTGCTACATTTTCCTGCTTCTGAGCATGTAACTAAGTTCTGATTCCCGCTGTTAATGCATAGGAAAATTATTTAATTTGTTTCAGAAAGTTTACATAATATGGTGGAAAGTTAAAGTTAGTTGCCAGGGGTTACTTTATACACAAATAGTAAAGCTGTTTTGGAACTCAGACATGTCATCAGAAGCACTCACCAGCTAAGAAGGAAAATCTGTTTTAATTCAATAATAAACATTAATGACAGAAAACCCTCCACTTTATAAATAAAACATGACTTTGGAATGTGTACACTGTGGTAGGGACACTTATTCTTCTCTAATTAGAATTTCCTAATAGCTGTCAGAAGCGTTTAGTGTTGTTTTTAAATGCTCTGCAACATATTTGTTTAAAAAATTTTAAAAGTCTACTGAAGATGAGATCCCTGAGGACATAAAGAGTGTGTATATCCTGTTTTGTTTTCATTTTAGATAGGGTGAAAAGGAGTTAGAACCTCAGTCTCAGATTTTAATGCTCTTAGCTTTTTTTTTTTTTTTTTAGAAGATTTGACCTCTTTTTCTATTGATAAACTAAATGTGGCCAGTCTTACAGAGACAATCAGGAATCTCTCCAGTAAGAGAAAAAAATTCATTTTTACTAGATAAGACTACAATCTTAGTGTTTTTATTGATGCCAGTACTCCTGCTGCGGAGATTCCCTTCACATTTTATCTAAAAAAATTTAAAGTGGAGGTTTTCCTCCAAATATTACATTTAGGATTGAATCCAAACAGTTCAGTCTTGGTTTCATTAGACCAGAGAATCTTGTTACTGTCAGAGACTAAGTACTTCAGGTGCTTTTTTGCCAACTCCTTTGCTCTCATTGTGCTTTACACAGAGGAGAGGCTTACGTCTAGCCACTCTACCGTAAAGCTCAGATCGGTGGGGGGCTGAAGTTATGGTTGTCTTCAGGCCTTCTATAGAGTGATGTGTTCTTTTCCAAATCACATCCAACCAATATATATTACTACAGATAGACTCCAAGCAAGGTGCAGGAACATTTCAGTAGTGATCATGAGAAAAGGGAGGCACCTGAGTTAAATTTCAAGTGTTGTAGAAAAGGGTCTGAATACCTATGTATATTTGAGCTTTCAGTTTTTAATACATTTACTAAATGGTTATTAAAAATTCTCTTTTCGCTTTGTCCTTAAGTGGTATTATGAGTGTCGAATAATGAGAAAAAAACAAATTAAATGATTGTAGTATCAGGCTCCAGCATAACAACATTGAAAAAATGAAGGAGGCAATGGTATGCAGTTCAGTACTTCTCATTGCTGCCTGCTGTCAAATCTGTAAACTTCTTTTAGAACCAGAGCTGCAGTTCACTACATTTTGCCAGCACTACCGAATGAAAAAAAATCAATATATTTGGATATATATTTAGTTTTATTGTACATGAAGTCATGACTTCCAACAAAAAAAAAAATTCTTGTAGACAGGATTTTCCAGAATTTCAAGCCGCTGCTTTTGTAACTGGTTTACTGCTTTTCCTAGAAAGCTTGGAATAAATTACAGGGTTCCCCTTCAATTAAAGTTTCACTTGAGGTACAATACTTTCATAAAAAAAACCAAGAAATGCGCAACAATTCTTGTCTCAGAAGTGAGACTGATCTTATAATTCTAGTAAAAGCAGACAACCCGCCCTTAGCACACACATGCAAAATTCACACTGCTTTGCAAACCTAAATATTGAAATAATAGAATAAGCTAAGAATATGTAACAAAATTTGCTAAAATCAATAAACATTTTTTTTATCTAACAAAGATCAAATTTTTTTGAAGGATTGTACAACCTACAAACATTTGGTTGCAGAAATGCTGATATATATGCATTGCAGTGGGTCACTCACAGGAGCTTTCATTGGCACATATAGCATAAATGGTATTTTGCAGAACCTGGAAGCAATAAAAAAGTCAAAGAAGCCCCAAGTAGAAATCATCTGTCCTATTTCAACTTTTTTGACTCAACCCTGGAAATCAAAAATTTGACCTGATATCAAAGCGCTCAAAGTTTCCTTACTCATTTTAAAACCATAATGATACTCAATTTAGGTGCATGGCAAAAAGTAAAAAAAAACCATGGCACAGTAATGACTTTAAATGAAACAAGTAGCCAGCACTCTAATGAACAGTATTCGAAAAAAAATTATTTACTGGAGACTAATATTGGTTAGGGAACTCCGATAAAACAAAAATCTTACAATGATTTTCCTACTTTCTCTGGGCATAAACTTTACATTTTTACTCAGCAAGACATTTAAAATATTGCACTTGGCTTTACTAATCAATAATCAAATCTGTACATTGTGTGTTGATTGCCAACTGGGTGATAAAAGAAATCAGAACAAAATGCTTCCTTTCTTATTCCTAAATAAATTCCTAAATAAATATTCCTAAATATTCCTAAATAAATAAATGTTCAAGTAGCAAAATAGAAAGCAATTTTTGTCTGTCAACTCAGTATTGGTTCAGCAGAGTTTGCCCATAGTTTGTGGGAGTTCACCCACGCATACATTCTTTCAAATCCAGACTGCTGGCTTTATTTAAACCAGCATCTGAATATCATTTGATGCCGTGTACATTTTGTGAGTTTGTTCTTTGCTAATATTACAGCATAGTCAGGCTTTGGAAATCATGCACTCATTGTGGATTTTATGTTGTAATTGATATGTGTCTGTCTCCTTTGTTAAACAAAAAACACCCTTCTGTTAAATTACTGGAATTTAAGCTTTTGGGATTACTCAGAAAAATCAGAAAATGCTGAGCAAAGGTCAGTTGAAAGGGTTTACGTTTTTTTAAATTATTCAATCTCTACTGCAAATGGATGAATGGATTTTTTTGTGACAAATATCCAGTTTTATACAATATACTGTTTGATTAGAAGGAACAAGAAGAGCAAAGCAAAAAAGCATAAAAAATAACATGAAACAAAAGATTATGCTTGATTTGCTGCAAGGTTCCCATCAGGGTTTATCTTAGGGTTCACTTACAGGGGTTTACAGAGAACGGACTTAGTGCACTGAGCTTAAAGTAACTGAAACAGGGCAAATTTGCCCATCATTGCATGGAGCAAGGAAATGCAACAGACACATTACAGTGTTTTTTTAAACCTTTTTTTGTCTCAACAAGTAGTGTTTGCTAATAGTTTCCCCATGTAGGTAACACTGTAGTGTGTGCTCAGAGGCAGGAGCATCTACTCATTCATTTTATTCTTTTATTTTTCCTATCTTAGGGCTCCTAATCTTCTGTGGCTTTCTTCATTAATTTCTGTCTACACTTAATCCAACATCAGCTCATCACTGATTCATGCCAGTCTGCCACTGAACCAAAACATGATTACATGTTCCATTTCCTTGTTTAGCTCTTGTGATTTCTAACAAATTAAAAAAAATCCAACAGTCACTGCCTTGCAAGGCTTTCTGTATATTGCTGGTAAATAAAATCCCACCACGAATATTTCCTATTTCCTTTGATTGGCTTACTGCTTTTCCCAAAATTCTGCGCTGAGATAAAGGTCAAATGTAAGGCATTCCCTGCAATTAGAGTTTTATTTTTGATGATCTACTCCACTTCTAAAAGAAAGCAGATGCCTTTCATAATTACACTAACATGGAAAAGTCATTGTAAAAAGATATCTCATTTAGTTCACTCATTCAGAGGCCTACATAATCAGTGAAACAAATTTTCTTCTGACGAATGAAAAACAAAAAAAATTATTAAAAAGAGGTATTCTTAGAATTGAAGTATTGATGTAGCATTGAAGTATTGAAGTATTGACTTCTTATTGCTGACCTCTGCTGCATTCTGGATTATTACCTTTGCTGTATGCTTGCACCTTGATCTCCTATTTAGATTGTAATTTGAACTGTTTACCACATAAACTTTTTCATCTCTGGAATGACCTTTTTTTATTTTTTTTTTTTTTTGTTGGATTTTAGATTTTCCTTCAGCTCACAGAGATAGTATATTCTGTGGATAAGCACTGGGAGATGAGGTACCAGCAACCATAATGTATCTTATGATAGTTTCAATAATACTTGTATAATATGAATAAAATGTCCTAATGATTGGTCATGAGTAAATTGAAAGTATACCCTCCTTCATTTCCAAGGTTTTGCTGTCCTGATCAGGACTGCAAAAAAATAATTTGGTACCAAGCAAGTCTTAAAATAGGTAAACACAACTTTCATTGAAAAACTACACATGGCATATTACTTTGTCAACATGCAGAAGCAGTGTGGGAAAAATTAAATGCTGCTAATTGTATGCATTTGATTAACTGATCTTCAATTAAGTGTTGAGCATTACAATATCTAAATTGCAAGATGGAAATACATCAGCAATGATCTTAGAAAAGCAACTGCCCATCACTCTGGGAACGGTTTTAAAGCCATTTTTAAACATTCTGATGTCCATCATTCCACAGTGAGAATGATTATTCAGGACAGTTGCCAATCTTCCCACGAGTGGATGTCCCAGAAATATCACCTCAAGGTCTGTGCAACACTCCGACATTTGCAAAAAACCCAAGACCCACATCTCAGGATCCAAAGACCTCAGATGACATGGTAAATGTCATAACATTTAAAAGTTCATAACAGTATATTTAGACAAACACTGAAGAAATATGGCTTGTTTGGGAGGGTTGCCAGGAGAAAGCTTGAATGAAAATAAAATGAATAGGGCAGAATGTTAGCATCTGGACAAACCACAAGACTTCTGGAACAATGACTTTTGAACAGACAAGACCAAAGTAGAGACGTTTTTCCCATAATGTATAGCACCATGTTGTTGTTGGGGTGTTGATTTAATTTTGTAGATACGCGACCTGGGTACCGTGCAATTGAGTCAGCCACAAACTCCTCTGTATACCAAAGTATTTTAGATTCAAATGTGAGTACATCAGTGTGAAAGCTCAAGCTTGGTTAAAACTGAATCATACAACTTAATGGTGATCTAAAGCACATCAGAATTTATACAACTGAATGGCTAAAAAAGAAAAGAATTGAGGTGTTGAAATGGTAAAGTCAAAGTCCAGACCTCAACTCAAATGAAATGCTGTGACTAAACCTCAATGAACTGAAGCAACGTTGTAAAGGAGAATGGGTCAAAATTCCTCCACAGTGATTTGAGAGTTATAAGTTATACAGAAAACAATTACTTAAGGTTTTTGCTGCTAAAGGTGGTTCTAAAAGCTATTGAATCATAAGATTTACTTAGCCTTTCACCCAAGGCTTCTCCATGTTGGCCTTATTTTTGGTAAATAATCTGTTGTATGTTGTTTTACAACATATCAGACTTAAAGGGTCCCCTCACCTATGACACCTAGAACATTTCTCTAAAGCCACATACATTTAAGATCACCTGCTGCTTTTCGCACCTGTTAAGGGATAATGCTGACACCTAACCTTAGGTTCACTTTGGTTTCTATACCATACTCGCTAATCCATAGAGACAAAAAAATATATTTAGTTTCCCAAACGATAATAAGTAGAATGATGAAAGGTTATAAAAGACAAAACCTACAAGCAAAACTATTATAAGTTTTATAAATGAAAGATTTTCCTACATTTTCTGTTCAGGTGACCTATAATAGCAGGTTAGGACTAGAAAACCCAATGATGACTGAATGTTGATAGATGTTCTAAGCCCCTTCCCCTGTTTTTCTGGTATAACTATTACTAACTATCACTTTCTATCTTGATAATCATTAAGGAAATCTATCTCATCCATTAATAAAAAAAGAAAAGGAATATTTTTGTTGTGGTATAACATGAATTCCTAACTCCTGTGCAGGTTCTTTTCATAAAAAAAAATTTAACATTATTTTATGTAAAAATTTGAGTCATAAAGATTCTTTCCATAAAAAAAACATTTTATATTACAGTAAAACGTAACATTGTTTTCTGACTTACATCATTAACTTTGGCAGCATACATATGGTAGTTGCTCAATCCCCTCAATGATCCTCAGGACTTATGATACCTAAAAAATGTATTACCTTTAATATTAGAAGACATGAAATGTATGCTGCTATGTTATGGCACATAACATGAAATGAAAATAAAATTATGGTAGGTATTGATACAATTTTCCATTTTCATGGGGTACACATGGCAGCTTACCTATATTATCAAAATGGTAATGTATAACTCATGAAGTACATTTAATAAGATGGTTCCAGATACAAAGCCATTACAATCCTGCTGCAGAAAATTCTGCACGCTCCCAGGCTGCAGGGCCCATGCTGTAGAGTGACAAATGTACAGAATGATGACCAGATAGCCATAAGACTAATAGCCTCATGAGAGATTCCCATAAAAGCTGCCTACAAGGCTGCCATTTTTCTGGTCAGAAGAACAGTGAGCTCCCTGTTAGTGGAGGAGCTTGCCCGTTATCCCCATATGCTCGAAGAATCAGCTCGGCTACCCCAGATGACAAGGTATTTTTGAAGCCGTATTTCCTGTGCCTACTTCTCCAAGCAGGATAAAAAGTCTACTTCTCTACTGAAAATATATCTAAACTTCCAGCATTAGGAGGAAACCTGCCACATAGGTATTTAATTGTGGGTTGTACTATTTTACCTGCTGAGGGGGTCTTTGGAAAACTTCCAGTTTTAAGGCTTTGTTTTTATTTTATTGTTAACAGTTGGTATCAAAACAAAATAAAAAAACAGGGTTTGCAAAATCTCATACCTCTCTCCCCTCTCTCAGGTCCCTGAGTGGACCTTGGCTTATGGTGAAAGCCAGGGAGAAAACACCTACTGGAGTAGATGAAAAGAAATCCCTGAAGACATTTCTATACCTTGTGGGCATAATGCACATGGGGGATTTCTAGGCATTTGGTGGTACTAACACACTGCTTCTGGCTCAGCTGGGAAGATGTTTGCACTTCTGCCACCCAGCACTGCTACAGCAGCCCCTGCCCTCACTGCTGCCCCTTACCCTTTGACCTCTTTTGTATGCCCCAAGAAGATCCCTAGCTGTGGAGCTTGGTTGGCACACTTCAGAATGTAAGCCAACAGGAGTTTAAACTTTCTGGGGAACATGACACATTGAAGAACACATTACCAGGCTGAGCCCCATCATATGTTTTCAGAGAGGAAGTGACCTTAGACCAGTTGCCCATCTGAGCAAAGCCTGTGCAGGTGCTGCACAATGTTTAGAGTCCTGGCATCCTTTATGTGCAGCTACAGTGAAAGTGTAACTAATGTCTGAAGCAGCACAAGCAACTGATACATGCTCAGAAGGACTTTCTTTTCTAGCTGGGCTATCTATGTTTGGTACAAGAACAGGACATGGAGCTAGAAACTGAATCCCTCATCATTTTCTATGCAGTATACCTCCATAGGAGGCATCCAATAGAAGTACAGCTTGGCACGCCCAAAATAATGCTGATACTGTCAATATAATTAAAAACTCATTGTTTGAAGGTAAAATTCTTGAATGTACAACTGGAGTGACATTATTAAATCATTGGTTCTGTACCTTTTAGCAAAGTGACCATATCCTTTGACACAAAAAAATTATTATTGTTCATAGCAGTGTTTCAGAGGAGGAGTTTGTCTTGTACAATTGTCTCCAGTAATGAAGCTATCATCACAGAATTGTGAGTCTCTGGCACCTCTGACTGCTAATGAAGTATGTATGACAATGCCCAAGATAATTACCTATATTGTGCATAGCAGTCCTGGCTGCACCCTAGCCTGCAAAAAGGACTAATAAGGTCAAACTACACTGGTACTCTGGCCTCATTTGAAATTGCTGTATCACCCATTTATATGCCACTGTATACCTTTAGATACAGGAAAAAATAAATTTTATTAAGTGAAATAAATTGTACTCTACATAAATATTGAAGTGCTAATGCTATGTTTATCAACCAAGCTAAAAAAAAATCCCTTATGGATTTACCTAGATTGTGTAGTTTCAATAAGTGCTGGTCTATGTTAATAGACACTACTTACCTTGACAATAATCCACCATTATTATTTCAAATATCTGACCATCCATGCGTAATAAGTTATTCATTATCATGAGATTGTTTTAAGGAAGTCACCCCCCCCCCTTGTTTGTTGGTTTGGTTTAGTTCATTGTTTGTTAAAATTGGGTTTTTTAGCTTGGTACAGAAACATGGGGATTATGATGTTTATTGTTAAACACAATAAACCTGGCAAGGAAACAACTGAACTCACACATAGGAGAAAAACAAAGACAGGAAAATTCTAGGTATCTGCAATCATTTACTTGTTCTATATCTCATTTGCTGCTACAATTGGAGACTATCTGTGTATACGATTGCATATTGTATGATGGCTGTATGTTTCTGTTTGTTATCTTTATTTCTTGTCAGTAAAAATAATAAAAAAAAAACCCAAAGCAGCCATTTTGCTACACTCCAGTTCCTCAGGAATACTATACCTGTAACAGAAGAGTGTAGATACCTACCTCTCCTGCTACCCAAGCAGCAAAAACAGATATAAAACCTAACTGAAAATTGCACTGGTTCATAAGGGGTATAAAGATATGGAAGCTGAAATTTTTCAAATAAACTAAAAACAGTGACCAAACTCTTTATTACCAACAGATGTGTAAATGTAGTTTTTTTTTTTAAATAAAAAGTGAAAATATGAAAAAGTGAAATACTAAAAGCAGTTCAATTAATATTGTCTTTAATTAAAAAAACATAATAGTAAATCACAATATACTGGTAAACTAAAGTAGCATTTTTCCTCTAAACTGAGAACATAATTACTGTTTCCCCACTGGTGCCATTCTGATGCACAATCTAGCTCTGCACAGCATGTTTTTAAATTCTCTGAAGAAAACAATTTTCATAATGCAGCAGGTTACTGTTAGCTGCATTCAGGTTTTGTTTGTTTATTTGGATATTCTATTATTCTATATATAATGGACATCATTTTAAAAGAATGTTAATTGAACACTAGGTACAGTACTTTTTTTTACTCAGTAACAAGTGCCTTTTTTGTATAAAGTGAAAAAAATGTTCCACCTGATATATTAACTATTTGAGTTCCTGTTCTTGTGTACCTATGTGACTCAGCCAGAGGCTTATTGATTCATCAATAAATTATAATACCAAAATAATACATAATATACAAATTATTGTAAATTAGGACAAAAAAAAAACAGCAAACTATTGCACTAATTTCTCTCTTATTTATTTTCCTTGCAGCATGCGTCTCGATAGCATATTAGTTTAATTGCTACATGTACAACTTTTTTCCTGCTATACAGGGAATCCTAGAGGCTTACACCAGGTCAAGTTCAGGTACTTATATTGCTTACATAGAAGTTTCTGTGGCATACGATGTGGTGGTTTAGGCAGCTGAGAACCACCAGCCAATGACATGTGGCCTGCTAAATATCATTAATTATTTACATTAGTGACAAGCAGTTTGTAATTACTTGAAGTTAATCTGAACAAAATGTTGTAAAAGAACTGAACCGGATGTTGGATAAGCAGGAAGGCCTGGCCTGGCCTGTGGCCTGACGTGGAAAAGCAACATTACATTTTGTTATAAAAAAAAACAATAACAGTATATCAGTATTGAGTAACGGTATTTGTGAAACATGTTGGGTTAAAAAGACTAGAAAAATACAAATACAAGTACCTACTTATCTGTGATAAAAAACTACATTACTTGGCATTGATTGATGTACTCCTGTTATTGATGTGCTGTTATTGTCATTGAATTATTTGTTTACACAATAAATTATGTATATTTGCAATATCCACATGTTAAATATTTTGTATATTAAATATTTCTTCCTACTTGTTTAACTGAAAACTAGGGGTTCTGGGCACACTTTTACATGGTCTGATATTTTCCCCTGATCTTGAACTACAAGAGTAAAAAAACTGTCTGCAAAGGGTTGTCACTTTAGCTCTTTAGCAGGGAGACTTCACAGATTAAGATAACATCAGATTAGGGTGACAACATTGAAAAGGGTGGCAACTCAGATGAGGGTGACAACATAGATTATGGTGATAATGCGAATTAGGATGACTACAAAGAATAGGGTAACATTGTGGATGAGGGTGACAACACAGATGAGGGTGACAACCTTGATTATGGTGACAACACAGATAAGGCTGACAACACAGAATAGGGTAACATTGTGGATGAGGCTGACAATGCAGATTACAGTGACATTGTGCTCCATAGATTGAGGTGACAATACAGATTAGTATAACAATGTGGATGAGGGTGACAAGGTGGATTAGGGTGACAACAAGCTCTGATATGGCAGTTGGATGGGGTCCCTGATCTGTGTGTTGTGGTGGTTTGTATCTGATCTATATCTATGACATCAGCACCAACCAATCACAGAAGACAACATGGTTAGAGAGCCCGGGCAGGTCTTGAGCAGTGTGGGAGAAGAATTTGTCACACACAAGATGGCTGCTTTCATACATATGATCAATGTTTTATTCTTCATGGATTCCAGCTGACACAGCCAGTGCCACTAAGAGGACTGACATTCCAGTGCAAGAAGGTGAGAATAGATATCTAATATTAGGTCTTATGTTAGAGTATAGTTCCACTTTAAATATAAAGTCAGGGGGAGAATCAAGGAGTTCAGAGTTCATGACAGCACTGGGTATCAGGGTAGGTTTACTGTGAAAATAGGCAGGGAGCTATCAAGCACATTAGCTTGCTTAGTGGGTGGAGTTACCGCCAGACACAGAAGTTTGGATCCCGATTCTAACAAAGTCTAATCCAAGTTCTCTATTCCATTTCATCTTTGCATTTAGATGTTTGCCTAAAACTCTGCTTTAGGCTCGAATGACACATATAACAAAATAAAAAGTGCAAATCAATGGCAGAAAAAATACAATAACGATACAAACTCATAAATGATAAATCGTTAAAAAAATGCTTTTTCTATTATATATTATTAAATGTATGGATAAGGGAAAACATATGCTCTGTTTTATTACTACCTATCTGTTGGTTAGAGTTTATTACTATTAATCTTTAAGGCACCAATTAGGTGTCATGGTAAGAAAAGGCAATTATGGGGTGAAAAAAGACTTGTATAACCCTAGAGTACATGCTGCCTAAATGTAAGACCTGGTTCTGGTGACAGGTTCACATTACTGCATTTCCAGACCAATAATGAAATTTAGAATTGCTTAGTAATCTTATATTTAAAACAATGATTAAAACTCAATTTTTACATATACTTTTATCATTTGTATCTATTATAATGCAGGTTCTAAACATTCTCTTATGTCAGCCTGCACATCTGAGCAGATTGCAGAAAAGTATGATTTTTATTATGCAGCCTTTGCAGAACATACAAGTAAATTCCTTTTAAATCAAACTAAAATAGCGTTTGTGAAATTACAACATAATAGTTTTTTTTACAATAGCCATATATCAAAGATGAATTGTGTGTTTTATTCTTTGAAGCAGAGTTGCCTCAAATACCTTTCAGCCTGTTAGAGGAAATCAGAGCAAGGTGCTCTCACGTCAATTATTTTTCATTCCATTAAACAGCCCTAGAGCAATATATTTACAGAAAAAGCATATGTCATTTTATTTCAGAAATATACCTTCATATAAGCTACCTGACATATAAAAAGTAAAAACCATGGTCATAATTATTGTATGTCTAGAGAAATGCAGAGTGAAAAAAATGGGCTTTGAGATCATGAGACTTAAACTAAGAATTACTAAAAAGTGGGGCATCATTTAAGAGAAATGACTTATAAAGAACCAATTAACATTATGACCTGGTTTCTTTGCATTCCTAAAACAGCTGATGTCAAACATCTAGAGCCTAAGAGTCTCAAACTATGGTGATGATTTACTGAAGAAATATTTTTTTTCCTTGGCCAAAGACCTCACTTAAAAAAACATTTATATACAGTGGTTTATCTGCACTACTGGCTGTAGCTGGATTTAGCTACATCTATATTCACATTATCATAGAAATTAATATGTGCAAAGGAAGAGCTGTAGGAGCTCACAGCAACCGATATTAGAATTTTAGTTCCACTTTCAAAATTTGGGATCGGGCAGGGGTTTATTGCAGAAAGGGACAGGCGATGATGATGTCCCAGTTTTACTTGACTGATCGCTGTCCAAAAAAGTCAACTGCCGATGTGCAGCGCAGCGTCAGATGCCAGTATACCAGGCACATCCTGGCTTCCCCGGCGGTTGCAAGGACTGAATGAACCCCTGTGTGCCTGCATGAAATATATGTCATTCGGGCTCCAACCAAGATATCTGAAGAGTAAAAGCAGGAAGAGAAATAGGAAGAAGATGGCAGTGCTAGCGATGGAACAGGGACAAGAAAGGTTTTTTTATTTATTTTCCCCTTGTCTGAGCATATTAGTTGTAATTAGTTTACATCCTAAAGCAATGAGTAAAAATCTAAAAAATATATTTTTTTTTCTGTGATGTCATAACTCTCTGCTGATTTTTGAAGGATAAAGTGACCTGTAAGAAGGAGTTAATGATACTAAACTACTCTATTTAATCTGA
Organism: Pyxicephalus adspersus; assembly: GCF_032062135.1. NCBI lineage: Eukaryota > Metazoa > Chordata > Amphibia > Anura > Pyxicephalidae > Pyxicephalus > Pyxicephalus adspersus. The sequence continues at coordinate 49,556,720 of NC_092859.1, forward strand.
TTTACTGATATGGCCTAGTATATGTATAGTTTTATGTGAAAAAAAGGCTGCAAGTCTGTTATTATTTTTTTCGGGCTGAGCCTATACATTAACTTTTGCATACATGTTTCTGGCATTTTTATCGTATGATATATGGGGTTATGTGGGGTGTAAATAGTTGAAAGTTGTAAAGGGAATTATGGGGATAGAAGCCACACTCCCATCAGTGAAATAATGTATCCAGTGAAGAAGGGTATACGTCCTTTTTGGGTAAATTACATAATTACCTATTATAGTAACTGAGCAGACATTTGAACACTCTGGTTCATTTCTCCTGAGCAACACCCCCAGCTAAGAATTTAGATGTTTCTAATTCCAAAAGCTGTTGTTTGCACATTTAGCCATATTTAGGGTTCAAAAATGTCATCATATAAAACTGATGGACTCACTCAAGGCAAGTGACTACTGGAAATAAGGCAGTTTATTTAATAATCATTCATCATAAACGTAATCACCATCACCACGTTTCATGTTCTAGTAACCATGCTGAGTGTTTACTCTGTGATTAGGTTTTCTGTACAGTTAAGCAACCTGCTGAACTTATTAAAGGATCTGTGACAAAACTTGTATTGAATAAATTCCCCTGTCTTAAAAGCTTTTAACTACAGTAAAGGTAAAAGCTAATAAAAACAGAGACAAACAATTTAAAGGATCCAAGTAGAGCTGAATAATTGCATCATGTGAAGTAAAACACAAGCACATAACTTTTTCCCCCATTTTTATGAGAACAAGCAGACACATATTTGTGTTAATTTGTGGCTGTCAAGCATGTAAAATGATAATTAGTATAATTGCCTTGCATAACAATTTTTGCTGAACTTGGGTGGAAACCAACATTGCCTGGAATACCTTTTTTTAAATATTGTGTAAAACATTTTTGTCTATTTTGTCTTACAAAATGAGGATAGCAACATGCTTCTGGTACAAAAGGATTGGGATAATTAGAATTGTAAAGTCAAGTTGAACTCTGCTTATGAAAATGCTGGTTCCTTGCTATCATTTTAATTTAGTGGCTTTAATAATTTTTAGGATTATTTAACCAAAACCTGGGTTATTGACCTCAAAACCCCCTAAAATAGTTTGCAGGTCTCTTGGAATGCCTGCTAAACCAATTAATTGCAGGTCAGTAGGAAAAAAAAAACCTCTTTGATTGATGGCCAGTGGAAGGAAAGCCCTCCTTCACAGTAATAGCAAGAATACCCCCTTTTAAACAACTACAGCGAAAACATAATTAGAGTCATGCAGCTGGCTCCACTAAGCCAATAGCCCCAGAACTATGCAGGCATCATCAAATGGGAGGGCAATTAGCCACAGTTAAAGAACCCCTAGAAACCTTTGTAGGAACCCTGGGGTTCCACAGAACCATGGTTGAGAATGACTGGTCAAGAAGGTTTGTGGCTGTTTAAAGAGTATAAAGAGTTTACTTTACATTCAACTAGTAAAAACGCAGCTTTTTTGGCAGCCTCAAAGGTAGTGACTCAAGGAGACATATGTAGGGAGGCTACCTGGTTTCCATTTTCAACATTCATAATAAATGATTGTAGTCCCTTGCAAGTTTTGGGAACAAAGCTATTGTTATGCCCATGCAGACTCCAAGTGTTTACCTAAAGCATTGTCTCTCCCAAGTCTCTAGTTATTTAGCATGCGTATACCAACTTGTTATATTACATTCAGGGTTATGCAATAACATTTAAATAGTAGTTAAAAGCTCCTTTCACATTGTATTGCATTTAAGTATATGCATTAACATAGAGTGTGTCATCACGCATTTATGTGTGTTGCAATGTGGTAAAAATAAACATTGTGGTGAGCTGGAGTGTGGGTGCATTAGGGTACATTTATATTATTTCATACAAAAGAACAGCACCATTGTTCATGTGTTACAGTAATATAATGGACAGAATTACCATGAATTTTACTAAACAATAGCAGAATGCATACCCCCCTCAGGACAGACCCTGCCCCACCAGTGAAAGACCCCCATCAGTGCAGTTTCTCTTCCAGTAACAGCCCCCCTCCCCTCAGTGTAGAACCCCGCCAATGACTTTAATACCTGTTTCACCACCTTTTAATGTGGGTCTGTATAAAATGCGTAGCCAGCCTGCTTCTCTATATCTGCCCATCCTGACATTCCACTATCATAAAAAGCCTTTCAGAAGCAGGGGCCCAGTTTCCATAGCTACCCATGTTCCTACAGCAATAGTTATATCCGATTGTCAGTTGGGTGATATCTAGCTTTGTTAGGAGATATGCAACATACATATAAAGCTTGATAACTGATCTCCGGTATACCATAGATTTTTATCCACTTTTTTTTTTTAATATTGTAAGTTTTGAAATTGGGGGGGGGGCATACAAATTAAAGGAATTAGGGTAGGGAACAAGGGAAGTGTTACCAACAAAATCAAGTCATAACAAATGAGTATAACAATAATGAGTATAAAAATAAATCCCATATGGATTGCAGGCTCAGGGCGGTGGGTGGGTTGTATCCCTGGAAACAATCAGCCCACTCCCTCATTGCAGGCTGAGACTTGCGATAGGAAAGTGGCCGGGTTCTGGCATTATGACGTCACTCAGGGGAAAGTTTCCTCCCCTTTGAGTGACACAGGACTAGTCCAGAGTCTGTAGATTTAGGGGTCTGCAAGCTCCAAAAGGTTGGGGACCACTGTAAGTAGTAGTAGTAGTTTTTGCTAAATAATTGGTATCCCTGGCTTCCAATATGTTCTCAAATTTAGCAACTTAATCTTGTAAAGTGTCTGTCAAGTATTCCATGTGATATATTTCTTGAACCCTGCCAAATAGTGCTTCTATAGATGGGGGTGCAGTTTGTTTCTGGGTTTTGGGAATGCATAAGGGAGAGGTAAACCTAAAAGATTGGGTCAAAATATCCAGGGAGGGTATGAAGGCAGGTGACCTTTAATAGAGCTGGTTGGTCTGTCGCCAAATGTTTGGATCAGGGAACAGTCCCACAAGATATGTTCCAGTGTGCCCCTGTTGGCCCACCAGTGTAGATTACCTTTGGGGAAGAGATGTGGAGCACTGCTGGGGTACCAGCAAAACAATATTTTGAAAATGTTCTCTTTATAGTTAGCACAAATACAGATTCAATTGGCTGAAAACCAAAGGTTCCATCATGTTTCCAACAGAACTCCCTGCCCAGGATCCTCTTACATGTTACCATGTACGGGAACTTAGTACCTGGGGTGCAACTGGCTGTGTGAAGTAGTTTATACACTAGGAGGAAATAAGGCCTTTGGAGTACAGACTGTCCCTAAAAAGGCTCTCAAAAGGGATAAGTGCATGAAAACCTGTGGTGGGACGGAGAGAAAGCGCATATTATTTAATTTGAAGGTAGGTGTAAAAATCAGACCAAGGTAGTTTGCATTTGTCTTGCAGTTCTAGGAATTAACTTTTTTTTTTCTATTGGGTGCATTATGTGTGGGAGTTGAAAAAGTTATCTCTCCAGGGCGATGTCATGTAGGAGGAAAGACTGTCTGGGATTTCAGGAGTAAGTACGATAGATATCATGGGAATATCTGGTGTAGTGAGGATAAATTTAACCTAGATTTCTTCCAGATGCTTTCATAGAAATGTGTAGGGGCAAGAAAGTCAAAGTCTGATAATGAGAGCAAGGAGCACCAAAACATCATATTCAGGTGAGCCGGTACTATTCATCTGTTCTCAAGCTACCACTAGACACATGGAGTATCCAGGGTAGACCAAGATGTCAGACACCGTAGATAGGTAGGTAGATAGTATTTATGTAAGTCTGGAACCCAAAGCTCTCTTAGCTCTTTAGGGGTACACATAGACACTTTTGCCAGGCGATGGTGTTTGTAGGCCCATATAAAACTGAGAATATCTACCTGAATTTTCTTGAGAATTTTCAGAGCGAAATTGGAAGCGTCTCAAAAAAATATAGTAGTTTTGGAAGTAGTGTCAGTTTTAATCCATCTATTTAATGCATCTCAAAAGTGTGAAAGAGAAATGTATGCAATTTTTATGTAGCTTACATTCCAGATGTGTGTACTCTTTGTTACCCTTATGATAATAGGTTTGTCTAGCCCAGCTTACTTTTCCCATAAACAGATCCTTAACCTGTGTTCTTATAGAGGTCACTTCACGCAGGAGAGAGAGTGAGGGGTTACGAATAAGCTCAGCCTCTGAGGCTCGCAACTTTTGTAGCAGAGCATCTCGTTGAGCTTTGGCATTCCACTTCAAAAGTGTAGCTAGTACTATGCAATGGCTTCGTATGACTGATTTGTGAGCCTTCCATAGGTTGGAGGTGTTTGAGACTGATCCTGTTTTTTCTTGAAAATAATGCTGTAACATAGAGCCAATAGGTATTTTGATATGTTCCTGTTTAAGGAGGAATTCATTTAAACGCTAATGACAGGTTCTGGGGGCAGAGGGGGAGAGGGAGAATTACATAGAGATGGGAGCGTGGTCCAACCAAGTGATTGGATATATAGATGTAGCAGTGCACAGTCATAAAAGTGGTTGATTTTACAAAGAAGTGGTCTAGATGTGTGCGAATCTTGTGAGGGACCGAATGGAAGGAAAGTTGTTTATCTGTGGGATGGTGTAGTTTCCAAGAGTCAAATAGGTGATGGCATTTGATTAGTTGGCAGAAGTTACCAGTGTGATCAAAATGTGTTTCTTGTAGAAATAAGACGTCCACTTCCATGCACTTAAACTCCCAGAGAGCCAGCTTCCTCTTATTATTTAGTTTAAAATATTTAGAGTCAAAATTCCCGATATTACATACAACCAACACTAGTGTAAACCTAAACCAGGCCCCTTGGGGAATTAGCCATGGTACAGGGTAGAGAGAGGCACATAATAGGGGACCATACCATAACGCTACCATGTAACAGACTTCAGGAGAGAAAAAAAGAAAACACAAAACAGCCCATAGGTAGGTCAGGAAACACTGTTCCACATTTGGTGGGAATGCCCAAGGATACACAGATTTTGGATTGCTGTGTTTCAGCTTGTATACACAGTGCTGGGAAGATCTACACCAAAAGACCCTAAGGCCACTTTACTAAATGTTAAACAGGAACACTGTATGTTTTCCCAATACTGCTTGTTACAATTCATTTTTACTGCAGCTAAACAGGTGTTGGCTAAGGCTTGATAACTGATCACAGTCAGACCAACGGTAACTCAAGTGAAACTGAAAATGTCCTGGTATCAAACCAATGAGAAAATGTCAGCTACCCTACATAACATATATTATACATTTCAGAAAATATGGAATGTGGATAACACATTATTTGCCACCTTATTTTTATTGGTCCCTATTAACAATTTATTTGGAGCATCTGCACCCTGACTTTTGCCTCACCCTAGCCGGACCCCCTCCTCCCCTTCCCTAGTTTCCCACCCCTCTGTGTAATGTCTGCATTTCTGTGCTTGTTAAAGTATACCATCAGGCACTGCCCTATATACCTCAGGTTACTTGCTGCTGACTGATGGACTATTGCCATAATTTACCTCTTCTTTATGTAGGGACATTATCTCACCGTCTATCAGTGACTCTGTTCTGGATCCATAATGTATATAGTCCGCCTGAGTAACTCCCCCAAATGTGATCGTTCCTGTTGGTTTTTGTATTGTTTTCAGTATTTTGTATTCTGCACAGTTTTTATATTTTGAGCATTGTATTTATGCGATTTATGTACTTTATTTCAAATGTTCTTTATTTTACGTCTCTCTATTCCTTGAAAAACTAATAAAACATTATTGAAACAGTTAAGCATAAAAAGGTAATAGCTAACACTTCAGAATAAGATTTAAAAAAGTGCCATTTCCATTCTTAAAATGGGTCAGACTCAAATTAGTGTGATCATAGCTAATTCCTTGGTGCAAATATAGACTTTTACAAGTAACTGGAAATATGCAAATCATTAAGTAGGTCAGTTGGCATGCAGAAGAGAATGCTTTACTTTCTACTTTTTTTTTCAAGCCATAAGTAAAGTTACTGTGAGATTTGATAATTAACTTTCTCTTTAAAAAAATAAAGCTGTAGAGGGGGTTTTGAAAGGATCTGTAAAGTATCTTGTAAAATGTTAACCTTCTTTTGGTTACTCCCTGGCCTGCCGCTTCCTGTTTTCTTCACCTCTGTATTGGCCTTCACTATTCTATTTCAAATGTTGATTTGAGATACCTTCTGAGACCCAGTCTGTGTGCACAGTATGGTCCTAACCAATGGGATCTACAGGCTGTCAAGTACAAGCACAAAATCTAAAGTAACTTATTCCAGGCTACCAGGTAAGAAAGCCCTCGAACAGCCAGGGTGTTTTGGGTGTCCTGGGTTTTCAGGTAAAAAAACAGCTTACATGCATAGCTAATGAGAATAGGAGAAGCAAAAAGAGTACTTTTACACAGCAATTAGGAAGACATGGCAGCTTATTATTACAGAATCCAGTTTTTAAGGTATAACTAAAGCCAATATGGACATGCTTTGGGAGACAATTGCTGCAGAACATGATATGTTCACTGGTGGTAATTTAAAGTATAATAAAACTAGGAGATTCACCTACGGTGAATGTTTACTGATTTAAAAAATGAAGGCACATTACATGAGACTATTACTGTAAGGAACTTACCCATCCTGCGAGCCCGCGGCGTCCCTGGGGATCCCAGCTGCAGAGGGAGACGCCGCTGTAGCAGGCAGCATGGCCGAGGCTCCTGCTCTGCTCGCAGCGTGTCTCTCTCTGCAGGCTGAGGGATCCGTCCTGGCCAAACTACTGTTCGGCCAGGCGGCATCCCTTGCATCTCTATGGACGTGGTTACAGAAACTCCTGTTCTCAGCACTCCTTTGGATGTGCAAAGTAGTGCACGTCCTAGGGGTGCTGTGGGAAGAGGTGCGCGCGCTACCCATGCCTGCCTCTTGTACCCCATGAGGGCGTGGCACTTGGCTGCCTTGCCGCGGGGCGGGACATAGTTAGTTTGAATTTAGGGGATTCAGTTACTGTCCAATCAAATGGTGCCAGGTGGCGCAAGGTCATTGGTCACTCTGGCCATTTAAGGAGATCCTGTGCTGTACACCTTTGCCCGCTATAAGCCTCTGTGAACACAGTGTGCTTGGGTGCGTCCTTGTATTGGTTTATGCTAATCCCATTTGTCATTTCCATAGCAACATGGTCTGAACCTGATTCTTGCCTGAACTCTGCCTGCCCTGACCTCGGATTGTTAATGACCATTCTTGTCTGCTGCCTGCCCAGACCTCGGATTGTTCCTGACCTGCCTTTGCCTTACCCTCCTGTACTTTGCTTATTTGGACTTAACCCTTGTCGTGTTTTATGACATAAATAAAACGTGATAGAAGGATATCTGGAGTTGGTTGTGGTTTGTGTGCCCAGGCACATTACAATTACAGCCTCCACATTTGTGCTATCTACATTCCTCTTAAAAATGATTCTGTCCTGACTTGTGATCAGAAATAAATTCATTTAAAGAAGAAAGGTTTTATATCACAGATAAACTAAGATAATATAAAATAAAGTTGTATGTGGCCCTCTGTCAAAATAGTTGAGCACCAAAGCTATAGACACATTCCTATATAGCAAGTTCCCCCATTAGAAGACTTTGATTTTTATACTCAATTTTTGTTCAAGGGAAAGGTTTGATCCCTTATCAGGTTGCTGCCTGTGTCTCTGTTGGCTTGAGTTAGAATTAGGCTTCAACTCTAGACTAAGGTTGCTAAAGCAACTTCGCATATACGATGAGAAAGGGGAATCAGTGGATCTTTTATACAGGTAGTAGGGGGAAGCAGGCGTGGGGAGAACTAAAATGGTGCACATAGTTTGCTTATGTCCAGCAATGAGCGTGTTTACAAAGCAGTAGATCAAAGGCGGGAAGATCTCTAATGGTTGTATGTAAAAATACATTTCATTTATTTATTGTATGCCTAAATAGATTTTTTTTTTAAAAATTTGCTTGGAGTTTAGCTTTAAACGGGCACTCGGCAGTCTTCATCAGAATTTAAGCAGAACTCAAGTGTAACTTTTGGAGAACTGGAAACTTTACAACTATAGCTAGCATTTACTATAAATAGCATCTATACTGTACATTTTTAGAGTAAATCCTTTGATTACCCTTAAATACAGCTAAATTCTAGACCATTCTAATAAGGTGGAGCTGTAGAACATTCTTCTAGCCTCCCTGGCGGTATGAATACTAAATATTTTTAAATGTAAAAGCGGTACATTTAAAAATACTTAGTATTTTAAACTTCCCGCCAGGTCCTGCCTCCCAGATGCACGGTCCCGCCCCCAGCCACACTCTCGCAAGCAGATGCCTGGCTGGCTTCTGCTTCCCCTGGCCTTGTGTCCCCAACGTTCACACGCCAGGGATGCAGATGCTGGCCGGGCATCGCCGGCTGGCATGGCCAGGGTAGGAAGATGCCGCAGGCACCGCTGGAGGACGCTGCTGGAATGTGGGAACCAGGTAGGACTTTTAAACTCCCTGGCAATTACACCCCGAGTGTGGCTCGGGGTTACACTCAAGAATACCGCCAGGAAGGCTAGTAACAGATTTCCAATCCCAATGTCTAACATACATTTTTAGTGCAAACAGGCAGCTCAGTCATACTAATGTATTAGTAGGAGGAAGAGGAGTAGGGAGCAGGTAAGCTCCAACAATCCCCGTATGGGTTGGAACCTTTCCTGTTTAAAATATCACAGCATTGAGCATATCGGAGGGAAACCTATCATTTTAGGGGACAGTCTCTTTAGGGTTACATTATAAGCCGCAAGAAAGCTGCTTGATGCTTGTTATATACAAATATAAATGTTGTTCAAAGCTGGTGCTCTTTCGACTATCATTTACATGTCAGGAACAAAGTCATGTCACCTGAGATGCTGTTCATTTTAACACAGTATTGTATGAGGGAAAGCTGACTCCAGACTAAGCACTTGTTCATTTTGAGTCACTCAGGTCAATATATTTTTTTTGCAGTGGAGACATCAGCCATGTTTTCCCTTATATTTGTTTTGATGCATGTATATGAGGTTTATTATGTATTCCCATCATCTCATCACCTCTCCCACCATCACATAGAAAACATGCACTGATTTCAGGAACTTGCATAATAAAAACATTAATTATTGAGTACACAGTAAATACTTTATATGCTTCGAAAATAATTATGACATTTTAAAAAATATTAAAACAACTTTTGTCCTATTTTCATAGTTCATAAGTTCATCCCAGAACCACACAAGAATGGTTAATTTCTGACTATAGAAGCGTTTAACAAATAAAAGGTTTCACATGACTTCTTTATTGAAGGAACAGAGAGCTGTTCTTTGTTTTTCTATCTGGATCATTCATAAGAGCTGTATCTATCAAGTGTCAGTAAAGTGATACCAGAAGTAAACAATGCAAGCTGCGTCACTGTTTGTTTTTCTGATGCCAATTTTACAAAGCATGTTGAACAATGACAATTCTGGAGCAAGACAAGCGGATGTATAATTCATAAAGTTATGTGTGATTCATCAGTGTGCATAATGGGGTAAAGGAGAAGGTACTGTGCAGCCCTGAAAGAATTAGTTAAAAAAAACCTTCATCAAAATAGAAAAAGAACATTATTAACAATTGCAACACAATTTTACCTTGCCAGTCTTTACAAATCCAATATTTTCATTCTTGAAAGATCGAGAGGCAATACTCCAAGCAAAGCATATTTTACATTTTTAAAAACCTGTTTATATTTGCTTTGACTTGTTTATTACCTCAATTATTTCTTGTTAACATAGCTGTTAATAAGCCCCAGGGATCTAGTACTGAAAGGCACAGCAACAGCGGCACTTCTGGCTCCATGCTGCATTGGAATGGGGTCTATGATAGACACCATCTCTGTGCTAAACTTAGTGAGTGGCAGTGCAGAGGGAGGGGGCAGAGACACAGAATTGGAACTGTTGTCTATCATAAAACCTATTCCATTGCAGCAGAGAGAGAAATGCAACTCCTGCTTAATAACAACTATTTCATAATAAAATTATTCAAGGATTGCACATTTAAAATGTAAAAAATGTTGTGCATGGAGTTGAGCTTTACATACATGACAGTTTTTAAACTATTTGGAAAGGCATAAGTGAAATGCCTGTGACTTGACCTACTGGGTGTGCAGATCCTCTGTGGTCAGGGTAAAGGGTTTACACTCTCTGTATTGTGTATTTTTTATTTTATTTGATATTATAGAGATTAAAAAAAATCTTGAACATTTAATGGTGTTGGTAACATCCATAGGTCATAGGTGGATAGGGACAGAGGTATGAATATTTGAAGTTAGTTCTTGTAGTTGGAGTATCCAAGGAGCCAGGAGTAACCTAGTCTGCATTTTAGGGATGCAAACTACTAATTTTTTCCGAAACAACATTTGTGGTTGTCCGTCTAAGACATTGGTATAGCTATGGAGTCCCTTATTGTAAATATTCTGATTAGTGTTCAATATCTGAACCATAAGGAAGAAAAAAAATATCCATATATTTTTCTCCTTTTAAACCATTATCCTTATAGATGTAGAAATGCCTGGGGTAGTCCTCTAACGAGTAAACTAGTCTCTATATTGTGTAATATTAAACATATTTTTGGAAATATAAACTTTCTTGTATAGTACAAATCTTGCGTACATAACAGAATCATGCAAAGAAAGGAAAATGAATATGTCAGTAAGTTTATTGATTCCAGGCAAACAGGTAAATTCATAATTTAAATACATACAGTATATGTTGTAAATTGTGGTCACTTCACTGTTTGATTTTAGAAGCCTTTTTTTTGTAGTCTGGAACTAAAGATACTTTACTAAAGTCACATAAGTGTATAAAAGAACCCAACAGGGCTCACCTCTGGTATAGCACCTTGGTCAGGTACCTTAACCTAACAGAATCAGGTTCCAGGTTCAATAACCTATTATCTGATTGAAACTAGTTCAAAGTCTAAGATGATGAGTTCCAACTCTGATGGGCCAGTACAGTGCCAAAGGCTTACACAGAGGGCTGTTAGAGGTTGCTACAGTAGATGGTGCTAAAGTATAGGCAGAAAAGTAATTGGGGTTCATGCAGGGGATCAATACCAGGAGTTTTGAAAACTGCACCTCAAATGTAAATGTAGAGCAGAATTGGAATTATTCACAAGTTCACAAGTCAAAGAAAGGTGATTGCAGGGCAGAGATAATTGAGCAAGCAATTTAAGAAAAAACAGTTTGCCCAGTTGATCCCACCATGTGATGTCAGGTCACCCTAGAGCAGGGAACTCACACTACTATTTCTGTTGAAGAAAACTAGGTGTTTTCACTTTGCAATCTAGGAGTAAACTAGTAAGTGATTTCTTAGACCACTTTATCAATTATTTGAGCAAATTGGGGTAATTGTCAAGACTAATCACCCTCTTTCATTAAACCCTAGTTCTAAATGAACTGTTGGAATTTACTGCAAGCCTGGACTCACATAAATCAATGTTCTCATACTTAAGCTACACTTCAACGGGATTTCTGATACAAAAAGACAGTAAAGCAAGAAAACATTTTTTACGAGTACTTATTTGATTTGGTAGGAATGGTAAATAGTTCTGTCCATTTTTTTTCTATGTGTGACCACACTGGGGAGGTTTTTTTGTAACTACCTTTTCCTGTGAAGCTCATACATAAAATTGGCAGAGCGATTGCCACTGGGACAAGAAGATACATATAGACACATAAAAACATAAACATGACAGTGGATTTAACCCTGCCCCACCAAAAAAATACATTTGGGGTTAACAACACTTGATATTTATCTAGAACTGTCTATAACATGTGGTAATAGATTTGAAATGTATTAGGAAAAGCATTGATTCATTCTGTTTTTCTGTGGTTAGCTTTGTACAATGGTAAAACAGCCCTTTTATGTTTGTGAACATAGGCATTGAGAATGCTCTAAATATAACTTTCTACCGGTTCATTCAAATATTTGCTTGTAGGATGATGAACTGAGTACAGTTCAGTACAGCACAGTATGGTTAATAGGGTGTTGAAAAGATGAAATACTTTTGGTAAATTATAGTTTGCAGATGTTCTTTTGAATTCTTTAATCTTTACTCAATCTGAACTCGGCAAGCATATTGTGAGTAAAAACCTAATACATTGTAAAGCCACTGTTTGGCTTTTAGAACTATAATGAATTTACATTTTCTCAAATGCTACATTAGATTTCACAGAATGTTCTAAGTGTTGTACATTCTATATTATAGAAATAAAAACACAGCTAGACATATTGTGCAATAAAACAGACATATTGTAGATACTGAAGATATTTCTATAATGTGTCAAATTTTATGACATAATGCAGCATCATATCCATTTGAGAAACATTTGTCTATAGTACCACTAATATTAATCTGCACCAAGATTCTTTTTCTCAGGTATGATAATAGAATACTGGAATTCTAACTGTTTCCTTCAAATGTGGCATTACACAAACACTGGATTTATTAGGTTGCAACCTATCAAATGATTTTGTCATGATCACTAAGACAGAAAAGCAAAAAACTTGTTTGGATGCAAAGAATCTACAAACAAAAGATACAAACCTTGGCCAATACAACAAATACACTATTACAAACCTAGTTACACATAAACAAAGGGTACATGCAATGTATGTTATAAAGGTATATGAGTTTATTCTTATTTAGCCATAACCTGGAAATTTTACACTTGGCTGTAATGAGTGATTATTTGAGTTACTGTTACCTTTCTATCAGCTCAAACCAGGCTGGCGATTCTCATCTTACCTCTGACATGAACAACTGGATATCTTGCCTTTTCTACACCTTTCCTTATAAACCCTAGAGTTCGTTGTGTGTGAAAATCCAAGAGGATCAGCAGTTTCTGAAAGAATCAGACCAGCCCACCTGTCACCAACAATATGCCATGCTCAAATTTAAGAAAAAAAATAATTTTAATGTTTGCTTTTAACCTCAGCAGGTCATCTTGATGGTGTCTACATGCCTAAATGTATTGAGCTGCTGCCATGTAATTAGCTGGTTAGATATTTGTCTTGAACATCAATTACGAGAATTTGCAGTTGAACAGGTGTACCTTATAAAGTAGCTGGTTATACAGGTAGAAAAACAAACTTTTTATGCATCAGTATACCTTTACATAAACTTATAAGCTGGAAAGTTGCAGAAATGTTATTGGTTTACATGTCAATTTTGTGTTTATGTGTAAAAATCTGGGTGGGGGGGTCCTTTCCTAATAACTATGCTTATGCTGGGGAGGGGGGTCCTTCCCTAACAACTATGCTTATGCTGGAAAGCCTCAGAAAGGGCCTGTGTCCCTGAAAAGGCCAACGACCCTTTGGTGTGGGTGTGTTGTGGGTGAGTTCCATACATTTCAAAAAAAGAGATAAATTAACTATTTAACTACAAAGAGCTTACCTTCTCTTTGTAATCATAACTTAGAGGATGGTGATGTATAGTTCAAAAAGAGAACTGGTTAGAGCTTGTAAAAAGTTACAAAAACAAACAAATTGTGGCAGGATCATCATATTTTTCTGAACTTTCAAGAACCATACTTAGGCTGGAAATACAACTCTAGGAACTAGTAAGCTTCTACTGGAATGTAAGGATAGTATTACACAACTAACGATGCCTGGTTTGAAATGTCAGCAATTGTCCATTTTTCTCAGGGAGAATGTATAGAAATAATGCCCCTCCAGGATTCATAGGCCAGTGTGATGAGATAAACATGGTGTCGCCCATTGCCAACATTTTCATTTGAAATTTTTGATTTGATATTTTCATTTGCCTTCCTGTCATATTGACCCTTTAGCTTCAATTACTTTTCTGAGCTAGCATTTTCGGAAGGCAATCTATCATCTTGTGCACTTTATCTACCTCATGTATAGGCAACTTTGAAATAATGACAGACTAGCGTTTTCCTGCATATCATGTATGCCAAACTCTCACTTTCCTCAGCGTAAAATAAAGGAATGAAGAAAAAGTCAACTATTAGCAGTATAAAGAAAGACAAAATGTATAGCAACAACTTTCTGTAGCACAGCTGGCAAAACTGCTGAGTCCACCCTTTAAGAAAGAAAATGTGTTCTTTGAATCTCACACCTTAGTGTATCTAAGATAAATAATATATGTATCTAAGATGGCTATATAGATAAAAAAAGTACAACTAGCTGGGTGGTTGTAATCCTAATGGATAGGCTAAAGCTGTAACTAGGTTTAAACCAAGGCTCACCAGAAAGGAAAGAGTTCTTTAGGAGACAGAATGGTCATGGCAGTGAAAAGGTGATCAGTAAATCAGACTTGAAGATCACAACTGCAAGACAAACTAAACAAAGGAAGCCTTTTTGATAATATACAGGTCGATCTCTGACTTATTAGACGTTCAGATGCATATTTGCAAGGTGCAATTGATAAATAGTGTTTGAGTGCATACAAAGGGAAGTGACAGGTCATAAAGGAGAGGTAGGGGGCATAGAAACAGGGGTAGTGAATGAGTAAGCCACAGTCAACCGTCTAATGGAGGACTACATCATACATGAACAACCTAGCTGTGGTCATCCCTGGGATAACTGGGCAGAATGTAGGGGGCAGACTAATGCTTTAGTGTACCTGATTCATGATTCATTCTTCAGATATTTAAAAGGATTTCAACAGACAAAACTAAGCTGTCTTAGGTTATTAGTTGACTTTTATTAAACCAATGAAATATGGTAACATTTTGTCATTCAACAAATAGCTAAATTATAAATGTTTTCTTACAGGAGTTGTTCAGACAGGAATGTTTTGCTGTCTACCATCTGTAAAGCATAGAAAGAGAACATTTAGATTAGGGATACAGAAGTGTATCCCCATTATATGCAACTTGTAGTATATCAGTCATATATAATTTGTAAAATACCTAACTATAGTATAACAAAGAATACATTTTCACTGACAGTGCATGACAGGTTCTCTTTCAGACATAGAATCTGATAATGTCCCATACTGTCCGTTTCAACGAGTTAAAAGTACAGTAATCTGATGTTGAGGAATGTGCTGTACCTTATTTAGATCATTTTTATTTCTTTTACTTACGTAAGGAACACAAGAGAACCAGATAAGACATATAAATGAAGTGTGACCTTAAGAGCTTCAAGGATTGTTCACACGGATTACTTTGTAGTGGCAATAAAGTCATCAGTAGTCAAAGCAAATAACCTCACATGACTTGCCACTGTGCAATGGAACTGAATCCATGCAAACAATTTTCTGCTGACTGTAGCAGTGCTTGAGATCTACAATTTGTATGTATATTACAGGGTAATATGTTGTATATAATTGTGCTCTAAATCAAATTTCATTCATTTTGTTAACACCAAATTTTTACACTTTACATAACAATGTCCTAGCATTAAAATCCCTGGTACACACATTAAAAATACTAGCAATACTTTAATTTTAAATACAAATTTCCAAACATCACATATACCAATATAACTTTTGTAAAGGCATAAATTGGGCAAATAAACAAATAAACAAGGGAGTTTTCAAATTACCCAGTACATTTTTGTCTTTGTTTACTTTTTCCATAACATAAAAAAAGGATCTTATCCCCTTAACTGGGGGATAAAGTCAATAGCAGCTTTCAATATTTCATTTTAAGCAAGTTGGGATGTCATTTTGAATGATGTAGATAGGTAAAGTGGGCTGTATGTAGGTACAGACATAAAATCATATTTAATATTTTTGACATTATCTTTCAATTAATGATTTTTGGTCAGCATTACCTTATCTTAACAAATGGCCAGTTGTTCAGTAAGAGAGACACTAGATGGATCTGCAAAAAAATCTGGATGCCAGTCATTTGTTCTTTTAAATGTCCAATGCTGTTGTGCCAAGGGAAGCAATAGTGATTGGCTGGGAAAACCCTCCCGGCAAATCAATTATTCTTTTGCTGGGAAAGGTCTAAAGTCATTCAGTACTATTTTATTAGATTAGTGATGAGCAAATCTGTTGAATTTCAGGTTCTGATTCAGGAAGAAATTCAACCAAAAAGTCAAAAAAGAGCCAGATTTTATATTTATTTTACAATTATGTCAATGAGAAACCATTTTCATGAAGGAATACTGGGTGAATGCGTAGGTATAAAAAGTGTACAAGTTGATGTACAATCTTAAAAAGATGTCTATGGTCTAAAAATAAATACATATTCTTGTTTTTAATGTTCTAGAACACAAACAATGAAACACACACACGATACCTGCACTGAGAGAAATATGTAGGACACGTAGTAAATTTGTCTCTTCCGTTTTCCTGCATATCCTTTTGCCTAAAAGAGAAATTATAACATTTTACAGTTTACATTTAAACACAACATCTCAGCTCACTCTCCCCCCATTCCCACAGCACCTGACAAGTGAGATTAGAAGGCTGCCAATGCATTTGGAAGAACATATAAGAATTTGTGTTAGAAAAAGACCTCTGTGCTTTGAATATGAATTTGAGTATGGATTTTTCATAGTGCCCCCAGCTAGATGTCAGTGAGGGCTTTTTATTCTTGCTGGTCCATAGTTTGACCGCAGTTGTAAAAAATCTTTTTGCTGTGTTGAAGAGATTTTAAAAATCTTTGCCTTATCAGTAAGAAGTACTGCACAATGAATGTGGTTTATTATTGCTTGTATTAAAATACTAATCTACCAGACAAGTCCATCATTTTTTAAAAAAAAATATATATATTATTAAAAGACAATTATTATAAAAATAATGCTCAGTTTTATAACAGGGAGTGACGGCACAAGATGGTAAATCTACAAATCTATGTTTTCATAAAAAATATAGTACTGTGTCAGTAATGTAATGTTTTTATTAAGCGTAATCTTTGGGTTTAATTGGAGATGAGGTTAAAGTTTAGGCATTCACTGGCACCAAACAGCTTATCTTAAAAAATGTTTTGTGAATGGTGAATGCCAGTCTAGTGGGGCACTGTCTGCTATTTACTTTAAAGGACTGGCCCCCTTTGCAGCTGATTCTAAAGTTTGCATATTTGGGTTTGTACCTAAAAATTTCAGCATGCTTCAAAGAACATTTGACAAACAGAATCCAGGCAAGTTCGCTCATCACTAATTGTGATAACAATAACATAGCTAGAAATACTTTATAATTAGTGGGTGGGTGTACTTTGTATGCTTCTATCTGCCTTTTGCCAATACAGAATAATGGTTTCTTAACCAGGGTATTGTGGGACTCCAGGGTTCCTCTAGAGTTAGCTAGGGGTTCTCTGAACAATATCAGTTTAAGTGACACCAATGATCTTTTCAGCTAATTGTAAGGGTGACATTCTTCCCCCTGGCCAGGAATGCAAGAGGCATTCTTCCCACTTACCACCATGCTAATGTTCAGTGAGCTGTTGATGTAGTATATATAGTATTGATAGTTCCCTAAGACCTGTCTTAGTTCCCTAAAGCTACGTACACACTTCCAATTATTATCATTGGAAAACGAACGACGAACGATCCTGCACGATATATACGAACGATCGTATAGCACCGATCCTGCACATAGAGATAACGACACTATCGTTCGTAGATATTGTACACACAATAGATACGATCGTTTAAGCGATAGAGGAACTATGTGCATGACAGGAAAGTGAACGAACGTTCGTTCATTACGCATGCTCTGAACATGGACGATCAACGAACGACCGTACACACGAACGATGTTCAACGATCGTCGTCCAATCCGATCCGCCGGTCCGGTCGTTCGTTTCCAACGAGTTTCCTCGTTCGTCGGCGTCGTTGGTTACTTTTTTACGAACGATTTTTTGCCCAATCGATCGTTCGTCGTTCGATTGGAACGATAAAAATTGGAAGTGTGTACACACCTTAAGACCTGTTTATTTAGTGCATCCCATGTTAAACACATTCACCAACAGCAGCCTCCTGTGTGTACATATTCTTGGTTATAATTGCCTTGAACAGACATGTTTATAGATCTGTGTCAACCAATACTGATAAACCCAGCCTTATACCCAAAATCTGTATATTTAATACAGGAGAGGGATTACAAACATAACTTATATTAGCATTAAACAACTAATTTGATTAGTAAAAAGATTAATTTCCCTTCCCCCATTTAAAATGAGCAGAATATTTTTAAAGATTCCAACACAACAAAGTCAAACAGTGCTACTTCATACACAGGTTATTACTTGCCAAAGGAGAAAGTGATAAATACATTTATTGGAAGTTCATTTATTATAAAAATGTTCTAGGGGAAAAAAAACATTGTGGGTTACAAATCCAGACTGTGCTGTGTTTTTAGTCATTCCATTCAGCCTGAACATGATAGGGTAAGCTAGAAATCCCCACCCTCCACAGAGTGAAGAAATTGCAGTGAGTAGTTTGGTTGCTATGCATGTTAATGACTTTGTACCCTGGGCTGTAAGATCTGTTTTAAAAGAGGACAAGCAAGCAAGGCGAAGCTTAGTGTGAAGGTGGAGAACAGGCAGTGAGGGCATCAGCACAGAAACACTGAACTCTTCACACAGACAGCACAGTCTAAAACTCATCTCCTATTAATAAGTAACAGAAAAGGAATTGATTGGGACATGAGACCCCTCCATGCAGCAATCCTATTATTTCTTCTAGCAATTTGCACACTCCAGGTGGAAGGTAAGTTTCCTATTTTCTCCTATACAGTCATTGGAATACAGAATACAATACTGCACAGTGAATATCTGCTAGTTACATTCTGCTAGAAATAATTGGAGACAAGGTAATATGTACCTTGTTATGCTTGACATAGGAGTGTATTTTTATGAAAAGCACTGGACCTTTTGCAAATGTTACAGAGCTGTTATATGGTAATATTTTATTAACATGTACACATAACTCTTTAACTTTGAGTTAGAATTTTACAAATAAGTTGAAGAAAATGTAACATTTTATTACTTAAACTATTGAAAAAAACTGTCTGATGAACCAGCAATCTATTAAAATTTTTGTTTAATGTTGAAGGCGTGATGTTAACATATGTACAAACATGCTAAAAAACTATTTATTATTAAATAAAGGCGCACACATATTTTGACATCTGTCTATTTCTGTGCATGATATAATCACATTTCTTGAGCTATTCTCATTTTTTTTCTCCTCCAGGGTCAAAATGCAAATGCTCACGAAAGGGTCCAAAAATTAGATTCTCAGATGTTCAGAAGCTGGAAATTAAACCAAGACATCCATACTGTGAGGAAAAGATGATCATGTATGTATTTACTTATTAACTCATATGTTGTATTTTTTAGTCAAGATAGGTAATATGTATATAAGTATTATTAAAAAATGTATTTATTTTCTACAAATCTTAAATGGAAATGGAGTGCTGTTTTTGTTACTCCTAATTTTCATGCAGACTTAAAAAAAGTTCATCAAAACTGTTTAGGTAAATAACCAATCCTGGCTAGAGTCTATGTTACATTTGTATATTAATATTGGATTTGTATGGATTGCAACTATACTTTTTAGAGAGCTGAAATATTTAAGTTCTGCTGTAAGAAAGATCTGGTAATGACTTTTGATTGCATGTATTGTATTATTCTTTGTGGATGACACAAGTAAATATGCAAATGTTTAGTTGAATAAAGAATTTGCAAATCACAGAGATCTCTTATTCAAATCTCATAGTGGCTACAACAGCTGAATTCCCTTAACATTTATGTTTCTGAATGTGCTCCAATCTTGGACATTTAGTTATTGAAACTAACGTAGATTGCTCTCTCTACACCATCAGCTTTGGTTTGACTGCCCCCATGAGTTGCATATTTTAGCTTGTTATCTTATTTTTACCCTACTAACCTTAAATTTCCTTATTGTGTCCAATTTATGCTTTTGCCTGCTATGTCAGGTAGATCAATGAAGATAAAGGGCCACCTGAATATTTATTAAATGGCCATTGCCAGGTTTACAGATTTATTTACAGTAGACTTGTGGATTGTTTAATGTTTTAGTGTTCTTCTCTATTTACAAGCTGCATAGCAAAATGCTTTACTGTGCATTTTGACTATGCTTTTATTCCTTTCTTGTAAGAAGTCAGTTTCCAAATAACATATATGTTTACATATTGACTTGATGGGTTTCAAAAAAGCTTTATTTTAAATAAATAATTTTAAATAAGTAGCATAGTGACATTGACAGTAAATTTTCTCACAGACATGATCATTTTACTTGCATGAGTCCTTGACATTCTGGGTTCCTGATTCATCTTCATCAGGTGTGGCATTTGACATGTTTCACATCATCCTAATCATTTGTGCTCATTGACTAATCCTATGTAAAGTCATCAAACCCAGGCAATTCTTTTACCTTAAAGGCTTAACCACACCAATACCAGCTGGTGAATTAACACACGCATTAACCCTATCAGGTACTTTCCCAACCCCAGCTTACCCCAGAGGCTTCCTTTTAGACAACATGAATGCCATTCACAAGACAAATAGTGAGGATCAGTAGTGGGTAGGATGGAAACCAAGCCTCACTATAAAGTACATTTAGGTCGCTATAGAATCGTTATTGAGCATCCAGGAAAAAAAAGTTCAGGGCTCTCAGTACTGCTGCTGTGGAAGATGGCTATATGCCCTGACACACACGTTGCAAGTACATTTAGCTGTTGTCATGTATGTCTTTAAACTCCATCCTTTCCATGGCTTTTGTCTAGCCCGGTACTCCGTAAGACTACTAGTCAATGATTTCTCTGCCTTCAGCCCAGTACTGATTGATAATCCAAAACCAGCTGATTAAATCAAAGTGACATTAGGGGGTGGTCATGTGACTGATGCTAAATAGGAATAAAAATGGCACTAAGAAGACAAATGTTCTAGACACTGACTTATTTGGATATGGCTTTATGCATAATTTAGGTAAAATGAGGAACTGAAATTCCCATTTCAACAGGAAAGCTGAGCAGAAAGTCAGCTGTGTGCTTTTTGTCCTTAAAGGCTAAACCCTAGCCTCCTTACCTTGATCAGTTACACAGCATCTTCCCCTGGTTGGAGTTTGGACACTTGTCAATGCATTTTCAATGTGTGCTTTTTCCGTTTCCTCTGTGATCGTCACCTCATTTCCAGGCTGATGGACTACAGTATCATCCAGCCCTCTCCTTCCCGTCCCCTGGCCTATTCCTATCCTCTGTTGCTTTGTTTGTCATTCAGCCCACATACACACCCACCCATAATCTATTTCATAAAATCATTCCTAAAGTAAGAGTAGGGACATGTTAGATGTGATGTCTGACCTTTCATGTCCACCCACATTTGTCAGGAAAGAAGGTAAAACAAGGAGAGTTTTTTTTTTTGCCTCTTTTTTATTAGGAATGGGAATCTTTTGTTAACTGAGTATAAAGCTAGAGAATGTTCAGCTTATTAAATGCCTTTTTAATAAACTAGTTTATGTTAAGGTGGTATTTTCTTAAAATTAAAATCAAATACTGTATAACAGCATAATTTGTATTCCTGGGCAGTTCAGCAACAAGTAGAAACTCGCACTCCTTTCTTTTACTGTTTAGGCAAGCACCTCTAATTTGTTTTGTGAACACCACCATCAGGCTGGAAAAGAAGTATTGCAGGGCTGTTACTATCAGAGAAATGGTACCAACACATCACCACTGCCATAGCATCACAAGCAAACTGGCTTTAAGCCTAAAACGCATATTCTCTGCCAAATGTTTATGTTCTACCCTTAGGGAAAGCAGTGGAAGCTTGTGACTCTATACAACTGTAAGTCTACTTTAACAGCACTTGCTGGATAGAGGCATCCATGAATAAAGTTAAAATATGCATCATTGTAATTGTACATTGCTAGTGGATCAAGCTCAGTACTAAATCCCCTTATTTGATATAAGCCATCCCTACATACCATGTCCCTGCAGAGGGAAAGCATCCTTACTGGCCAGTGAGACATTTAGGTTTGAAAGGGGTTGACAGATGGGTGAGTTGAGGTAATAAAAAAAGATCTTTAGAAGAAATATGAGATCTAGATCTGGGGAATGCACAAATGAGAGTTTTCTTTATAAGGTATGATCTTGTGTAATATCTTGTGTTTAGATAATATATAGTATCTTGTGATGTCTGGTCTTAAAGTGTACTTAGCCGTAATAGTGAACATCTCTTATAAACGTTTTGTTTATTTACTATACCAATGCAAGCATTTGTTATATATACTTGATAAATGCAATCAAAACCTATTGATCTTGTTAGAAATTCATAGTCATCAGAGTCATTCCATGTCCATATATTTCATGTGTTAATTTAAATGAACCTCTTACTTCTCGTCTTGGACGAAGAAGAGTGATTGAGTAGCATAATACACTGTCCAGAGTTGTCAACACTCCACAGAAAAATCCTATGGGTTTAAGTGCAGACTCTGGCCTATTGGTATTTTTCCTATAATATTTATAGGAAAAGCTTATAGTACTTTTCAGTGGGATAATACACAAGAAATGTTCATGTATTACAGTGATGAATTGCAAAATTTTATTTTGCTTTGACATACACCTGTATTTTCACTCCAAAAAGTTTAGAATGTTGGACATATTACTCTAATGAGATCTACTTTCATGTTTATAATGAATTATATCAGTTTACACTGGGAACTACAGCCATGCAAGCCAGATAAAATATCTCTTTGTGTAATAAACATACTTCACAAGTCTAAATTAAGCAGTTTATTGCATTGTTAAATGTGAATAACTTTAGTGATTAGACTTTATTTTGAGCTTTGGAGACACTGAAATCTCATGTGACTTTGAGCAATTGGTCAGGGACTACTACTAAGGAATTGAGTACTAAAGGGCACATCATTTATGCCAGTTTAGTAAACATCAATTCCCAACTAACAGCCATATGGATGAAGACAAATATAAAAATGTGAAGATCAGTCTGATCCATAACAGATTTTGCTATGCATAAGCTGCTTCCTTAATGTCTGGCGATGTGATCACTGATTGAGGCAACAGGGAAGCACAGATTTAGAAAATAAAGTAATTATTGCACAGCAGCTTTCTTTCCAGCAAGGAGAACATTGAGCAGAACAGGAGGGACATCACCAAATCTTACTTCAGACCTAAAAAAGCAGTTTCTTAGATTTGCAGTGCAGATACGTAGCTATGATGTTGTTGGCACAAGAACTATATGGCTAAATCATTTCAAGACAAAATCTAAATCCCTTGGGATCCACTTTACAACCCTTTAGATTTCCAAGAGAACAGCAAAATATTTTCTGTTAATAAATTCCACGTGCCCCAGCACACAAGCTCATTTAGAGCAATAAAAAAAATTGGACCAATGTGTGGCCAAAAATGTTCTGCTTTCAAAATCCCAGCTTCTATTTGCCTTCTGTTTTTATGTACAGACACTAAATTTGCTGGGGATGTTGGGGGGGGGGGGATCAGCGTAAAAGGGTTATGTCAGTGTATGCCCACCTGTCCCATTCTGTGTCAACCAATATCACTTTTGTCAGTGCACTGAAGTCTGTTTGCAAGTAAATATTTCAGTATGTGTTACCACAAGCCATGTCATTCTTTAATCTGTGTGTCAGTGACTAACAGACTGTGTTATAAGAAACAATAGATATTCTGCAAATAATTAAGAATGTTAGGATTCCTCCTGGTGTTCAGTGACCTTTTTAAATGGCCTGCAGCATTGTGCATTTACATGATCACGGAATTACTCAGTGAAACCTAATATACTTATAATGTGCTGCAGGGGGTACAATACCCCATATAATTCACCAAAATATTTTACTTTACACTTGCATGCAAAATACACTTTACACATTTTTGTCACATGTGTTTAAAGTTATATTTTAAAGAAAATCACATGTGTTTGTTGTAGTACAGTACACCGTTCAAGGCAGACATGTGGTCCCCAGAGGAACAGAATAAACTATATTTTTAGTTTGGCATGGCAACAATGATCTTGTTTTTTTTTTTTACAAATAAGCTGTTGGACACAACCTATTACAAAATGTTAACTATAAATAAAATGTAAAATTAAAAGAAAATAGGGCATGCAGGCATATAATTACAGTAGGATTTAATATCTAGATAATCTGCCAATTTATTAGTAAAGCGTAAAGTCATTGTCACATCTTGCACAGGAAAATAATCACAGTGCTGTTTACTTGCTTAATTGTTTTTTTTTTCTTTTTGTAGTTTTGCCAGATTTCCAAATGTTTAACTGTAGATGACCTACATTTTGTGAGGCACAGCTGGTACGCGTGCTTACTTAGTGTCTTATTAGAGCCAAGCCAAATATATTCTTCAATGAGAGCTTCTGGGAAAACATATAAAGCAATGATACTAAATCATTTTTCTAAACAATGCTAACATTTGCAGCTATTTTACAAAGGAATGAGATTTAGTTAATGCTGCACAAGCAATATACGAAAAGCATATGAGCGGTATCTGTTGCTTGGCAGAAGTGGTGAACAGCAGGGCCAATGTCCTGACCAACAGTGTAGGCGGTCACAAGCCAAATAAATGGAGCCGGCTGTTCTGGTTTAGGGCAAGGTCACCAGTGAACTTCTCACAGTAATTTTTCAGTTGACAAATCATGCAGAAAAAGTATTCATGTTGAACAGATAATCTTTACAGCATTATTGGAAAACAGTTTTCTCCTGTTACATTTAATTATTTAGAGAAGACTCTTCACACTGACAGATTCACAGACATGAAAGTGTCATGTGTTACACTTCCTTCAAAGTAAACCTTTACTCTAAAAGGTAATTGGCTTCTAGAAAGCTAACCTCATTTAAGAAGAACTAAACCCGAAAATGCAAAAAAAAAAAAAAAAATACTTCAATCTCACAGGGCAGTCTGATCGCTTCGGGGGTGTCCTGCATTGGGTCCTCCATCGTTCTTGCATTCGTCCTGGGGCACGCCATCTTCTCTTCTTCTTGTTCTTCATGCCTGAGATGTTTGGGCATGCACAGAAGGAGCGCCCAAGAGCCTCTTGGGATGTGTGACGTAGGTATCCTGGGAGGCTTTGCGCTCCCATTCATTCTCAACCACCTAGGCGATTGAGAATTAGGGGGCGGTGCTGCTCCGTTTTTTTTTAAAAGGTGTTGCATTTAAAAACAAAGACACATAATTTTTACTTAACATAAAAGGGTTTTCTACTCTTTTATGTAAAGTGAAATTTGTTTAGGTACACTTTAAGTAAATATATATTATACCAGGTATAGTAGGTAGGACTATTTACTGTTGTCTTAGAGACTCTTAGTTACTGTCTGTGGTAGAGAACCAAGGGTTTGTTCAAGGTTAAGGAACTGATACACCTAGTAAATGAGCAAAGAAAAGTTGGAAAAGGTAAATGTTTGAAATCAATATTATTTAAAGGATATATCTGACAGTTCCCCAACAGCCATATGACAGGTGAGCCACGACTCTGGCCAATGCACCCACCAGTGGGGTCAAGAGAAGGACCCCGCTTGGGGGGAAGCACCAGCCAGAGCCACGTACCATGTTTCCCAGAGACATTGCAAGGTTCAGGGTGGTGGCCGGGTTGTGTCTAGAGACCAGAGAGGCTCAGACCTGGGATGAGAAAGTGGACAAGTTCTGGCATCATGACGTCACTCTGGGGGGAAGTTTCTTCCCGTTTGAGTAACACACGGCTCCCCGCGCATGCGCAGTCCGGAGTCCATCTATTTAGTGGTCTGCGACCTGCAAAAGGTTGGGGACCACTGTTATAGTGTCAATCCAAAAAGAATTTGCTGGGCAAGAATGGACTCAATGCTATCTAGTTATTTGAAGACACATTTTCAGATCAATACAAAGAAGGAGGACATTTAAGTGGTTTATCCGCCTGCCACTGAGTGGGTGCCTATGTGCCACCAAGGTGGGATGTTTAGCTCATCTGAGGGTTCAGGGTCAGGAGTTACCTGATGCCACTGAAACTGATGTAAAAACCGAGCAAATAACATTACCACATGTGAAAAGAGAAAGCTGGTATGCATCATCTGAATGTCAGTCTCCAAATTCAGCTGTTTCAGTCAACTTTACTTGTTTGTCTGTGGAGCTTTGGCAGACACATAGGAATCAAAGGAAGTTATGTTTAGACCTGCACTGAGGACATCAGTTTCTCTGCAGCTCCTGCCATCTGATTCGCTGTGTTGGCTCACTGCCACCCCAGTTCTGCATGGTCCATGGTGGGCAAGATAGCACATGTTGGGTCCAGCCCAAGGTAGTGGTTTGGGGGGGGGTGAGGAATAGGTAATCACACCACAACCTCACAGCCTGCACAGAAAAGGAGGATACATTAGCCAGGAGGCAGCAAATGAGACAGGTAACAGATTGTTAAATAGTACATGGAGTATAAATGTGAGAGTTTTCTTCCTAAAGGGTTTTTAAAGAGTAGAATGTTTGATGTGTTCAGAAGAAGGTCATCTTCATTTTAAATATTGTTTGTTCTGATAATTTCTTAAAAAAATTTGTATTTATTAATAAATGCAAAAACCATTTTACACAAGCTAGTTTATTCAGGGCCTGCCTACCCACTTATGATTTAGAATGTTCAGTAAGGACATTCATACAGATCATAACTTTTTAAGGTATCCAAAGAGACTTTTTTAAGAAACCACATCTAATTGAAAATGTGATTTATGGGCTAAAAAGGCTGCCGGTAAAAGAAATGCACATATGGAAGTGAAAGCCAGCCGAGCTGAATTCAGGTGTCTGTATATCTGCACAGATATGTCTCTATTTACACTAATTTCCATGTTTCCTGTTTGTTCTTTTGTAACAGAGATATGTTGCTGAAAGGGACATTTCACCTTTATTGTCAGCACATTGTTTTTGGTTCACTTAACCTACTAAGTCTAAGACTGTAAGAATCACATTTTAGGTGACACAGAGATGTATAGCAAATAATAACATGCTATGAACTATTTCAAGGTAACCACAGTCATGTTTACTAACACCTGGATTTATAATGGGTTGTGTTTAAAATACTGTAATTTTAGATTTGTTAGAAGATTATTCTTTTCAAATAGTAGGTAAGCCCTAACAGTGAATTTCTTCTATGGCCAATTTGTCCTATTGAAGTATACAATTGAAAGCAAATTGTTATATCTGTTTGATAAGTGCATAAAACATACTGTACCTGTTGATTCTCACAGAAATTGTATTATCTGATGACAAAGTGTACAGGAAGTTCTTTTGTTATACTTTTACTTTTTCAATATATTTGCATAACCTGAAATTCAGTTTTAAGTAGTTCAATAAAGGAGGCATGTGTATAATTCTTTAAGTCCTATTATGCTTTGTATTTTTAAAACATTTTTTCATTAACCTAATACGAAACTTTCCTTTGCACATGAGCTTCTTGTAATAAAGGCTGGTCACTGCTGGTCTCACTTCTTCTGCTGGTTGACTAGTCTTTTATCTGGCTTTCTCTGCCCCCACCTTTAGTGTTTGTCTTCTGTTGTTGTTGGGCCTTCAGGATCTTCCCTCCCCCATACCCTGGCTTTCTTCATAGGCTATGTGCACCCCAGTAGTTTTGTCAGTGCAAAAGTTATGGGAAAATAGCTCGCTTTGCAAAAGCATTTAAGACAAAGTGGATTTATTTCCTTTATGGCTGATGGAAAATTTTGTGCAAAGTTCAGCCTTAAAATGGCAGAAGATATATTTATTATTATACTATAAATGTTATTATAATGCTTCTCAGTACAAACATCAAGAGCCATCTGGGGTGCTCTTACATACTTGTTTGTAAAATGATTGTTGCAGTTCGTTATAAAAACGTGAAATCAAACATGAAATACGGAATGCTGCATTTCCAGAAAAAGAGGTCTATGATGGCAAACTGCATGGCTGTAATGCTGATTCAGTTTCTCCAGTCCTTTTTGGGTTACAGACCCAAATAAAACATGACAATTACAAACTTTTGGCTTAACCCTAATTTGACTGGTTACATACTTGGTCAATATCTGCAGAGCAAGCATTTTCAGAATAGGATTGCCAATGACAACCTAAATACATCTCTCAGTATGGGTTTTCTTTACAACTTGCTAATTAACATACTTTAGCTTTGCATCATGTAGTAGTTTGAAAAATGTCATCCTTTTTTATGATTGATCATACCACACTAAGACTATCATCTTTTGCCCAAGGTATATTCAAGTCTGCTTCTAATCTTTTATTTAGGTCAACCTAAATATTTACCTGTTATACATGAATGTATTTTTGTGATTCCTAACATTCTTGCTAAATTTTTATTTAAAATAATACGTGAATGAAATACACTCTGAACAGAAAGTCTAGCTTGGTTAACTTGCCAGTTATCATGAAACAAAGCAAGGAGATAGCTAAAGAAGACTTCCTTGTTTTTTCATAGGCAATAATTCAAATCTCATTGTAGTGTTTATGGCTATCTATGTCCACACTGAGCTGATTTTATTTACTGTTTCAAAGACACAAGACCTTGGACCACTGTCACCCAAACAAGTATCCCAATTTGTTGATTTTGTTTCTGGTCCTGTTCTAATGACAGCGGTAAAAGGTTAGGTTTCCCAGCTATCACCAAGACAGAAAGTAAGCATGAATGCCATTAAAATAACATTCTCCCTATTACTTAACACTAGAAAAAGCTAAAGCCCTGTTTTACAGAGACTGCAAGAACCTAATACAAGGTCAAATGTCTTTACACTGCTTGCAAAAAAATATATTTTATGATGTATTAATGATTGCAGAGTTGTATTAGATTGTGTATTTGATATGTACCTAAAGTTTAGGTTTAGTGCATGCCAATGTTATCATGTTAAACTGCAGACATTTATAAAGCAGTATATGTGATTTTCATCAAACATTCACTGGTGATGAATCCCTTTAATTTAAAATAAATGTACCTGGAAAATGTACTACTTTAAAAATATGTCCCCAATTTTATTGCTAGTTAAACATTTGTGATTCCAAAGTTTGTATTTGCATAAAAATATATATATAATATTAATGACTACATATTTGTTTTACTTAAATCTTCTTTGTTCTTCTCTTTAGTGTGACCATGCATGTTTCCCGACTTAGAGGACAACAGTATTGCTTGCACCCTAAACTACACAGTACTAAGAAATTCCTTAAATGGTACACAATATGGAAAGAAAAGAGCAGGTACGAGTAGTAAAATGATTATCAAACCATAATGAAATATATATATATATATATATATATACACACACACACACACACACATATGCTATAATCATTTGAAAGAGCTTGTTTTGAATTTGATATGCCAAGTACTTGAAAGAAGATTAATGTATTTCCAGCTGTAAAAAAAATACCAGAATATAACTATCTGCCTTGAAGGTAGCAATTATACATGTTTTATGTTTCAAAACAAATGATTGCAAGCTTGACGTTGCCAGAAGAACTGAAAAATATATTCGATTTTTTTGGGCACCCCATATATAAAAAAATTGCTCATGCAATACCCTTAAGTGTATTAAGTATAGTAAGTCTGTATCAGTATTGTCTGTTGGATAAGGTGGGAGCTCTGTTTTATCACACCATTAGTCACGCAATAAAATACCCGCCTTTTAGGCTCCTTGCAAGTCCTGCATTATTCTTGAGTGTACCCAGGCTTTAAACTCAAACATGCATGCAAAGAACACACTATCTGACCAGTCTGTTCTGTATCCAAATAAAAACAGATATTGATCTATTCATGCATCATGTTTATACCATGTTTGTGCTATGTTCAGACTGGTGGTGAAGTAGCTGCGCAGTTACTGCTTCCTAACATCAAAAAATGAACCACTTCTTCTACATTACATATACCACTACCTATAAATGTAGCATCTTACCTGCGGCAGCCCAATAGAGAATGAATGGGGTAGCAGTAAGTGGTTCAGTCCTTTTGAGGCTCTGAAACATAACATCTCTGTGCCTGTGATAACAATAAATTCACATCATTTGATTTTCAATGGTGTGCTTGTAACATATGAATATTCCATAAGCTTGCAAATAATGGCACCATCTTTCAAATCACCAGTACAGCATTTGCTGAGTTCAGATTATATACACTTTTAGAAATGCATTGAATTATATCAAACTGAGCTATAATATATCCCTTTATTTTATTGGGGTATATATAAAATATTTAATGATAATGCTGCAAACACTAAATGAGAACACTATACTGTCAGGTTTCGATAAATACCAAGCTAGCTAGATGGTGTTATATATCTAGATTTACTAAGAAACACTTTGCTGTAATATGTATTTGAAGGAAGGGAAATAGAATTTAGCTGGATCTGCTACCCAAAGCTACTCAGACACTTTCCATGCTAACCTTGTCAGGAATGCGATAATGAGATGCATTTGACATCTATTAATAGAACCTTACAGCAGACATCATACTTTCTGCTTGAGGGCAGCAAGTTCTGATTAGACTAGAAAATTTATTCTAATTTTTTCTTTTTGGAAGCATATGCCAGTCCATCATTCAGCCCCAGCTGCGAGTATGGAAATTTCCCATGAGAATCCAGATTACTTGCATATACAGTAATAAAAAAATAAAAGGGTTGTTTGCATTAAACCTGAATCCGGGGGAATATGTAAAAAAAATGCTTTCTAATAGTAGTAGGCCTAATAGTTTTCAATATGTAAAGCTGCATTAAAAGAAACCCACAATGGTTTACTATGCAGTTGTGGTTGCGTTTAGCGAAAATGATGCCCTATGAGGATTAAGTACTGTGAGCTGCCTAAGGTGCTTACACAGGGGACACACGGCAATGGCCAGATAACAGGCAAGACGGTGGAATGCAAAACAAAAAAAACAGCCAAATAGTAGGTCTATGTTCTCAAAGAAAAGACAAATCAATGCCCATACATAAAAAATGGGAAATCCAAAGTCTCTGGGAATGTCCCTTGGCAACAGTCTTTGTGGAACTCTTTCTTTTTCAGCCTCCAGCTACATACAAAGAACACTAGGCATGCTAGGCTAAAATATTCACTTGTGCTCAGTCTGCACATGCAGAAAGAACCCAGACATTAACCAGATAGTCAGAAACCCTTCCTATCTCTTCTCTGACCAGCTCCAGGACTAGTTTTCCAGATTTCCAACATCACTATGGAAATCAAGCCAACCTTTTCTAGAACTTTTTTAACTGATAAAATGGTTGAATCTGGCTAAAATATAAACACCATTGCACACCCTTCCAATTAGGTACTATGACACGTTGTCACAGTAGCGATACCTAATATCTCTACAAACATGGTGGAAAGGTAGGATATTTTGAAACATGCAAACGGTTAGATATTTTTTTTAATACAGCATAGAATACTGTCCCTTAAATATATAATATAAGTATATAAAGTGAGGTCCAGGTTGGAAAACTATTGAATGGGG
This sequence comes from Pyxicephalus adspersus, assembly GCF_032062135.1. Lineage (NCBI taxonomy): Eukaryota > Metazoa > Chordata > Amphibia > Anura > Pyxicephalidae > Pyxicephalus > Pyxicephalus adspersus. The sequence continues at coordinate 49,588,152 of NC_092859.1, forward strand.
TAAAATTGAATGGTCTATAAGTTATACTTGTTCTGAAAATAGTTACATATAAAGCTTTAAAGGTTATGTTACTGGCCCTTTGGAAACGATTAGGTGACAATTTTAATATGTCATTTGACCATTTTTATACTGACCCTGATGGTTTGCATATTCACCAATTGAAAGAGATCATAGACTGACAACGCAAGAAAAATGGGCAGAACAAAAAAGTGGATTATTTACTACATTTTCTATGTACAAAAACCTTGTCCATTTTTCCAAACAATTTACCATTTTCTCTTACACAGGATTCTGACTGTGCAAGCGATTTTGAAACATTTATTGCAATAGTAACTCAGCCCAAGGAGGGCATCCAGTTATAGAACAGAATTCTGCCCCAACCTTCTAAATCTTGTAATGGCAAAGATTTTGTAGCGTCTGTAATTATTAGTTGTAAAATTTTCCTCAAATGTTAGTTTAACTGTCACAAACAAGTTTTGTTATCTTTTGTTTGTCACGTTAGGAGGAAAGGAAAAAACTCAAGGTACTTAGCCTATATTACTAGAAACTCTGATGAAGAGATAGAATAAATGGTTTCTATTATCTTCATACAACGTAAAGGAATTATTAGTTATTTCTCCCGACAAAAAAATTCTTTAAACAGTGACCCAGGATTTACATGTTTATGTTTATATGTAAATTTGAAATTATGTTAATCTCCTTATACCTACATTCAAAAGAATTAAAATAAATTGGTTTTATTTACAGGTAAATTTTTTATGAAAATATATAAAAAGAAAAACATTGTATTGCTAATCCTATTCTTAAAATAGAGGAGTATGTGTGACAAACTTGGTAATTATGAAATACTCCAGCAGATGCATATTTAAAGTTTTTAGACATTTATGGGCTTATTCTCCTAATGTTCTCTGTTTTTAATGAAAAAGTTGTTGACTTTTTTCCTAGCTTTTGCTGTGTTATTGCTCTTATTATGGTATTGTAATAACATAATAACAATTTGTTATTGTAATGAATGAATTTCATAATATTTTACATTCATCCTATATAACAGATCAGTTCTCAACCTTTGTCAAAGATACATTTTCTTTTTTTTACATTACAAAATATTAGTAATAAATTATTTTTCATTATATTTGTACAGGGTCTATGAAGACTAAGTATACTACAATGACTACATCAATCAATATGAAGAATGTCAAAGAGAGACAAACACCTTCTTTTCTGGTTTTCAGTTAGGGACTATATTTATGACTCCATAAATACTTGTTATGAGCTGTGTACTTTTACGTTTTGTAGCATGAAAACTCATAACTTACCATATTCCCATGAATTTAACTGTGTACCTAATTCTGAAAATGGAAATATTTTGTGTCATTATTTTATATGAGAAGTTGAGTGTGTCTGAGTTAAGGATTTAAAGTACGTATGAGCTTTATAAGTTCATTACCTTAAATAATTATAGATAAAGGGACTTAATTAGTTTTAGCATTGGCATTATAATTTTATTGTATATACTTCTTTTCTTTGTCCTTTTTACAAAAAAGAATAAAAATAAATAAAAAAACATTTAATGATTTATTTTTCTAAATGTCACAAAATGTGATCAGTTATTTCATACAATAATAATACTCTGATACATTTATTAGAAGGCAGTTAGTCACCATCAGAAATCCTCACCACAACAAGTATTAGAGCTTGATTAATTTGAGAAATCCGATTATACATTCTTAATGAATATGTGTTTGAAGATTGGTCTTATTTAAATAAAATTCTGCAGTTTATTTATAACAATTGCCTGACTTTCTCATCCATGTAATTTACCACAGGCCAGACAAATGTGCACACAGATATTTGGGCAAAAATATCCATAATGCCATTATATCCAAATGCCATTACTATCCAGCACACAGAAAGGGACAAACTAGCTTATTTCAAAGCGATAACGTTTAATTTTCTTATAAATTATTCATAAGTACACTTCTTCCTGCATGCATAGAACAACAAAACTTTTATTATAAATATATTTTAACATACATTTTTTATATAACGCTAGTGCTTTGTAAGTGTGATGGCACATAAGGGAAAAAAGCACTTTGCCACTTACACTGCTCATATTAAATAACTATTTTTGTAATAAAAAAAATTATGAATAATTCTGTTTAAAAATCATACTTCTAAATCATATAATTTAAAATTGTAGGTAACATATACCCAGAAGTTGCACCTCAAAATAATACTTATTAAAAATGCCATTTTAATTTTTTTTTCTATGTTTTTGTAATTTAAGTTTTTCAATATTGGCACTGTTTATAAAAGGTCAAAAGGGCTTCCTTTTTTAAAAGGAAGTATTGTATTCCCTACAGTGCTGCTTATTTATAAAATTGTTTCCAAACAACTCAAGTTTGGCTTAGTTTGACAATAAAATAATAAAGCAAAATCTATTATAAGCTAATTTATAAAGACTTTTTTTCCAATTTTTTACAGAGAGAATATCACTGCATTCTAAACCCAGTGAACCCATAGGCCTTAAAATTTTGTTTAATTTACCTCACATTTTGCTTTTACTAATTGTCACCCATCTTTCTTTACTGTTCTAAAAAATTAATAACTCATAATTAATAAATAACTAAAAAAGAATAACTTCAAATTCAATTCTTGTAACAAAAGTAAGTACTTTACACTTAATATATCATTTACATACAACATATACCCTGCATACAGAATCTCACATGAAACCAACTGTTAAAGCTTTGAATATGTTTGTAATGATTTTATTACTCTTACTCTTTATACAAAATTACTACGTTCAACTAATTACAGACAGTATTTCACTTAATATAAAACAATATGTATGCCTTTTCTTGAAGTAGAATTTAACCTAAAACATTTTTTTGTAGTTTTGGTATGGAGCAAAGAGTTTGATTTCCTGTTGGGGTATTAATTTTCATTGACACTGACTGGGGCATTTCTTTGCAACCCCAAACAAGTTAAAGTGAAAATCTCCAGAATTGAACGTTCTGGCATAAGGATGAGCAAACTAGGAAATGGCAAACTTTTTTTAATTTGCCTAACATATCATATTAATTTTTAGAGAATCGTAGAATGTATGAATATTGCTGAATTAAATTTATTCAGATCTGTTTTATGTGTAAAGTGTTACTTAGCTGAAAAGCTAAGCCATTGTTATTAATACATAAAATGATTCTCTACAAATTAGGCAGGTATGTATGAATATTTTTAGGCAAACCAAAAAATTTTGCAAAGCATCTGCCATGCAAATCAAATTGCATATACCTTATCAACAGCAATACACTTGGTTGTGTATCAAATATTCAGCGCAGATCTTCTTTAAAGGACATAGTTGGTTAGATGAATGTTTTACAATATTTAATGAAACTATGATGAGAAAAGGTTTGTTATCAATGTATGTACATTATCTATATATGTAATGTATTGTATGGCTAAATTATCTGGTTATTTAAATACATTAAGTTTGTAGAAAAAATGCATGTTTGACTGGATTCTTATTCATTTTTAAAATAAAGTGGGAAAAAAGCTGCCTTTCTTTGTGTGTGTTTTTTAACAACTTAACAATATTCTGACACATTTGCTACAATCTTAGATTGTATCACTGATCACTGAGGTATGCATCATGACAGCCCAATAATTGATATAGTTGTATAAGCTAAATGGACATTTTCAGATAATATTTCTGCAATTTCTAAAATTATGAGCACACAAGTTACAGCTTTCATTGCAATCACATTTGCATTGCTATACTCTCTCTTACACTTTCACATACGCACTCCATCCATAGTCTGATCTCTCTACAGGGGTTACCAGGTGATGAGAAATGACTTGATTTTCCAACAGCATACCTAATAGATTCAATCCACTTTTGAGACCCAATGTGCAGTATATAAATCTGGCTACTTGTTTATTACCAGTCTACAAATATGTAACTGTCCTCAGGAGGTCATAACTAGTGTTTGTTAAATAGTTCCAGTCAGAGTCCATTCTGACTGATTTGAGCTATTTTGACTTCGGATAGGAACTCCGTCTCTAAGCAGTCCAAGTTCGGATATCCAAAACATTGTAAAATCATCCAATCAAAGGTGCTGCATGGGTATGCCTTTTTCATCTTGTACAGAGAGCTGACATAGGTGGAGTTCTATAAAAAAGAGAACACGGCTAAACAAGGCCCCATTTTGTGTTGGTAAGAGAGGTAAGTGCTTGGACCAAATAGAGAGGCTTAAAAAAAATAATTTCCAGTTATATACAGCTATTTTGCTAAGTGTTAAATAATAAATTGTACCATTTTGTTCTCATATTTCTAAAGAAAAATAGGATTTTTTTTCAGTTACACTCATGCAATTTTTCCTATTGCTGCTAAGAACTTTCACCTGTTCTCTGACATTGTGAATGTTGAATTACACTTATTGTGCTAGTTTTAAAATATCATCTGGGTGAAATAGGCAATGGAAATTGCTCTTACATGAAACCAGCCACTGGTGGATCCTCAACTTTGTAAACTTTTTTTGTTTTTTTTGTTTTTTTTACTGTAAACTTTTTGGGTACGAATCAATAATTCACCAAACTATAGTAGCAGCCCCTCATGGACTGGTTGGCTAATCCATCAATTTAGTCCCAGCAGAGAGATAAAGATGGTGAAGGGGATTCATTAATCGGGTGCAAGGATATCTCTGCTTCCTTTTACAACACTCATAACCACTCTAATAAAACAGGTTCTCATTTCCCCATTCTGTTTGAAGGCCGTATTCCTGTCTTGTGCTGTGTGATGATGTACAACATATATCAAACTCAGTGTATCTTCAAGAGAGATGAGCAGATGAGGAGCATTGATATAGGCACAGTTGTTATTCACTGTTTTGGTTCTGTAGCTGTGTCTGGTGAAGACAGTAGTAGTGATGGTGGTAGCGGTGCTGGTGGCGGTGATAATGAAAACAGCAGGCAAACAAGAAGCACTTTGTTGATAAATGTTTGCATAATCTGTGTTAGGGTCAGACAACTATGATGATAGTGTTTTTTTATGTCCAATCCTGATAATGTATCTTTTGTGTGACATATGTAAACACAGGGTAAGCCAACCAGGCAAACACTTAACATCTCTAGAACATAAAGAAGCATCATCTATTTATGCCGGGGGAAACACTGTGTACAGCAAATCCTACCCCACAGCCACCTCAGGACAGCCTTTTTCGGTCCTCAGCTCCCCTTGACTCAGTCAGCTCTTTTGAAACCAGCAGCAGCACAACAATAGGTGGGACCAACTACAGCCTTGTGGACATGATTGCCAGTAACATCCATCCAGCATTCCCCAAAGTGCCAATTTACCTCTCGACCTAATGGATTACTAGCCCAGAAACTGAATGTTTGACCAGAACGGTCCAAGTATGCCTTCCAAGCGCTGTCTTGTCCACATAAATTGCCATATTAAAAAAAGTGTGTAATTATGTAAAGATTTATATAATTTATTTTGATTTAGAATTCTTTCAAAAAATGTTCTAATGCAGGGGTGTCAAACTCTGGAGCGTGGGCCAAAACTGGCCCGCAACATTCTTTTTTTTGGCCCCCAGGAGAATCCTAAATATGAATTTCAGCTGGCCCGCCACTGCATTGAAATAGCGTCGCTACTACGATTCCCGGCATCACTCACTTCTATAGACCCGCGGCCTCTCTGCCTATGCCTATGTTTTATAGATGGAGGGAATTGTAGTAGCAGTGTTATTTCAGTTAAGTGGGAGTTCCAGCCACTCATGCCACTAAGCCTTGCAGTGGACTGTTTACTTGAGGCAGGGAATTGTAGTAACAGTGCTATTTTAGTTGCAAGTTTGGCCCACGACATTGTCTAAATTATTAATTTTGGCCCACTGCGTATTTGAGTTTGACACCCCTGTTCTAATGCATGTGAAACAGCAATGAGTGTGGGACTGAATATTATCTACCTACTCTAAATTGCTATGAAATATAACCTTAGTAAAAAGCTATATGTGCCCAATGCACATGCAAAGTGCAGGGCTACAAGGGCTGCCACAAAAAGAATAATGCACTGTTTACTTACATTTTCCCCACTGTGTTTTTCCTCTAGACCTGAATTGCCAACACGACAATTGACATACACCAATGATGGTCTAATGCTGTTCACCTACAGTAGGAGCTATGACTAGCAAGTGGACCAAGATAAATTCACAAAGTGTTTTGTCTAATGTTTATTTTCGTCTGCCTGGGAAAATAACAAAAATGATGCTTGAAATGTTTTGCATGAAAATATTTTATCTGGTCAGTTATGTCTGCTATAGTCAAATAGACAGGAAAATGGAAAATTGTTGTCATACTTACCTGTATACTTACCTTTTTCCTTGTAATTTATCTGTAAAATCCTCCTGACAGCATGTTTCCCTCCCTTATCTTGTTGCAAGCTTGTTACAGAACACTTGCAGGGCAGAGTGAGGTTACTTTTATTGCTTTGGTAAAGTGGTTCTAAGGGGCGCAAGGGGCGGAGCTTACCATGTGTGCATGCTGTCAGGAGGAGTTTACAGGAAAGGAAAATTACAGGTAAGTATGACAATCATGCAATCAAAATAGTTTTTCTTTCTTTTTTGCCTTTAAACATAATTACAGTATTATAGTTGAATAGTGTTTCTGTATTCAAAACCTTTTTTTAAATGGAGAAGGATTTGAGCACTCTAAATGAACCTGACCATTGTATGAAATGATTGGCCCCAATGCTTTGCACGGCTGCCTATAAACATAAATATTAGATGATTATCAAATAGTGGTTGGAAATGCAAGCATCTAGCCCCTAGAAAATCTTTTTTCATATTATGAATGCAATAGATAATAAAAGCCTAAAGTACATGCTACATTTTCCTTAAAAATCATTATGGTTTGTTAATATTGAAGTTGATTTACTAAAGGCTGTTCGTTTCACACAGCTTTAAAGTCAATGTAAACTCAACTCATGAGTATACTCATCTGTCCCCATTCTGTCACAGGCAATACAACCTTCTTCCTTCTCTTACTCGTTCTAATCTTCAGGCACCTCCATTGGGAGGAATGGGGTCACATAATTTTCCAACAGGCACATCTCAGTGAAATTTGACAGGGAGGATGGCAATCATGCCAATGCCAAATTTTTAAAATGGAACATTAGTTACATTAGTAACATTTAAGTTACATTTCTTAGTCCTGTGGGTGAAGCTGTGCAGATTTGAATTATCCAGTAATTTTCATTTTTCTTGCAAATTATTGGGTATTCCGTCAGTAAGATAAAATTAGCTTTGCATACTTTTCTAGCATATTAACTGATTATCTTTTTAAAATTGTGCTTTTTTGTTCTTATGTATTTAAATTGCACTACTGTATTGGCAAAGTGAATGAGAAGGAATAAGAATGGACTAAGCCAGCATTACAAAAGTTATGTAATTTATGACCTATGATTGATGCAAAAAAAAATATCTACTACATACAAGGTACTATAAATATAATTTGTACATTCTGGACACTGTGGTAACAGAAGTATTGTGCTTCTGCCTTTTTGTATCCTTCAACTTTCCTTTAAGCTGGCTGTATGAGAACATACTGCCTGCTGGTTATGCTATTGTTAGGAAGTTTGAAGCCCATAAATAGCAAACAGACACATAGATGGCCTATGTAGTTACCTGGGGAAGTAAAGGTAGTGGCAATGGTAATATAACTGGAAGTGCAAGTACAGACAGTGGGCTGGTGAGACACAGTAAGAACACAATTTGAAACACCAATATTTTATTGCACTTGCTTTTTATACAAATGTATTCAAGCAATATAGATTAAATGTTGCAGATATGATCTAAATTAGCTGCAAATATGCCAAGCAGGTGTTGCAAGCTGGAGCCTGTTGAACACTTCTTATGCTAGTTTATAGATTGGGATTTTTAGACCAATTATTCTTGCATTAGTAATCCTGAAACTTGCTGCATACATGTTTTTATCTCTCTATCTCAGATAAGTGGTTGTCCCCCAAATAATATACATTTTTGAAACCTTGTCCTTGTTCAGTAAAAGTATACTTAAATTAGTTTTAGTGCACAAAAACATCATAGAATCCTTTTTTTCTTTGGAAAACATTTAGGCACTTGAGTAGAGTAAATTGATAGCAATGGACCTGGGAAAAAGTACAGATTGTGCTTGATCTGATCTGATCTGGGAACTCCAAACCTGGAAGTGCACAGAGCTGAGCTTTTTTGGGTTTATTTCTCACATACTGAAGAGAACTCTTTGAGAAATTTGGTTATCAGGAATGTAATTTCATGTAACATATCACCAGCACACAACGTGAGTTTGTGATGCATTGATCAAATGGCATCTAAATGTGGTTTCAAGGCCAGAATGGAAAAAAATGTCTAGTTCCATGAATAATTGGAAAGGGAGGTAAGCTATAGCTGCTAAATATTGCATTTGGTTGGTGATATAGTGTAAAGATCCAGGAAAGGTACCTACCAGCCCCCTCCCCATAAAAAGCCTGTGTTTCCTGCTGCCATTTTATCGGTGTCCCAGAGAATGAACTGTCATTATGTTAATGTACCCAACAGTCCTTTGTAGGAATACCCTTTTTGTCTGCAATATCGACCATTGTAGTTACTGTAACTCCTAAACCTCCCTTTGTAATCTTTTTTTGTGCTTTAACTGGAGCTTTGATACTTTTGTAACATTTCTTCTTTTTGGGATTGCTAGGGCCTTTCCTATTTGTTATTGTGTGAGACAAAATATTGTCACTGCTATGTGGATGCATCATTACGGTAGCGTTATCACCCATAAAAATACAGACAGGCCTAGAAGAAGACACATATGCTCTTTACACAGAGATAGCTGGGGAGTAAGAAGGTTCTGCAGCTGAAAACAGTGATCCAGCTGCACCTTCTGGAGGCATATTTATCAATTATTGAATTTTCTGTATGAATTAAAATTGCATTTCTATATCCTCCTTCTTTTCCCCTTACTATTTTTTTTTTGTTTATATTTTTTTCTTTACAATGCATATACATAAAGTTCATTTTAATGCATGCCATAAAGTTTATTTCAATGCATGACATAAAACACTTAAATATGTGTACAATTGTATGATATGTAGGTCATGTATGATTTATAATACATAAATTATATATAATATAAATACAATATACATATATAGAGCAGATTAGGGCATATATTGCCTGTGTTTACTGTTATTTTCTGAAGTTATTTTCTGAAATTAGAAATGATGTATTATGCATAGGTTGGCCACCTAAGCTCATGTTTTGCCAGTAAGGCCAGTAAATACCAACAGGTAGCGACCCTTAGGGCACAGCAACCTCATGGCCAGTCTTAAAATAGCTAACTTCCCTTAAATGGCTATTCTGTGCCCATTGCCTTTATTCTAAATCTCCCTATTGGCTGATAAAGCTTACATGTGCAGCTATATTTTGTTACTTCTGAATGCTTAGAAAAAAAATCTGCTTACCACTTATGTAGGTCAACATTCTTAAGTTTTCAGCCTAATTGGTATGACAGGGAATGCACCTTCAGTGCGGGAGGTTTATACCACTTGTGTCAATGTAGCAACAATCAGCTCTTAGTATGAATGTATGTTTTTCCCTGTGTTTGGGTGGGCTTCCCCCACGAATACCATTTCCTTTTACATCCCAAAAATATACTGGTCGGTTAAGCTTCTTTAAGGAAAAGTGACATGACTATGGACCTTGTAGGGGGTTGCAAATTATGTTGGCACTGAAAAAATCCTGCTCCCACCCTAAAAGTTTTTGGGTCCTCCTTATAAACCATGTGTGTGTGTGTTCTGCCCATGCTTTTTTCAATTTTCTATTATCAATGTCCTGCTACCTTTTTTCTCTTGTCAACAATTAGACCACAATTTTCCACCTCTCACTTCCTAAAAGTCCCAGATTGGATTACTTCCTCTCCTTTCTCCCCAGTTATGTAGTCATCTGCTGCTCCGCCTTCCCTCTCAAAGTTACATAGCTAGTTGTTACTGCTACCTTGCCTCTAACCTCAGCCACGGTCATCTTCTGATCTTTCTCGCTACAAGCTCTTTATAAAAATCAGGCTTTATCCCATTCCATTAGGCATCCTTTACCCTTCCACCTCCCACAACAAACAGATTCCATCAACCCATCCATTAGCAAAGCTCTACTTTAAAAAAGAAAAAAAAAACTACTGTAAGATGGACAGGGTAAAAATAAAGCACAAGATCGACTTTTTTTTTTTTTTTACCTTGTGAAGTACATATGCAACCATCAAAATCATTTTTTAACTAAATAATTTGGCCTCCTGTTTTCCACTTAAACACAGTTTTGTTTTATTTGCTCCAGCTGTTCTCAATGTGTCTCCCTCAAGACATCTTGGATACCATGTAGAAATCTGTTTAAAATAGTCATGTCTGAAAAACAAATTTCCACGCTGGCATCAGCAGCTGAATCTGAACACTTATTGTCTGTATTTGATATTTTTGCAACAGTCTTTGTGTTAACGGACAACAGATATTTATAATCCACTAAAAAATTATAGCAACTGACAGTTGACAGTTGATTTGCTTAGTGTTACCAAACTGCATTCCAGTGGACCTAAAGACAACGCACATTTTTATTTGCTGTATTAGTATTTATTTAATTTTTCGTTGACTTACATTTTTTTAACTCTACCTTTATTTTCCTATCAAAATATAGAATTTTTTAAGAAAATATATACAAAATAATTAAAGAAAACTCAGCCATGTCGTCAATAATTGTGTTTAGCTCTATGAGCTTTGTTTTCTAAAAATTCTGAATAAAAACCTTGGACAAACATTTATTATATCAACACTCACTGTAAAATGGATCCTCTCTGCTTTGATTACACCATTTTCCAATTTGTATAGCTTATGAAAAACTATCCTACTAATATGTTTAATGTCTCCATGAGCACACAAATGAAAATAACATACTTCTTGTTCTCTTCATTGCGTTTATTCATTGCAGGGTTATCTAATGCCAGGCAGATCAGCCATGCATTGTCTTACCACTGATTCACATTGGTAGTGATTTCATTTTTCTGTTCAAGCTCTTTGTTTTCCTTTGTCATCATATGTATTGAGTTATCTTACCTTTCTGCATTCTCAGGGAACAGGTTAAAAAAGGTCTCTTTAAAGAAAAGAAGGGAAAAATAGCAGATTAAAAGCTTATCATGGATGGGCAGAGTATGCCAGGCTTACACAGCTGTGCCACAAAACCTGATAATGGCTGTATTCAACCCACCCATTTCTAGCACTCCATCATTTTGCATTACATTCATTTAACAATTCAACTATCAAGTTCTGTGTTGATCATATCAAATAGCTTACAGTAGCAGCTGTGTAAATTATAATTACAGAAGGCTTAATTATAGTTTTGTTTGTCTTCTGTAAACTGCAGAAAACAATAAGAAAATGGATAGAGGTTTTATGAACATGCAAATAGAAAGCAGTCTTTTAGTCTTTTAAGCCTAAATCTGAAATTCAAGATAAACAACAGTATTTTACAGTATTTTAATGAAGTGTTTTATAGCAGATTTAAATGTACATAGCAGGAAAAAGGCAAATATTTTGCGCTATATACTACCTACTGACTTTATATGACTGTCTTTTTATAGGTGCCTTACATAGACAATGCTTGAATTTGGATGAGGTCTGATTTACTAAAGCTTTCCAAGAGGATATACTTTCATCAGGACTGAAAACATGTGCTAACAAATATCAAATGACTTTTATTAAAAACATTATCCAGGTTTGCTGGATCACCCAGATTTACTGGTGAATGTATATCCTCTCCAGTCTTCTGGAGCTTTAATAAATCAAGCCCAGGGAGTCCAGCATTTGTAATACATAGATACAGTATATATTACAGACAGAACAAATCTTACAGGTCCTTTTTCAGAGTCTTATCCAGATGTCCAGAGTCAATAGGAATAGTCAAGAACATATGAAAATTGCCTAAATCTGTGGATGTGGCCAAGTTTAGGTTTATTCCCTTAAATCCAAACATTAATGAATACATGTATAAACAATTTACACAATCAATTCAATACTGTGTGTTTATTTGTTTTGTGTGAAATAAGATATGTGGAAAATATGTTTGAAAGGTAACCAGGGATGAGTAGATGTACTTTTATTGTACATGATGGGATATTACAGGGAACCGGGACTGCAGCTAGGATGCAGAACACAGTTTATAAGATACAAGTCCCAAAAACAAAACAGCTTATTTTTATTTAAGATGAAATTTAAACTCATTTTACATCATTTTGTAATTGGAGTTCACAGCTCTACATCCCAAGATGTACAGACCTCCACAGCCTAGTTCATAAATAGTTTAATAGATCAATAAGCAGCTTTCAGGCTGGAGAAATTCAGCTTCTCGGCACAGATCTCAATTCCACACTTGTTTCCAGCTTGCTTACTACAATTCCACATCAACCTCCTGTCTGGCTGGAGCCAAATTCGGGTATGTACCTTGGGGGAATGAGAAGACCCATCCCAGACCGTCCATTCCATTCCAGGCTCCAAAGACCTAAAACAACAACCTAACAAACAGCAAACCTATGTTGCCTCCTGTTAATTGTTGACTCCTTTCCCAACACACCCTGTGGACCTGATTTATGAAAGCTCTCCAAGGCTGGAGAGAATACACTTTCAGAAGTGAACTGGGTGATCCAAAAAACATGGAATGGATTTTTAAAAATCATTTGCTATTTGTTAGCAAATGTTTTGAACCCTGGACCAGATCCATTCCAGGTTTGCTGGATCACCCAGCTTCACTGATGAAAGTGTATTCTCTCCAGCCTTGGAGAGCTTTCGTAAATCAGGGTCTATGTTTGTAAAGAGCCCATACTCTATATAAGGGGACATATAAATCCCCCTCCAGTCTCATCTTGCTATCTCATGGCAGTTATTTAACATGCGTATATCAGAGAATCAAATATTACACAGATCAGGTGGTCTGGCAGTGGATTTGGGTGGCAGGAGATTACAATGGGATGTTAACTACCAAAAGCTCAGGTTCCTTCTTGTAACGTGAATCAGTAACTTGACCGAGTATTGAAAAGATACAGGTTCACTTTAAACATTCCTCTAGGCAGCTACAAGCAATTGATCACCCCTGGTTCTTTAAAAAGCATTTATCCTTGGAATCTAGAGAAATAATGTTTTAGACATGCATATGATTTTTTTAATTTATTGCTACATATGACCATATGGTGGTTTTGGTTGCTAATTTTCCAGGCTATTATTTTTCAATCACAGCAAAATATGTGAAAGTCACATGAATTAAAATGATCCTAAAATAGTATGCCTTGAAATGGAAGAAGTCAATTAGTGTGACAGCTTTTTGATTCCTTCATAATTAGCAGTTTATAATTTCTAAAATACTTGGGTAATTATTTTGAGGACTATTTTGGGTCATTTATTGCACAAAGTGATTTGTAAAGAATATCAGAGTTAAAGTTTTTTAAAAATAAAAAATAAATAAACCATGAGTGACTACATTCTAATCTACAAATACAGAAAAACACCCCTAAAACTAACTTTACTGCCCTGTGGACCTGAAGAGACCTCTGGTAGTAAAAGCGAAAATTGTTTCTCAATATGACCAGTTCTATTGAATCCAGATTCACATCACATCCAGGCTTGAACTGGCCTGCAAGCGGGGGTGTAGTGGGGCGGGCACAAGTGGGAACTTTTTTCGGGAATGAACACGCGTGCCCACTCTTATTTTCTAAAGAATTTTTTGGTGGTTTGTAGCTCTGGCTGGTCTGCCCCCCTGCGGGTTCAGGAGAAGGACCCCGTTGGGGGAGCACCGGCCAGAGCCACGGACCATGTCTCCTGTATGGAAATGCAGGCTCAGGGCGCTGGGCGGGTTGTCTCTCTGAACACAACCCGCCCACTCTTTCATCGCTGGTCTGAGTGGGGAGGGGGGTTCTAGTATCATGACTTCACTCTGGGGGAGTTTTCTTAATTTACAGTACCGTGCTCCCTCTTATTTTTTTACGACTACACCCCTGAGAGCTGTGTATGTGGTCCACTGCCAGCCAGTATTCTTGTACCACACAAGCATTCACCAGCAATGTCATCAGGACATGATAGGTGCAGAATTGTGAAGTAACATGCATTTAGGTCAACTGCCTCCAGTGGTCCATCCAGTGCCTATAAAAAAAGCTTGGGAGATGGGAGAATACCTGCTGTGACTGCGTGATTGCCATGTGGCCATTGCAACACACAAGCAGCAGGCAAGGAAGCAGTCATCTTGACTAAACTTTACCTACACAACATCAAGTAATTGTAATATAAGGACTGCCTTTAAGGTAAATATTTGCTTAAACAGTGCTGCCTTACTTTATCTTGTTTTTTTTTCTTTATAACGTGTTACTCATTTATTGTAAAAAAAGATCAAAGGCAACTATTTTTTTCTTTTACAAGGAACGGACTGGACATTGTGTATTGACAATAACGACAAGCTAGTATGGGTACTTTTACACAGTTATGTTATTATTGTGGTCTAATAGCACCAACACGGGTTTAATATTGTCTTATAACTAGGGATGGTCTTATTTGTAGAAAGTCGATTAGGTACAAACAGTCATCCAAAATTTGATTTGACTTTTGGGACTGCTGCATTTAATGTGTAAAAATTAGGTTTGATATTTACTTTATGTCAAGATTCAGTAGAATCAAGTGGGTGGGGTCTAAATGGTGGCATACAGACCCCTGCAAAGACTGACAGGTGATAAGGAAAACTGGCCAAAAAAAAAAAATATTGTTTTTTTTTCAGGACTTACAGGATCAAGGACACATGACAGTAATGTGAGACTATAAATCATAAATTTAAAGCAGAACTATCATTTATAAAAAATAACACTTCCCTTAATAGATTGAAAACCATTAATGCCCCTGTGGTCCTAGTCGAGTCGCTCTTGCGCCATCTCATCTTCCTTCTTCCCAGCGTGGACTGGACACCATCTTCTTCCACCAGGGACATAACGTGATCTCACACTGCACAGGAGCAAGATAGGGTGACGTGCCTTCCTGTAATTGTAAAAAAATCTCACTGGCACATTTTTTGAGCAGCCCACAGCCTCCTAGAATATGTGATATATGTATACCAGAAGGCCGTGGGTTTTCCTTTAGTCTTCACCACCGCTGCAGTAAAGACAGAAGTTGAGGTGTCCTCCCCTTTGAATTGAAAGAAAGAATTAAAAAAAAACTATTTTATACATATAACAGGGTTAGCTACCCTATTATATAAGTAAAAAATTTGACTGCTTTCAAATAGAATCCATTCAGAGTATAGTGCATTACAAAATAGAATTAGACTCAAGTAGAAATAAAAATAGTATCAGGCCTACCTTCTTCAGGGAAAAGTCTTACTGCAGTGTCCCATGTATTTGCTGAAAACAAAGATTTAGGAATGGGGCAAAACACTTTATATATCAGTCAAGGGGTTTATTAGCATCAGACTTTTACTCATTAGGATCCCCTTGTTTGCAAAAACAATAGGTTTTCGTCTTAAGTCAAATCAGAAACATTTTTTGTAAATATGGCATTTCTCAAGTTTTACTTACTATTGTATTGCATTGGGCCTGGATGGAAGTTGTAGCTTCCAAGAATAAGATATAAATAAACATACCATGGATGTTATGGAGGTTATCTCACAAATGTAGATAATAAAACTATATTAACTATATATTATGTAGATATTAAAACCAATATGAAAACTAGCAATTTTCAATTTTGACCACCCATGTTGTAAAGAATGAAAAAATGAGTTAAGAATGATACATCTGCTTGTTAACTATGTATGTGCAATCTAAATGTATGAGAAGGGGTAAGAGCTCCTCCTAATGGCAGCAAATTTATTACAATTTCCTCTTCACAGAAATAATTGTTGGTAAATGACACAGTCTAACCAAGGATCTATAAATTATGGTATAAAAATGTATATAACATACCTTGTCAGGTGCAAAACAAAGTAGCTATGTTGGTTGCTTTTATATGAATGCTACATTATTGGCTAGCATTGTATGCTCCGTATTTATATATTTGTGTGTGGTTTTGCAAGATATTTCACCCTACAACATGAAAGATTTAAAACAGTCTTGGAAATTGTGATATTTTTATGAACTTTTTAAGAATTTGCAACAAAATTAGAAAAAAAAATTAAAACATTTTCAGTACTCTTTTCAGATTTCTTTCCCAGACCCAAGTATAATATCACATGCCTTTCACAGCTCCATTTCCCCATTTTTGTTGCTATTCCCAGTCAAATGGAAGCTAAGCAAGATGGAAAAGTGATGTCCTCCAGCCAGCAGCGTTGTCCTATCCAGATCTTTTCTCCTAGTAAATGGACACCAAGCATGATGTAACAATGTGATGTCCTCCAATAGCATACAGTCTCCCATACCCAATGCCAACTTGAGGTTAGCCTGCACTAAAAACGATGTATCACAATGATGTACTTTAGCGGAAGTTCTATTTTTCTAATCATACATCCTCCTACTAATCATGTCATCCCAAGGTCAACAGGGTTGAAGAAATATGTCACACTAATGTCCTTCAGCAGAAGTAACCCCTTCTGCCTTTTTTAGGTTAACTAGTGCAACCAGTTATGTAACAGAATTGTCCTCTACTCATTGGATTTTCAGCATGGAATCTCTGTGTAAGGCAAGAATGAAATTCCTTACTAAATTGAGCAAAAAAATTAATTCAATAGGTATTTTTCACATGGACGTCAGCCCGCTTAACAGCAGCAGGTACATCAAGTGTTTACAAAATATTTGTTATTCTTTTTGCAAGCTTTTAGCAACTTCAGCAACTTTTAGCAAATTTTAGCTTTAATAAACCTCTTCAGTTCCATTTTAAGAATGTTAAACACAGATCCTAATAAAAGTCCATGCTGTTATTTTAAAGAAGCTACTAAAGGCTACAAGCAAGCTTCAAATAGTGCTAAAACTTAAGCCTGCTCACCTTTTTAAAGGGGGCCTGTACTTCTATTATTCTATACTATTATATTCTAATATTCTCCTACAAACTAGAGCGGAATTGAAATTTAAAAGCTTCAACAAAAGGTAATGCTTTTAACAACTTGCTGTACACATACCTTTCATAAATGCTGAAGTCCATGTGAATAATGCCTTATAGCAGAGGTAGGCAAAGTCTGGCCTTTAGGCTGCATACAGCCTAGCCAGTATTTCAGTCCAGCCTAACGCCCCCCCTAGTTATTTATTGTTGGTTTCGGCATAATTGAATTGTCGCGTTATCGTGAGTTCCCGCAATATCATCGAGTTCTCGCGCAGGAACCCCAATTACTATGCCTAAAGAGCAGCAACAACGTGTGACTACCAGTCTCCGAAAGGTTGACTTTCTGCATTATGCATCACATCTAACTGTGGATGCGATCAACAATAGTAAATTCCGGGGATGATGCCAGCGGCGATTTCCCACTGGCATCACCCCCTGAGATTTACAATAGCTCCTCCGGGTGATGCGAGCAGCTTCGTTGGTGGTTTCAGTGGAGTGAGCGGGGCAGGGACATCCCCATTGCATGATGCGGTGGAGTGATGGATTGTGGGGGCCGGAAATTTTAAAGCAGATTACTATGTAATCTGCTTTTAAATTTTTTTTTACAGTAAAATTCACAACAAAACACAAAATAAAAGTATAAAAACACATTTTAGTGCACCAAGCATCACTGCCCAGTGCCCTGATTTACATTTTGCCCACTATTAGCCCTGATCTTGATCTGACCTTTTGATGACTTATAAATCACTTCCTGAATGTATCATTTCATCACTTTGTCTTTGACCTTGATTGTTCCTGACTGATTGCTGGAGACCACATGGCATCCAAAAGGCATCTCGCCGGCGCAAGCATTGTTTTGGAGGAATTTGAAAGCAGTGATAGCGATTTGGAGTCCCTCGTGGAATCAAGCAATAGTGATTCACCAGGAAATTTGTCATCAGACAGAGAAAGTGAACTGAGCAACGATTCTGAGGTCAGTGCTGTGCACACATGGCATCCTATTGACCTTAAAGCAGACCAGGCAGCACCGCCAAGATTTCCATTCACCGGTGCACCTGGAATGAAAATTGAGGCTGAATGCGACGACCCCCTGGCATACCTGAAGTTGTTTTTGACCGATGAACTTATTGAAAAAATTTTTGCGAAGACAAACAGGTAAGCCGCTCTTGTGTTTGCTAACTTTTTGAAACATTTTTATGCCAACATGTGTGCTGGTCTGTGCTAACTTTTTGAAATTTTTGCTAATTTTTTTTTATGCAAACATTTATGCTGCTCTGTGTTTGCTAACTTTTTAACACTTTTTTTATGCCAACATGTATGCTGTTCTATATTTGCTAACTTTTTAAAATGTTTTGCTAATTTTTTTTTCATGTAAACACATATGCTACTCTGTGTTTGCTAACATATTACTTGCAACCTTCACACTATAAAAAAACATATAGAACATATCATAAAGTACCTATTTTATGCAGGTACGCTGGACAACAACAAGGTGCTCCACACCTGAGCTTTGCAAGAAGCAGAAAGTGGGAACCTAAGGATGACATTTGGCTGCTTTTGGGCTTCGTGATCCTGCAAGGAGTTGTGGGCAAACCCATGCAGAAGTGGTAATGGTGAAAGATTAAAATGATTGCCACTGCATTCTTTGGCACAATCATGCTAGAATACTGCTTTTCCCTCATCATGAAGTACCTGCACTTCGTAAACAATGAAGAATTTGATGAGACTACCCATCCTGCACCAAAACTGAAGAAAATTTGGGAAGTGTCTCAGATGATTCTACAAAATTTCCAGCAAACCTTTGTGCCAGAAAGAGATGTTAGCATTGATGAAAGTCTAATGGCTTTAAAGGGGAGGCTCAGCTTGGTGCATAATGTGTCAAAGAGGGCACGATTTGCCGTGAAAACGTATATGCTGTGCGAATCCTCATCTGGCTACATTTGGAATACGGTACTGTACACTGGAAAAGGGACACAGTTAAACCCCAGATACAGCCATTATGGATTGGCAACATCTTCAGTACTATCCCTCATTGAGCCATTGCTAAGTCAGGGCTATTTTGTCACAACTGACAATTTCTACACATCTCCTGAGCTTTATGAGTTTTGTCTGCGACACAGAACAGATGCGTATGGAACCGTTGTGGCCAGCCAGGGCAACCTGTCATCAATGTTTGCAAAAGGGAAGCTGAAGACAGGAGAAATTGTTGCCTGGCAGAAAGGCAAGATGATGGCCCTGAGATGGCGTGACAAGAAAGATGTATGCCTTATGAGTACTGTCCATGATGCCTCCACCGTTCTAATACACACAAAACGTGGGAAAGAAGTGATGAAGCCATAGGTGGTGATTGACTACAACAACACCATGGGAGGTGTCAACAGAGCTGACCAAGCCATGACATTCTACCCAGCGATGAGGAAACAGCAAAGGAAGTACTACAAGAAGATTTTCATGGCATCTAGTTGAGCAGTGCCTATGGAATGCCTACATTCTGTACAGAAAAAATTGTCAGAGGCCTAAGAATCATTCAGACTTCATTTTGCAAGTTTCCGAATCCATTGTCAAGAACCACCAAACACCATCAGTGGCTATGAATAGACCTGGTTGTCGTGCTTCCATCGTCGTTGACCGGTCGTCAATTCACTGAATACATCCCACCAACCCAGAAGAAGGCAGCACCTACAGGGATGTGAGTGGTTAGCTGCTCAAAGACCGATGACAGAAGAAGGAAGAAACACAAAGAAACCAGGTTCTACTGTCCTAACTGTGATGTTGGACTTTGTGCAGCACCCTGCTTCAAAATTTTCCACACCCGGAATGTCTACTAAAAATTTAAATATTTTTTTTTTCTAAAATCTGCATTTAACCACCTGGGCTAACGTTACACTGATGTCTAGATTTCTGTTCCAAAAGCGTTACACTGTTTTTCATGAAATTTTTTTTTTTAAATTGTAGACCTGTAACTTACGGAAATATGTTTGAACAGGGTTCTAGATACAAAAATCAGCTTAAACAAGAATACATAAATAAATGAAAAATACTGAAAATGCGATAATTTGGTATACTGTATAGCAATATATTTTTCTAAAACACCTCCCTAGTGTCCGTCACATACCTATAGACAAAACCACATAAATATATTTTCTATTATTTTGTGTTGGATTGGATACAGGACTTTGTATTCAATCCAATACAAAATGAGAACAAAATTCAAACTCTCATTTTGTATTGGATTGAATACAAACTCCTGTATCCAATCCAATACAAAATGAGAGTTTGAATTTACCAATTACATGCTTTGTATTTATTTTGAATTATTTTGTATTGGATTGGATACAGGAGTTTGTATTCAATCAAATACAAAATGTGTTTGAATGACTTTCAATTTGAATTTCCCGCACACGCGCCGACGTCATCGCTGAGGGACACGTACACGCTACAGACGCAGAAGAAGCCGGCCGGCTTCTTCTTCTCCACCGGCCGGCTTCCTCTCGGAGAAGGCACCCGACGCTGGAACATGACAATGGCTTTGCCACCTACCCAAATGCCATTGGTCGGAATCTGACCATTTCTAATCTGTTCTGACTTTTTTTTTTTTTTTTGGTTAAAGGCTTGTCATTTTCAGACTTTATTCAGACATCTGTAGTGAATAAAGTATAACTGACCTACTGAAAAAAGAGTGGAGATACGCTACTAGGTGAAATTTCTGAAAAACCTAACCAATGCTAGTGCAATAGTTGTTGTTTTTTTAAATAATTATCCACATCTACTATCTAAAGGGTGGCACTTCACAAGAGCCAACCTTAAATTACTTCAAATAATAAAAAAAGATTCAAGAGCTATGGGTATCTTAGCCCCCAAACCAAAACCACACAATGGTTTAGTGTCAATGCACACAATCAGGGACTTAAATAATTACCCACAAAGGGTGGCATCTAACAAGCGCCAACCTTTAATTACTTCAAATAATAAAAAAAGATTCAAGAGATTTGGGTATCTTAGCCCCCAATCTAAAAACCACACAATGGTATAGTGTCAATGCACACTAGCAGGGACTTTAAAGCCTGAATTCCTGAGTGAAAGTGTAGGGAATGCTAACAGTGTGCGAACAAAAGCTGGTTGTTAGTAGTGTCATTAAATACTATAATGAGCTTTATTTTTGTAGTGGGATACATTTTAAGATGTTACCTCCATGTGTTCACAGTCATGAGACTCCACCGTCCCTTTTAAAACTACCCTTTCTTCTGAAATAGCAAAAACTTCACTGCTCTCTCTTTTTCCAGAAAGGATCAAATAGTTATCTGCAGTTACTGCTAACACAGCATCCTAACACTCCACTTCTGCAAAACCACCTGACCCATAGACTTGCTTATTGTACTCTGACTGCTGTTAGATACAGATGAAATCCTCAGACCCATTGTCAGACCACCAGCTTAAAGTCTAACAATGGGTCTGAGGATTTCAACCTGGTACTCTGGCAGTCAGAGTCTCTGCAGCCCTCCAAGGATTTGCCCCCACTCAGATTATCACACCTACCCAATTCCAAACTAGTCATGCTGGATGATGTTGCAGCCAGCATAACATTTAACACAACATCTCCATACTTTTTAACGTCCGTTACATACTCAGTGTAAACTGCTCTAATATGTAATGGGAATAGGGCGCCAATGGTTAACCTGCCAATTCTGGTGTTCTCTGGCAAATGGGCAAATGCCAGTGGAGCTCTACAGTACTTTGCTGTGTGCAGGGGTCCTATTAAGGAACCACACCACAAAGATTAGCTATCTGGAAGCTTTCTTGTAGGGATCTGGCAGTGCACCTCCTGTTTCTCCTCTCACGAAGATGCAGATGCTGTTGCTGCTACAGCACTCTCCCCTTTCCTTGTGTAAAGGTCTATCTTCTGGTTTCTGCTGCATGTTCTTGAGACTGCTTAGAAACGCTGCAAACCTTCTTGTGATAACATGTATGGATGTGCCATTATGGAGGGTCTTGACTACCTATGCAAGCTGAGTAGGCTGCATGTATGACATAATGCAACAGTGCAGTACCAGTAGTTACAAGGACAATAGCAAAATGCGAAAATCTACAAGAGGAAAAAAAAGTAGAGAGAATTTGTCTGTGGTAAAATCATTCCTTCTCTAGGGGTTGGCTTGCTGTTACCCCTCTAATCCACCTGTTGCTTTTATTTGCATCAAAGCAAGTGAAATTAATTCACAATCACTCTATAATTTCTTTCTTTACAAACAAAACACTATATACTTATATAAAGTAGCCATTTCCTCAAAGAAATTAGCACTTTAAATACTTGCTACAATATATGTAGTCTTATATTGGGGCCTATATAAGCATTCTATATACCGAAAAGCAATATAATTGGGTGAACATACTGTCTAAATGTTCATTGCAAAAATAAAATCTGCTTATCTAGTTTGTCAAGCTTTTTAATCTTCATTTTTTGTTTTTTTTAAAGCTGGTAGTTTGCAAAGGACTCACAAAAAAATTCACACAAAGTTTTACCAAAAGAAAAAGAATACTTATTATACTGGAATTTTCCAGTCTGATTCAATTAAAATTTACTGTTCCTTTTTTAAAAGATGTTCATCTCTGTGTATAAATGCTTCTTTCAACTGTACCCTACCTTTCAAGGATTTTAAAGCGGAACTAAACTTAAATAAGAAAACTTGTGAGCAGACAGCATCATGATTGCAAAAGAGAGAGGTGATTTTACGTCTAGAATAAAATACATTTATCTGCCTGTTCAGCTCAATGTACAATGTTAGGTATCCTGGAAAACCCACGACTGCTGGGAATTATTATATTTCCATGTGTGGGGGAGGTACATCATTACGGCTTGGCCAATCAAGATGGCCAATGATTTGCAACCCAGGTTAGGATGTTAGCATCTGCAAAGAAGTAAAGAGAAGTGAGTTTAATTAAAAAAATGTGATCAGGAAGCGACATGATCCTTTCTGCAAAAAACAAACTGATGTTTTACAGTTTTTTACTGGTTATGCTATTGGAGTCCCTAATTGATTTAATTCACTAAAAAATTCCTATGTAGCAATTTAAGAAGTGATTTTTTCTAATCTGTATTTTTTTTTTGTTGTTTTTATTTTTTTGCAAGAAGAATCCAAGAAGTTTTATACAGCTGATTTTACCACATGCACAATGAAATTACCAACGGATGTTAAGGCTTATTTAAATAAGTAATTAAAATTAGAATCCTAACATATTTCTAAATTATGTCATTCCTCTGGCAGGTGTTCACTGTTGTTTTCTATGGATTGTCTATTAAGAAGAATAGAGAACTGAACCATATTTTGTGGATGAAAAATAAAACAAAATTTGAATTCCTCTTGAAGCCAGATCACTGAGAAAGGCAATACTACTTAGTATTCATTGGTCAATTAATTGCCACAGTATGCAAATATTTTTTTTCAGGTTTTCCAGTGAAACGTGTAATAAGATTCACTGTAAAAAAGATAAATACATCGGAAATAGACTTCTTTTGTAATAAAAATGATGTGGCAAATACAAATAAATCAAGCTTCTCTTTGTAGCTTTTGGTTTTCTAAAGAAACATAATTTCTTGCCAATTTGTACCCACAAGATGTCCTTAGACTGGGTTTTGTTGAGTTGCTAAGTTGTAAATTGGCTACATCTAACTATTTAACATTCAAAGAATACAAGTTGTGTGTGAATGGCAGATTTAAACAGACATTCTTTTCAGGTAGTTGGCAGTATTCTGGATTTTAATGTGTGAATGAAGGTCTCAATGTGTTCATTTCCACACATACCATGTTTCTCAAAACAAAATCAGGACTCGTTGTATTTGTATAATGGGCTTTCTGGGTAAGAGTTTAACCTGTATGCCATCCATCCTTTTTGGCTCTGTTTATGCAGGGCTGTTTTTTGGTTGTTACAACCAAACATTCTATTGTATCCAGGAAGCTACTGTGTATCAAATCTCAGAAACACTTTACAGGGATTACATAAAGGCATTTACAGAATGTAATGCAGGTTACTAGAAAGAAAAACACTGAGTTGAAACTAAAACTACTAATATGTACTAAATGCTAAGGCTTTCTAGGGAACATGTAGAAATGCAAATGTCCCTAATAAAGAAAAAAATCATGTCATTTGAACAGTCAGGAAAAGGGAAGGGTATAGAGGCAAACTCTTCTCTAATAGTTTTGGTTTTAAACCAGCCCTATTAAATCATACATTTATAATTTCAAGAAAGGAGAGATACAGAGAAGGCTTTTTAGGTTTGCAAATTAAGTTGAGATAAAAAATATATATCAAGGAATATATACATAAGCTTTTAACATTCTCAAGAATAACAGTTGTAATATGGATGATGATAATTAAATTATTTTTGTTATCTTAATTCGTGATTTAAAATAGTATTGCAGTCTCTGATCCAGACACTTTTCGTCGATAGGCTTGCTCAGGGGATTGTTTAGAGGCACCTAATAAATAGATGATCACTTGACCCATGTGGCCGACTAGGTAGTCTCTGAATCCAAACAGAGAACTAGCAGGCAGTAAGGCAGGAAATGCATTGAGAACCCAGAACCATGAGTGTTCAATGGGGGGCTGCCTGCAGCAATGGAGGCTGCCAGCAGCCACTGGCAGATTGGGTCAGATGAGGTTATTTAACAAATCTGGCATTCCAACTCGAGCTAGCTCATCTTTCAGTTTTTCAGACAGGCCCATGCAAAATTGGTGT
Source organism: Pyxicephalus adspersus (assembly GCF_032062135.1). Lineage (NCBI taxonomy): Eukaryota > Metazoa > Chordata > Amphibia > Anura > Pyxicephalidae > Pyxicephalus > Pyxicephalus adspersus. Next base: position 49,612,961 of record NC_092859.1, read on the forward strand.
TTCAAGGTAATATCATTCCACTGAGTGTCAACACAATGGCAAAAGTCTGTGACATATTCTTTTACCGGCCTATGACCCTGGCAGAGGTGGCATAGTACCAATTCAGCAGTAGCTGCTCGGGAGGTGGGGTCATTATAAAGCTCTGCTAGCATTTCAGAAAGAGAATCTACATAAGCTAGAATGCACAAGTTTGAGGTTCTCCTTGGGGCAAGAAAATGACTGAGCCAACCTTGGTACATTCCTCAGTGAAGGTTCTGAAGGGAGAAATAAAGGAGACACAAAAGGCCCGAAACTGGCCTTGATCTTCAAAGAAGCATGCAGGCAAAGGTAAATATTAGAATATTTAAGTAAAAATCATCCAATAACATATCTGGTGTGTGGCAAAAGTAAGTGAATTGTACTCTCAGTCTATGGTGTGTGACCCTCTCGTGCAAAGATCACTGCAACTAAAAATTTGCAGTACCTGTTGATTAGTCCTGGCTATTTATCCATAAAGAACAGCTTCAGCTTGTTAGGATCACCCTACTAATAGGAGAGGCAGGATCATTCAGGGCACAGAGTCTCAGCGGCACCAGAGCACCACACAAGGGTTGATGGGCTGGTTATGCTGATGACTACCAAGCTCTTTGCTGCTGGGTCATGGGGTGTACAGACAACAAGCAAAGACTCAGGTGTAGCCAGGGAGTGCTTCACAGGCAGCACAATATCAATAACCATACAGGAGTTGAGGCAAGGTGTCCTCAATAGCCCGACAGGAGGTCAAGGCATTGTCAGTAATTGCTCCTGGGCACTTGGTAAAGTGCTGTTATGTGCCTAGGAGCATCAAACTGAACTGCACATTAACACATTTGCTTGTAATACCTTGCTATTTGATATTAGCCTTACAGTTCGAAATATAACTTGGCAAAGGTAAATTACTGCCTGTGACTTTTACAAGTTAGATTTTGTGATATCACTGGTGTGCTCTTACTTGCTCTTATTGAACAGGATCTGCGAACACCCATTTTTCGTTTTTTCTATTCATTGGGCCTGATTTATTAAAACTCTCCAAGGCTGGAGAGGATACACTTTCCATAGTGAAGCTGGGTTAGCCAGCAAACCTGGAATGGATTTTCTAAAAAGTAATTTGCAATTTGTTGGTAAATGTTTTCAATCCTAGACCAGAACCATTCCAGGTTTGCTGGTAAAAGTGATATCACTGATAAAAGTGTATCTTCTCCAGCCTGTATCTTCTCCAGAGAGCTTTAATAAATCCGTAGATACCTGCTCTGCTGCTGCTGGTTTATTGCACAGATCTATAGATCACACTATACAAATACAATATCACACACTTTTTATTCCTACAAGCTGCCTCCCATTGCTGCTGAGCAAGTCAAATCTTTACTCATCACATTGCACATAAACTACTTCAGTTGAATTAGAAAAAGTCTGCACATATAAACGTTTTATATCTCTTACATACCAATCAATCCAAAGTAATTTATTCCATGAATATCTTTTTATTTGGAGACTTTGATAATGTTGAGTGTTTACTTTTTGTGTGGCAAGTTTTCATAACAAAAAATAGTTTATTTCTGCCTCCTAGTGCATGTGTAAAGCACTACATGTAACACACCATTTCTTTTCAAAATAAATCATAAATATAGACAAACAACTAGAAACAATTACAACTTAAACCAATCATTTCCAACACCATACATTGTTATCCAAAGCAGTTTACCAGTCTTTGCTGGATATCATTCTGGAAAGCTGAGTTACTATATCTTTGTTTGAAGAGGAATCATATGTTAACATTCTAGAACAGTTTTTCCTTCCGTAAAGAACCCTTGAAATAACATAATAAGGAACCCATGCTAGAAAGTAATATACCCACAGCTTATAACACATAGGTGTGACCAATAAGTTGAAAACACTTTAAACAAAAGAATAGATAATGTGTATGTAGCAAATTTTACCCCCAGGACAGAAAATTCTGTTACCAACCAACTACAACCACCTATTTTCTGTAGTGTTTTTGAGAAAAATATTACATAGAGAAAAGTAAATTAGTATACAGTAAAAATGATGTCCACTAACATTGTTCAGTGTAGAAGTAACTGGTTACATTAGTAGAAATACCCCCCTTGCATTTTGGCCAGTATAGATGGGAGATTGGTCACTGCTAAAGGAAAATCTTAGCTTAAATCTTAGCTTTCAATGTACCCTGGTTGAGAAACACTGGCATAAGCCATAGGTGTTCAAATATAGTACTAAAGTATAAATGTAATGCAGTTCTGCATTGACAATACAGTATATCAGCACTTAGTATTATGGCCTTACTGTGCATAAAGTTTCTTTTTTTGTATCATTTTGTATTGATTTTTTATGCAAACTATCCTTAAGTAAACTTTATGATTATCTATTACAGTAAACCTACTACAGTACAGTAGCTTAACCTACTACAGTACCTTCTATAGTTACCTACTATAATACTTTTTGTATTATTATAAAATTAATATACACAATGTTTTCATTTAGATCATTAGTCTACATGGCCTGCTTCTCTAGTGTTTAACCTGAGTCTTTAAACTCCCATGTTTGAAATTCCTATTCATTGCAATGGGTCAGTCCACACCAGAGCTGTAAAGAAAACTCATCCTGCATAATTAAAAAATTACAAGGGCCAAAAATGCATTCCAAATGGCAAAACAAATGTTCAAAACACCCATAAAGTCTTCAAAATGCTCCATGTGCCACTATAGACATTAATGGGGCATTTATGTGGTGTTTTGGGGTATTTTCTTTTATTCTTACTTTCTCTGCCACATATCTTATTTTAAAAAATTTTTAGAAATGCATTTAAAACTAATGTGTAGACTTAAATTCTTACTACTCAACACTCAAGTCAATTCATAAATGAAAATGTATCCCCAAACAACTAACCAAATAGGAAACAGATACATTGTAACAGAACAGTGTTCAATGTTAAACATAAGGCTCACTATTGTCATTCAGTAGTCCTCAAATTACTATTCCTGACTGCAAACAGCTTGCTCTAAATAACTTTTAGAAACTAAGTGACTCTGTAGATTTAGTCAAGAATAGTTATTTGAGCACATCATTATCAGTTAAAATGTCAAAGAATGAAACAAACATGGTATTGTTTCTATTCCAATAACACATTGAAATTACAACCTATTGGTAATTTCCACAATCCACTACAAATGTTTATTCACTTCATACCATGATTGGTTCTTCTACACACTTTTTTATGATTATTATTAATAAACAATATTTATATAGTGCCAACATATTACGCAGCTTTGTACATTAAACAGGGGAGGACCCTGCTCTGCATTACAGGGAGTGGGGGTAGCTCTAAAAAAGTCTTGGAGATGTTCATGTGTAAGGAACCCTACAGCTCCCTATGTTGCCTGCTGGTGGCACTGTGGTTAGGCATGCCTGGCATGTGCTTCCACAGGCAACCAGCAGCTGGCTTTCTGCAGATTCACCTCTTGGTTTGGCAACACCTGTGACTCATAATTAGCAGGCCTACATATTCTGCCTTCACAAGCCTCCCATTGCCATAGCATTGGACATGAAATCTTGTACAAAAATCCTTGCTAATGCTCTGGCCACATGCTCTTTGTAATCTTACTCTTGCTATTATTGCCCTTGTATATATTTGTAAATAGTTGCTGTCACTGTATTTTTATGGGTTGTTGCACTAATTACTATTTACTGTGTTTTTAAACACATCACTTATAATAAATGCACTAAAGTATCCCTGATTTGTGGCTTTATAGTGTATGTTGCCAGTGCTGGTCTCCCTCCTGTCCCTGTTGGTAGAAACCCTGACATAATGCTAAGGCCACACTGACCAGGGCATCTACACTAAATTGCTTTTTACCTGGTTGATCTGTACATGCTTTTTTTCTGGAGGTGCACTGTTGAACTTTTTTTTTTGACTATCTTAAAAAAGTATTTTTTTTAATGTGTTTTCCTAAAGTGGTGAATAGAGGGAATTTGCTATAATGTTGAGCAACTAACCCTGTCTACCAGTTTATTAGATACCCCTGTTGTAATTTGTAACCAGTGACAGTAGCACTAGCAACTGTACCTCCAAATATAAATCAGTGGCCCAAAGCAACAACCAATGACTTTATTCCTCTGCCTACGTACCTATAACATGGATGCTGCTTTAGCAGCTGCAATTGCTCCTTACATAAAGCATATTGCTGAGTTGCAAAAGTTGGTGGCTATTTACGAAGAACAATTTTCTGAACTACAAATAGTAGTTAATTATAGACAAGAGGTGATCCATGAGCTACACGCACAGTTACAGGATCTTCACTCCCAAGATGGTTCTGCTCCCCAACTCTACTGCTGAGCTTCCAGAGGTCCTGCTCTCCGCCTCTGCAACTGAGCTTTCAGAGGTCCTGCTGCCCGACTCTACTGCTGAGCTTCCAGAGGTCCTGCTCCCCGACTCAGCTGCTGAGCTTCCAGAGGTCCTGCTCCTCGACTCTGCTGCTGCTGAGCTTCCAGAGGTCCTGCTCCCCGACTCTCTGCTGCTGAGCTTCCAGGAGGTCCTGCTTCCCAAATCTGATGCTGCTGGGCTTCTGCCCCCCATCTCTGCTGCTGAGCTTCCAGGAGGTCCTGCTTCCCAAATCTGATGCTGAGCTTTCAGAGATCCTGTTTCTGGACTCTGCTGCTGCTGAGCTTCATGAGGTCTTGCTCCCTGATTCTGATTCTGTTGATGCTGAGCTTCCAGGGGGGCTTGCTCCCTGACTCTGATCCTGAGCTTCAGAAGTTCTGCTCCCAGTCCGTGCTGCTGAGCTTCCAGAGGTCCTGCCCCCTGACTCTGCTGCTGCTGAGCTTCCAGGGATCCTGTTCCTGGACTCTGTTGTTGCTGAGCTTCCAAAAATCCTGCTCCTTTATTCTGCTGCTGCTGAGCTTCCAGAGGTCCTGGTCCCTGACTCTGCTGATGTTGAGCTTGCAAAGGTCCTGCTCCCCATCTCTGCTGCAGCTGAGCTTCCAGAGATCCTGACTCTGCTCCTGCTGCTGCTGCTGAGCTTCCAGAGGTCCTGCTCCCGGACTCTGCTGCTACTGAAATTTCCAGAGGTCCTGCTCCTGGACTCTGCTGCTGCTGAATTTTCCAGAGGTCCTTCTCCCCGTCTCTGCTGCTGCTGAGCTTACAGAGGTCCTGCAACCGAACTTTGCTGCTGCTGAGCTTACAGAGGTCCTTATCCCAGACTGCTGCTGCTGAGCTTCCAGAGGTCCTCCTTCCTGACCCTGCTGCTGCTGAGCTTCAAGAGGTCCTGCTCCCTGTCACTTTTGCTGCTGTGCTTCCAGAGGTCCTGCTCTCTAACAATGTTGCTGCTGAGCTTTATCAGGTCCTGCTCCCCTTCTCTGCCACTGCTGAGCTTCAAGGGGTCCTGCTCAAAAACTCTGCTGCTGATGAGCTACTAGAGATCCTGCTTGCCAACTCTGCTGCTGCTGAGCTTCCAGAGGTCCTGCTCCTCGACTCTGCTGCTGATGAGCTACCAGAGTTCCTGCTTGCCAACTCTGCTGCTGTTGCTGAGTTTCCAGAGATCCTGCTCCCCGAATCTCCTGCTGTTGCTAAGCTTCCAGAGGTCCTGCTCCCTGACTCTGCTGCTGCTGAGCTTCCAGAGGCCCTGCTGCCTGAATCTGCTGCTGCTTCTGAGCTTCTGGAAGTCCTGCTCCCTGTCTGTGATTCTGAGCTTCCAGAGGTCCTGCTCCCCGACTCTGCTGATGAGCTTCCAGAGATCCTGCTTGCCAACTCTGCTGCTGCTGAGCTTCCAGAGATCCTGCTCCCCGACTCTGCTGCTAAGCTTCCAGAGGTCCTGCTCCCTGACTCTGCTGCTGCTGAGCTTACAGAGGTCCTGCAACCGAACCGCAGCTTCCCGACACTGCTGCTGCTTCTGAGCTTCCATCCTGCTGCTCAAATTTGCTGCTGCTGAGCTTCCAGGGGTGCTGCTCCCCAACTCTGCTGCTGCTGAGCTTCCAGAGGTCCTGCTTCCCGACTCTGCTGCTGCTGCTAGGCTTCCAGAGGTTGTTCTCCCCGACTTGGCTGCTGAGTTTCCCGAGGTCCTTCTCCCCGACTCCTCTGCTGAATTTCCAAAGGTCCTGCTCCCTGACTCTGCTGCTATGTTTTCAGAGGTCCTGCTACCCGACTCTGCTGCTACTGAGCTTTCAGAGGTCCTTCTCCCAAACTTTGCTGCTGCGGAGCTTTCAGAGGTCCTACTCCCAGACTGCTGCTGCTGAGCTTCCAGAGATCCTGCTCCCCGGCTCAGCTGCTGAGCTTCCAGAGGCCCTGGTCCTCGACTCTGCTGAGCTTCCCATCTCTGATGCTGCTGCTAAGCTTCCAGAGATCCTGCTCCCCGACTCTGCTGGTGAGCTTCCAGAGGTCCAGTTCCCCGACTCTGCTGCTGCTGAGCTTCAAGAGGTTCTTTTCCCTGACTCTGCTGCTGCTTCTGATGAGCGTCCAGAAGTCATGCTCCCCATCTCTGCTGCTGAGCTTCCAGAAGTCCTGCTCCCCGACTCTGCTGCTGCTGAGCTTCCAGAGTTCCTGCTCCACGTCGTTGCTGCTGCTGAGCTTCCAGAGGTCCTGCTCTCAGACTCTGCTGCTGCTTAGCTTTCAGAGGTCTTTGTCCCCGACTATGCTGCTAAGTTTCCAGAGGTCCTTCTCCCCGACTCAGCTGCTGAGCTTCCAGAGTTCCTGCTGCTCAAATTTGCTGCTGCTGAGCTTCCAGGGGTGCTGCTCCATGACTCTGCTGCTGCTAAGCTTCCAGGGGTGTAGCTCCCCAACTCTGCTGCTGCTGAGCTTCCAGAAGTCATGCTCCCCGTCTCTGCTGCTGAGCTTCCAGAAGTCCTGCTCCCCGACTCTGCTGCTGCTGAGCTTCCAGAGGTCCTACTCCACGTCGTTGCTGCTGCTGAGCTTCCAGAGATCCTGCTGCCAAACTCTGCTGCTTCTCAGCTTCCAGAGGTCCTGCTCCAAAACTCTGCTGGTGCTGAGCCTCTAGAGGTCCTGCTCCCAAACTCTGCTGCTGCTGAGCTTCCAGACATCCTGCTCCCCGACTCAGCTGCTGAGCTTCCAGAGACCCTAGTCCCCGACTCTGCTGAGCTCCCCGTCTCTGATGCTGATGCTAAGCTTCCAGAGTTCCTGCTCCCCGACTCTGCTGGTGAGCTTCCAGAGGTCCAGCTCTCCGACTCTGCTGCTGCTGAGCTTCAAGAGGTTCTGCTCCCTGACTCCACTGCTGCTTCTGATGAGCTTCCATAAGTCATGCTCCCCGTTTCTGCTGCTGAGCTTCCAGAAGTCCTGCTCCCTGACTCTGCTGCTTCTGCTAGGCTTCCAGAGGTTGTTCTCCCCGACTTGGCTGCTGAGTTTCCAGAGGTCCTTCTCCCCGACTCCTCTGCTGAATTTCCCGAGGTCCTGCTCCCTGACTCTGCTGCTATGTTTTCAGAGGTCCTGCTACCTGACTCTGCTGCTACTGAGCTTCCAGAGGTCCTTCTCCCCGACTTTGCTGCTGCTGAGCTTTCAGAGGTCCTACTCCCAGGCTGCTGCTGCTGAGCTTCCAGGGATCCTGCTCCCCGACTCAGCTGCTGAGCTTCCAGAGGCCCTGGTCCCCGACTCTGCTGGGCTTCCCGTTTCGGATGCTGCTGCTAAGCTTCCAGAGTTCCTGCTCCCCGACTCTGCTGCTGAGCTTCCAGAGGTCCAGTTCTCCGACTCTGCTGCTTCTGAGCTTCAAGAGGTTCTGCTCCCTGACTCTGCTGCTGCTTCTGATGAGCTTCCATAAATCATGCTCCCCGTTTCTGCTGCTGAGCTTCCAGAAGTCCTGCTCCCTGACTCTGTTGCTGCTGAGCTTCTAGAGGTCCTGCTCCATGTCGTTGCTGCTGCTGAGCTTCCAGAGATCCTGCTGCCAAACTCTGCTGCTGCTCAGCTTTCAGAGGTCCTGCTCCCGAATTCTGCTGTTGCTTAACTTTCAGAGATTCTGCTTACACACTCTGCTGCTGCTGAGTTTCCAGAGATCCTGCTCCCCAACTCAGCTGCTGAGCTTCCAGAGGCCCTGTCCCTGACTCTGCTGCTGCTGCTGAGCTTCCAGAGGTCCTGCTTCCCGTCTCTGATGCTGCTGCTAAGCTTCCAGAGGTCTAGCTCCCCAACTCTGCTGCTGAGCTTCCAGAGGTCCAGTTCCCTGACTCTGCTTCTGTTGAGCTTCCAGAGGTTCTGCTCCCTGACTCTGCTGCTTCTTTTGATGAGCTTCCAGAAGTCATGCTCTCCGTCTCTGCTGATGAGCTTCCAGAAGTCCTGCTCCCCGACTCTGCTGCTGCTGAGCTTTATGAGGTCCTGCTGCCAAACTCTGCTGCTGCTCAGCTTCCAGAGGTCCTGCTCGCGAATTCTGCTGCTGCTTAGCTTCCAGAGATCCTGCTTGCAAACTCTGCTGCTGCTGAGCTTCCAGATATCCTGCTCCCCCACTCTCCTGCTGCTGTACTTCCAGAGGCCCTGGTCCCCGACTCTGCTGCTGCTGAGCTTCCAGAGGTCCTACCCCCTGACTCTGCTGCTGCTGAGCTTCCATAGTTCCTGCTACCTGACTCTTCTGCTACTGAGCTTTCAGAGGTCCTGTGTAGTGTTGGTGTTTCGAATTTGGGTTGTCCGTATATTTGACATGATGGTGGCTGTTCTAATTTGGATGGACCCGGCCCGAAAAACTGAGGATTTCGACGACGCAAATTTGTGTGTAAAAAAAAAATTATGGTATAGTCGTTTATTGAATGTGTGTTCAATGTGTGTTTTTTTTTACAGGTTATCCAACAATGACAGGACTTTTCCCACAGCTGCACTGCCGTGGGAATCTTTCTGTCAGTGTGGGATCCCCGGGCACTAGAGGTTAAATGGGGACAAGTCTCCCCATTCATCACCTCCAGTGCTCTGTGATTGGCTGAGGAAAGGTAAGCCCTTAATTAACCTCTAGTGCCTCGGATCACACACTGTTCTCATTGAGAAAATCCCTGGCACTAGAGGTTAATTGGGGACAAGTCTACCCATTCAAAACCTCTACTGCTCTCTAACTGGCTGAGGATACCCTTCCTCAGCCAATCAGGGAGCACTATCACTAATCCTCGATAGAGTTTCTCTATCCAGGAACACAGGACTAGTGTTGGTCGAATAGCTCACTATTCGATTCGGCAGCTATTCACTCGAATATAGCAAAAAAATTTGGGTGGTCGAATGTCAAAGTCGAACACCAATAAAGTCAATGGGAGGAAAAATTTGGGTTTTTTTCAGCACTGTGTAGAGCTTCTGCAGCCTCCAGATGTAAAAAGATACAATATAAAAAGGATACATAAAAAGATACATTGTAAAAAGATACATTGTAAAAGGATACATAAAAAGATACATTATAAAAAGATACATAACACTATTACATACCCCTGTACTTCACATGAAGATTAAAGAGCACCTGTCAAATCAATTTTAGGCTAAAACTAGGTACACACTTCCAATAATTATTGTTAGAAAATGAACAATTACGACCGATCAACGATTATGCACAATCATACTTGAACAATCATATTGTGCACAATTCTGTACATGCTGTAACAATATGATCGTTCATATATAATCCACCAACAGTGTCCACACACTAGATACAATCGTTTGAACGATGCAGGGAGGGACATGTAAAGGAGAAAGTGTACCGCAGAAACATGCACAATCACTGAACGACATGATACTGTACACACGATAGATAGTGAAAGATCGTCGGCCAATCAGATCCACCGTGGCGGTCGTTCATTTCCAATGACAATCCTCGTTCGTCAGCATCCTTGGTCACTGATTGCTCTGCTCCCTGACTTGCTGAGGAAAGGGAAATCCTGATGATGCCTTTGCTGTCATCAGGCTTTCCCTTTCCTCAGGGAGCAGAGCAATCAGCGGAGCTTTACTATGCTGACAGCTCTGCTTCCCTGATCGTTCCTGCAGCCCTAGAGGAGCTGTGACATGTATTCTGTATATGTAATACATGTCACAGCTCCTCTAGCGCTGCGGGAGTAATCAGGGGAGCAGAGCTGTCAGCCTAGTAAAGCTTCGCTGATTGCTCTGCTCCCTAATTGGCTGAGGAAAGGGAAACCCTGATGATTCTTGAGCTGTCATCAGGGTTTCCCATTTCTCAGCCAATCACAGAGCAGTAGAGGTAATGAATGGAGATGGTATCTCCATTCAACCTCTATTGCCCTCGTATTGCCTGCGGTTACAGCTAATTGAAGGCACCTGCTTTCAATTAGCTGTGACCGCAAAGTTACCACGGTCCAGGAATCCCACAATGACATTATGATTCATAATGTCATTGTCGGATAACCTGTAAAAAATAAAAAAAGAACAAGTTTAAAATAAAAACACATACGAAATAAATAATTTAAGAAAAATCTTTATTTTTTTTAAAACCTTTTTTTTTTTTTTTTTCGAATTTTTGCTGTCGAATCCCGTGTTTTTCGGGTCGGGTCTACCCGAATTCGAACAGCCATATTCGGGTCGAATATAGGGAGAACCCGAATTCGAACATCAACACTACACAGGACTCCTGGACTCCTGTGTTCTTGGCTAGAGAAACTCTATTTTTGAACATATACAACTAGTAAAGGGCTGCAAGAGCAATCAGGGGAGCGGATCTGTCAGCTCTGCTCCCCTGATTGCTCTTGCAGTTCTTCACAGTCCTTAAAAATAACCCGAATTTTACCACCATTGACTTTTATGGTGTTCGAATTCAATCGAGTAGCTGTCAAATCGAATAGTGAGATATTCGACCAACACTAGTGCTGTGCCCCAACTCTGCTGCTGAGCTTTCAGAGGTCTGGGCCCCGATTCTGCTGCTGAGCTTTGAGAGGTCCCGTGCCACGACTCTGCTGCTGAGCTTTCAGAGGTCCTGTGCCCCATCTCTGCTGCTGCTGCTGCTGTGCTTCCAGAGGTCCTGTGCCCCCACAGTGACTTGCCCAAAACTCTGTTGTCTGATAGTTTGCTTTGGACTCTGTCTTCTCCCCCTGGGAACTGACTCTCTCTACCTGTGCCATTTGCTCCAGGTTACTGCGGTCCCAGTTTTGGTTCCATTTTGAGTGGTACAAAGGACAACACAAAAGTTGGTTATTTCAATTATGTAGATATCCCTACCCCTCTGGACTTGTCTGCGCCCTCAGGAGGTATACTGTGCCCTTGGGAGTTTTGAGAGACCCTATAGGTTTTTGCAGCACCTTAAGGGGCCTCAGGGTTCTGCCCAGCCTGTTATACAGTCCAGTGAATTGGGCCACAGAGTTTGCTATAAGATCTGACAGTGGGTCATTCCTTGTTAAGGGCCCTGGTGGCAGGGTTCCAGAGCCTATCTTTCACCCCGACTGTAGTCCTATCTATAATACAGGTAGTCCCCAAGTTAAGGACATATGACATATGGACTCCTAGATATGAACAGGGCTTCCTTGCTCGTTCGTGTGTAGGATGGAGGCTTAATAGGGGGGCAGTTTGCATGACTTGCAGAACAAATCTTTTGCTAAACACAGCTGAGACTGAGCTTTTTTTGCAACATCTTGTACCTCTTTAATGACCAAGACAAACTCTGCATTTTTTTCTTTTTGCATGTCAAAGCACACCTCCAGGAGTTATTGAATGTCTAGACTTCATAGAGTTTTTTTTTTGCTTTGTTAATGAGTAACTCAAAGTGAGGATTTTACACAGTAACTGACACCACGCTGCCTAATAATATGTTGAGAAAAACTCCTGTCCTAATTGAATTTTATAAATATGTACCTGTACCTCTTCCAAGAACACACCTACAGTCACTATCTTGTATGTAACATGGGGATCACCTGTACTGAGAACCCCAGTCTTGCATATTCCCATAAGGTAATGGGGACCAGCATCTGGGTTTCTAAGTCAGCCTCAGATCCTGGCACTGGGATACTCTCGAGCTTCATAAATGACCATAATGGCCAATAATCCAACTATAGCCTCATTGCCCTTGGTGTCAGAACAGCTGTCAGTAAAATGTGAGACCCTCCTGGCAGAGAAACAAATTCTGCAAATTTGTCTGACCTTTTGCATTTTGGTTCCTACTGCTTGTAGTTTTTGGATCATACCAGTTGATAGTCGGCTTGCTTGGAGTTTAAAACCAGTCATGTACATTAACTTACCTTTTATAAAAATCAACTTATCTTGACTGATTGTAGCATCCAGAGGCTGCTCCTAAAATGGGAGGAACTGTCAGGAACCTGCAGCTCCCTATGTTGCCTGCTGGTGGCACTGATGTTAGGCATGCCTTGCATGTGCATCCACAGGCAACCAGCAGGTGGCTTACTACAGTTTCACCTCCTGGTTTGGCAACACCTGTGGCTCATAATTAGCAGGCCTATATATGCCCTTGTATATATTTGTAAATAGTTGTTGTCACTATGTTTATGGGTTATTGCACTATTCACTGTTTGCTGAGTTTCTAAATGCATCATTTCCAAAAAAATGCACTTAAGGTATCCCTAATTTTTGGATTTATAGTGTTTGCTGGCAGTGCTGGTCTCCCTCCTGTCCTTGTTGGTAGAAATCCTGATAGCATGTGACTAAGATATGCGTGAAGAAGTCATTCGTAGGTTATTGCAGAAGGGAAGAGAGCAGTAAGGGGAGTATTTTTCAATCCAGGCTAGTCTAGAGATCTAGATCTCCTCTACAAATAGAGGAGAGGAGTGGCGGGAAGGATGGATAAGGCTGGCGGCAGAATTCATGATTGATTAAAGAGGAGTGAGTTGGAATAATGGAAAACCATTAATAATAAAAATTATATTATAGGTTTAAATTTAGGCATTACTGCCTGTCATGGTTTAACCTCTTTTTTTCTGCTTGCAATGATTACATTTCTAGCTAGTTAAGCAGAGTGCTTGATGTCTTTATATGTCTTACCTTTTCTTGAGTAGACTGTTATGGGAGATCAGCAGCTCAAGCTGCCAAAAAAGAACTAAATGAGACTAAAATACTAAAAATGTGTGCTTTGCAATCTTTGCATTACAAAGTGAATGTTTACTTAGTTTTGTGAACAAGGCGAATCTGTGTTCACTTCAGTCATCCAGTCATGTACAAGAATCACATACAAGCAAGAATCTTGTTTTTAATATTTTTTTTAATCCAATTTAGTGCTATATTTAAGGTTGAGTTATTCATTATTTAAGGCTGAGTGCTCCATTAAAAACAGCAAAACAGCTTAGGCAGTGTGTAAATAATACTGTCTCACCTTATGAATGGAAATGCAAATATTCATAACAAAATTTTGCAAAAATAAAAGTGCATATCACATGTTCTAAGAAAGATGCACTTAAATACATATATTGTAAAATACTACTACTAATAATAATAAACTATGGAAGGCTGTGCTTGAAATACTATAATGGCATTGTGCCACCTAGTGGCAAAATTGGAAATTTAGAGTTTGTTTATTTCCACAAAGCAATTGGTTTTATAAATGTTTGAATATAAACCCACAACATTTAAATTGAGTCAGTTGTCGAAACATGAGTAACAGTAATACATATTTTTTTAAATGTGCATGTGATTTGAAAATTAGTTATCATTACTGGTACATAATGACTAACTACAGCCAAAGCTGGACAAGTTCCTAAAGCAATCATGTTTATTAATGTAAATTATATTTATTAGAAAAGATAATACCTCTGGAACTGTTGTGAATGTATGTATATGTGCAGCTACAAGACTTTTTAACCCTCTTTAGTTTCCTATTAACAGACTAAAAGCTTACAATTGCTCACTGCCTTCGTATGGTTTCTACTGTAGTGTAGGCTGGCACCTATTTTTTGTTATATTTTGGATATCACATGATTGGTCCTCTTTTGGAATAAATGAGATGAAGTAAAATGTAGTGCTGTTTTATCACAAAAAAAAGCTGTGTCCATCACTTTGCTTCTATACATTGTTTGCATTCAGTTTTTAGGTTGCTATTAGAATGTGCCTTGTACAGTAATTGGTTAGTTGGGCATTAGACCTGAAAAGAAGTGTAAAGCCCTCTATTGTTCTGTATATTCTTCTCTTTCTGCACCAGGACCACCTGAACCAAATACAACCACTGTTTGTCACACTTGTGCACTAAAATGTAACAATGTCAAGTTATTAGTATTAAGGCTCACACTGTTCACACTGGCAGTGAGGTTGCAGTGCATTTACCACTTCTCCATGCAGGAACCGCTGCCTCCCAAGGGATGCTACATGGTATTTGGGGCACCTCAAACAGGGCTCCAATAGGGGCAACAGTGAATGGTACTAGTACTGCTGCGCAGGAGTTCAATCTAATCTAATAACAATTTATTCTCCTATTGAAAAATATAGAGTTCAAATATAATATGTTTGAATTGTTAGAAAATCACCCAATGAAAATGTAATACCCATATTGTTGAGTTAAGAAAACATTCCCTTTATGTTAGACTTTAGAATAGTTTTTTGCTAGGGACTTTGAAAAAAGTCTATGGAGCATGTGCCAGGGATTAAATCCCTATGTAAGTTTCTGAAATGAGTGTTTTATTTAAATACCTTGGAAAAAATATTATACAATATGATTAACGTTGACAAGTGTTGTTTTCCAGCATTTGATGTGTGTTTGTAAGGATAACACACTGACACACTCACACCCATAGTATAACACGCACACAGTATACATACATTTTCATATATGTCACATACACCTTTATTCACACTTACATTCCCACATATACATAACACACTCTATCATAAACACCTAACTAAGCCCCTTCTAGTATTCCTCTAGAAACCATCTCATCTATCAGCCATCTGGCCCTCCTAAGCTCTCATTTGCCTCCAGTACTGGTCATCCTGAGACTTAGCTGTCTGTCCTGCTGGAAGAAAGCTGCATCTGATGTGCTACACCGCTGCAACTAGGGGCTTCACAACCTCAACTTTCCTGTCCCCTATACCCTGACTCCCCTGTAACTATGGAGAAGACAGGGAGTACAATTAGGATCCTTGTTCTTGTTTTTCTGATATATATTAAAAAAATACATTTTAAAATTAAATTAAAAAAAATGTTCCAAACAGGGATACAATATCCTGCAGAAGCAAAGTATTAAATGAGAAACTACACAAAGCAGGTGACAAAAGATCAAAAGAAGCGAGAACAGAAGGTCTATTCTTGTCTACAAGCACTTGATAAAGAACAATAATCTTTTGCAAAGCCAATTAGAAGCATAATATCAATCTTAGACTTGACTGGTATAAGGAGAAATACAGGAAGAAATAGAGAATCAAAAAGAGGTGTTTAAATTGACAAAAAATGTTATATATATATATATATATATATATATATATATAGATACGGTATATATTTATGTGTGTTCAAAAATAACTTAAACGAGTATATAAACAATAATTAGTACAGTTTCACGGTAAACAAAATACAATTTATGTGGTCAAGCCCTGATTACTTCATCAGGGTGTTATTTGACCTATATGAATTATGAACTATGAACTATACCTGATTTGCTTAATTAGGTGTGGCAGGGTTTACATGCACTGTTATTTAATTACATTTAAAAAGATTCAACACCGACTCCACTTGTGGCACTTTTCTTAGAGTTAAATGATCTTTGCATTTTTTTTGGCTTCATTCAAAGAAATGCATTTAAAGTGAGCAAATCTAACCTGGTAAATATTTCTGTCAGCCACAAGGAGGCGCTGTTTATACATGTGGGTTCAAAGACTTATTTTTAATTAAAAGTAATATGGTAAAAAAAAGTTATAAATGATTAGCTTGCAACAGATACTGCTTTATGAATAAAAAAGTTTTATCATAAAAATAGTATGGAAAAATAACAAAAGACATATCATTTCATTGGCCCGGTGCATACATTTGTTTAAAAAAAAACTTAGATTGTGAGATGAAGTGGTAGTAGAGAAGCCTGAAAACCAGGCTATGCATCACTACCCAGCACCATGGCAGAGAAAACTGAGAAATGATTGTATGATCACAAGTTGGAGAAGGGAAATGGCCAAATTGTACTGCTTGCAAAGTCCCAATCAGGCAATGCACATTAGCACCCATATTGCCCCTGCAATACCTTACCCGCTGTACATGCTGCATTTGCAATGCGTTTTTGTTATGTACATTACATGCATCTCACCACTGCACACAGTACAACAAGTATACCTGACCCCTGCACTCAGTATGTTACATTCACCTGACCCCTGCACCCAGTATGTTACATTCACCTGACCCCTGCACCAGTATGTTACATTCACCTGACCCCTGCACCCAGTATGTTACATTCACCTGACCCCTGCACTCAGTATGTTACATTCACCTGACCCCTGCACTCAGTATGTTACATTCACCTGACCCCTGCACTCAGTATGTTACATTCACCTGAGCCCTGTACTCAGTATGTTACATTCACCTGAGCCCTGTACTCAGTATGTTACATTCACCTGACCCCTGCACTCATTACATACACCTGACCACCAGATGTACATCTGTGCCCTGAACTTAGAATGTTATATACAGTACTCTGACCCCTACAATTTGTACATTATGCACTTTTTACTCAGAGCACAGTAGATTCAGGTTTTTGTTTTTTGTTTTTACCTATAGCCGTTCCTACTTTTAGTGCAATTTTGCCACACCTACCATTTGCTGTGGCACATTACCTGAAAGTAGAACCAGGAATGGCAACATATAAGAATTTTAAGCTTCAGCTTTATAGTGTAAATTGACAATTAACAGTGTGTTCATATTCCTGCCAACTTTGATGTCAGCTCAAACATAAAGCAGCAACTAATGCAGAACCAATGCAGCCAATGTTCAACCAAAATTCTAGTCAAGTTCATTAATGACATGCTGGGGTACATCTTTAGTGTGAGATCATTACTTTTACATGCCTGTATTATGAAGAATATTCCCCCGTTCAGACCTTTTAAAAAGGAACACTTTAGCTGCCTTTTTAGTGTGTGACCTTTACTACTGTCAGAAAGGGCTCTGTTTCTTTATAGAAAAGATCTCTGGGTGTTGGGGAGCTAATACTGCAATTCTTCTGCAACTGCTCTTGGTAATAAAGTTCCACTTTAAAAATGTGCGATCAGGCAGGGCTTAATGCAAAAAAAGGAACAAACGATGTCCCCTCTGCAATAAGCATTCATACCTAACTGATTTCTCCTTTCAACTGAGCTGCGCATACACAGGAGAGCCGGCTTTCCCTGCGACACACTTGCACAGGAATTACATTATCCTGGCCTGGCCAACCAAGATGGCTAAAGGTCGTAGCGCAGAAGAGAAGGAAGACAGGTGAGTATAAACTGGTTCCGTTCCACTGGAGTATAGGAAGGATCTGTGTGGAGACTGGGAGCTGTAATTATACTGCAAGCAGGTCGTTGGCTGGGATAAAGACAGTGATGCGAGACATGCGGATGGTAGGGGATAAGAGAAATTGGCTTCTTATTCAGCAACAGAAAGAACAAATAGTGGAGCTTCACATACTGCTAAACTACAAGAATAATTTATAGTTCCTAAAAATGATCTTACTGGGGCATTCTGTCTTTGGTTTAAGGCCTGCCTATATATATATTTTCTTTTTTTCTTTTTTTTTTTGGAGGAAAACTCCTCCTGGACCCCCGGCAAAGGCTGAAAAGATACTTTTGCTTTGCAGTGCTATGTCATGCCATACAAATGGGGTGCTAAAAGTTACCTTATAACCAGCAAACACAATAGACCAAAGCTCCAATTTTGATTTTCAATTAATATACGCCTGATGTGAACTTCCAATTATGGTCCCCAACCCACCGGTCCAGCCGTCTGACAGGTGGCCTGTGGCTCTGGCCAGTGCAACTCACAGCGGGGGTCAGAAGAAGGACCACGCTTGGGGGGGGGGGGGGCACACCAGCCAGAGCTGTGGACCATGTCTCCGGTATGCATCCCAGGCTCAGGACATCCCACACAGGCATCCCATTTGTCAGCCCTAATGCTCTGACATGATTTACGCTAAATTATTATGCCAAAATCAAATATATACACACATAACAGAGCTGAAAAGAGGATTGCTTGTTTGGTGGCTCTCTATCAAGAAATCCCTACTGCTTGTGACCTTTTGCTTTTCATGTGATGAAATCGTCCCAAGTGTAAGTTTCCATGTGCTGGTGATATTAAGGAAATCTGCTGGGATGCTCAATGCTTAATTTTCAAATAAAGCAGCTGTGCTTTAAAAGGGTTGATCTTTTTGTGGGCACCACTTCTAAAACTTTTTTGGATCCTACTGATACTTATTGGTATTGTTGTGAGGCGCCTTTAGGATACCTGTTTGTTTGCCTTCATATAATTTTTAAAAACACATTCATGAGTGACTCCAGGTTTGCTGGGTCACTTAGCTTCACTGATGAAAGTATACCCTCTCCAGGCTTTGAGAGTTTTAATAAATCAGGCCAAATGTTCTTTACTTTTTATGCTCTCTCTCTCTCTCTTACAAATCTAAAGTGGAAATGTGGCTATCATTCATTTCCTTGTGCTCCAAAAAAGATCTGTAAACATATCTTTTTTTATTTTTCCATTATAAATTATTCTGCCTTAAATCTGTAGGTGATGGATGTATTTGGCAAGAACGTCAGTCATTTTTTAAGTCCTTTATTATGCCAATTTACAGACTTTCCACAGGTTTCATTGCTAAGACATTGCTTACTGTATTGCAGTTGTTAGGTCATTATAGTACAAAAAAAACTTTTAAGCAAGGGTGATGGCTGCTTGTCTTGCATCTCCATGACAGAACCGCCACAATGGCCTACATTGCTACATTACCTACTAGTCTACGTCCCCCTATCTTTGGTTACTTCTATTCTCTTTTGCAAGGAGATAACAGATACATTAAGCCTCTTGGTGCAATCCTAGTTGTTAACGGTAAGTATAAAGTTGCCGTGTGTACTGCTGTTGCTCTTTGTACTATGTACATTTAGCAAATGGAGTGTGTTATGTGTTCTATACTGGATATGCTGCATTCAGTCCATGTTATTATTTGCTGTGTATGTCCTGTGCTATGCATATTCAGTTACCTGTGTTGTGCATGTTCTATTTTCTACATGATGTTGCACCTGGGTTGTGCATGCACTCAGGTTATGAATGCACTGTGTGCTCTGTTTTGTATATTCTGTGCGTAATAATTGCTATTTACATTTTTACACTATATGCTGTTGTATGTACATTATGGCTTTTTGGCTCTGTGGTTTACGTGCAATGTATGTGCTCTGTAACCTATACTCTTTATATCTTGGTCTGCACGTGCTCTATATGCTGTGTTTGCTGTTTGTTGTGTCTGCTCTTTTCACTGTGACAACTAACTTGCTACCAAACAAAGCCCTGCCATTGGAAAGGCAGAAGAATGCAAAATATGGTAATAAAGCAAGCCATTCTGAGACTTTTCTTTGAATTCTGCATCAAGAAGAGGAGTCAGTGCTGACAAAAACATTTACTTGTGTCCAGTCCATTCTCAGGTGGTATATGGAGCTGCAAGAAGTAAAAGCCCATAGACATTTAAAGATAACTGATCCGTAGCCCAAAAAGTAATTGTAGGGCAGCAGTATTATTAGACAGGTCTTACATTAAATGACTGAATAAAAACTTTCA
The DNA here is from genome assembly GCF_032062135.1 of Pyxicephalus adspersus. Classification (NCBI taxonomy): domain Eukaryota; kingdom Metazoa; phylum Chordata; class Amphibia; order Anura; family Pyxicephalidae; genus Pyxicephalus; species Pyxicephalus adspersus. The sequence continues at coordinate 49,632,610 of NC_092859.1, forward strand.
GTAAGGCTAGGAGCTATATATTTGTTTTTAAACTATTTACTGATCACTAATACACTGCATAAAAAAATGAGTACATAATGCTACACAATGACACTTTGAAACATACAATGTTTACATATGTAAGATTTGCATGCTTGGCACTGTACCTATTAAGATGTACTTTTCTCTTTCGCCTCTTAAGCAGGCAGTTCACTGTTCTCATTACAAAGAACCCCTCTGGAGGTCTGAAAGGATGAAAGTGATGCTGCACTGGTCAATACAATGTGGGTGGCTGCTACTGAATAAGTCATTTCCCAAACAGTACACAAACTGTAATGCCTCAGAGGTCAAACAATAGTGTAAACACATAAAATATCAATACTTTTGATTAAACTGCTGGGCTTTGCCCACCAGGAAACAAATTCACCCATTGTTTCAGCCTGTCAAAGATTTTCCTTAGATAAATGATTGGTAAGTAATTGTGAAAGTGGACATCTGGAATAAATGTGAATGTTTAAATTACACCACCACCCCCAAAGTATCCCTACTTTAAAACAGTGGAGGATCTAGTTTGGACATATAATCCTAGAAGCTACATCTGTAGGTGTTGGTAGGGTTTGGTAAGGATGATCTCCTGTTACAACCTAGGCAAAATGAGGTACCCAGGCAAAAAGGGAACTTCCAAGTTGGGGGCTAGACAAGACACCAACAATTACACCTTAAATAAAACATTTGCCATTAAGACCAAACAAGCAGTCAAGATTGCGTGTTGCAATATTGCCTTATAAAAATAGCACTTTTAGTTAAATTCTAGAAAAATAGTAGATCAAAGCCATATTCTAATATTGTAAGAACATGGGCAATAAGCTACATAATATACACCCTTCCATAGTAAGCAGAAACTCACAGTATGTAGTGAAATCATAATTGAGCCAGAAAATTGGCACAAAACTGAAGATAAGTTTGGAGTTTATTTTTAATGCTGGTCGTTTTGAAAGTCTGGTGCTTAGAGGATGCTGGTTAAAGAGAGGTTTTCTTATCTATTAGATTTTGGGATGGGATAGTAACATACCTGTCTTTGTATGAAAATGAATAACTTGGTATACTATATCAGTAAGTCCTAAACCTCCTTATAGTGACCCTAAACTAAAATTTTTACTTTACATAAAAAGCTTTTTTTTCTATTTACTGCAGGCTACAAAACCTGATCTCTCAGCTGCACAGTGCAAGGTCAGGTGATGTAGACAGAAGCAGGAAGAAGAAGAAAGAAAATGGTGGCTTTCTCCGCACTGGAACAAGGATGAATAACAGAACGGCACGGGACCCAATCCAGGAAAAACCTCCACAGGGATTGAGGGATCTAAAAATGAGTTTTTTTTTAAGTTCATCTGCCCTATATAGACCTAAACCCAAAAACTAAAAGTTTGGTTATTTATAATAATTAATTATAAATAAAATTAATTATAAATAAACCACTTGTAAAAATGTAAAAATGCAGTCATCCGCATGCCCTGCTTCTCATTGGCTTTATTTTTGCATATTTTTCTCCCCATGGGCCCCAATGCATATGCTCTCAGGGCCTGCAAGATGTCTCTATGTAGAATGTACAGGAAGAAAATAAGGAGAAATGTGTAATTGCTGACAGTGAAGAGAAGAAAATGGGGCAGGCTGTAAGGGGATCTCCCCTCCCAAACCTCAGGTGGTGTACATAGATAAGGTGAGATTATTGAGAAAAATGTTCTCCTCTGTAACATTAAAGTTCTTTGCTGCAGGCATTTTGTGGTATTTGGGGTCTTTTATGCTCAAATTTCTGTGCAAGGACCCCAAGATTATGGTCATTAAAGGTCACCAGTCCTAATTGGTCATCCTTTTAGATCCTTGATAAATGGGTAACATGACCGATCTACTGCTATCATCTCTTATTGCCTTATTTCAATTTAATACCTCTTATTGCCACATTTCAATTTGATGCCAAATGTGTCCTTAATTCTGTAAGTGGTGGATCAGTGGTGGAGATGGCTGCATAGTACTGTATTTTTTCTCAAACCAAAACCTATCTGTATAGAGCTCTCGCTGGCAGGGATTGAACCACATGATTGCATTGCTTACTACATTGGCTCTATGGCAATTGTTGACATTCCCAAAAGTGAGGACTCCAAACATTAATAATGTTTGGACTGTAAACATACCGAACAATGTTTTTGCTGCTAGACCAAAGTTATAATGTTTGATATATAGTCAATCTTGCCTTGTTCCCTGGCCTAGTACTCAAAAATATTGGGGGTTTATGTCTTTGAGATGACACACTATACAGTATTTACGTCAAGAGAAAACCTTTTTTCATTTATCTCTCCTTATGTTGTGGCCTAAACAAGCTGCTTGTATACTGTGCAACCACTGAACAATAGTTGTGGCTACTGTCATTCTTTTTAATATTTCTTTAAAGATAAAACCTTACTGCTCACACTTTATATAGTGGTATCATCAGGATTACCACTTTACAGCATTTGTGGCTAACATTTTGCAAATATTTCCCTTTAGTTTATTTTCAAGATGTCTCATCTTTACCTCTCACATACCAAGTACATACTAAATACTGTCCATCTCCTGAACAATATTTCTAACTGTTTGCTGCTTATAAAAGTGCTTGCGTACTGTCTTGAAATCAATGACTAACAAACACATACTAGATGTCTATATTTTGAATTTTTGACCAATATTATGGAATATGGGCATAGGAGAGGGCATGGTGATTTTTTGGTGTTTTGTGTTTTGTTTTTGTGTTTTGACATTTTAAAACGGTGCAGTGAGATATTGCGAAAAAAGGTACTATACTAATAAGCTGTTTGCCAATGACCCATTTGTATGAACTTGGGGGTTTAGTTTTATTTTTTTAAGATTGTTTGTGCATATCATATTTTCTGAAGGCTGCAATAATTACACTGGTCAACAAACATTTTCTTGGCAAACGGAGTAAAGTCATTTTAGGTTATGTTTGATGCACAGATTCCGAATATGGTATTGGTTTTGCTAGATTGGCTCTAGTTTTTGAAATAACAACCTCAATAATACCCTCATAGAAATCTAATGAAACATGAAAATTAGCAAAATTAAACTAGATATGCCTACGTAAAGGTACACATTTTTAAAAATACTTATTGTCAATATATTCTATAGTCAGTATATTTACAGAACTATTCACAAAGATGTCACTGAAAAATTCAGTTTGTAAAATTTCTTTTTATGCTGATGATCAGGAAGTTGAAGGCTCCAGCAGTAGTCTGCCATCATGTGTCTATCCCATCTGCCCTGATACCTTTCTCCCATCAACTTTATATCTTGATGGAACCTCTCCTCTTGTTCCTCACGGAAATTGCCAAGGTTTTCTGAAAATGTTTGCAAATGGAGATAGTGTACCTTTACGCTCAAAGTAGCACCCAAACTTTTAAAATCTAAGAGCAAGTTTTGTACCAGTTCTTCATAATTTTGTGCTTTATGGTTACCCAAGAAGTTCTTGACAACCATGACGTAGCTGTGCCAGGCAATTCAGTATCAGTCATGCAACTTGTGAAATTTGAATCATTTATCAGTTTCCGAATCTGGGATCCATCAAAGATTCCTGCTTTTAATTTTTCAGTACTCAATCCAGGGAAGAATCTACAAATGTATTTAAAGCAATCACCGTCCTTGTTCAGAGCTCTAACAAATTGCTTCATTAATCCCAACTTTATGTGTAGTGGAGGGAGAATTATTTTTTGTTTGTCAACCATTTTCTTGGTAATGATGTTCGCTGCCTTTTTTCATGTTTTCCCTTGGGGGCCATGTCACTTTTTCCAGTGATCGTGCTTTGCTCTACTATCCCACAAGCAGATGAAACATGGGTACATTGTGCATCCACTTTGCTGTCCAAGTAGGAAGTTCACCATTTTTAAATCAACACATATGGACCATTGGTGATCATGATAGCAAAGCTTATGTAAGACCATTTTGATATTTTCATATTCTTCTTTAAGTTTTGTTGAGTGACCAATTGGAATTGATGCATAGCAGTTGCTATTATGCAGTAAAACAGATTTCAATCTTTGAATGGAACTGTCTATGAAGAGCCACCAGTCTTCTGCTCGGTATTCTGGTACTCCCATATGGGCTAGTAGTCCAGGGATGTTACAACAGTACACAAACCCGTCTCCATCTTCACTGAAATATGGTAGGAGTGTCAACTCTCTTGACCTAAAAATCGTTATTTTAACTTTCGGTCTCAGACAGTTCTTTCCTTTTAGCCTGAAAACTAAAAGTTCAGATGATTGTTTTGACAGACTAAGGTCACGTATTAAATCATTGAGCTCTTCTTGGGAGAATGCTGGTTTGATGAAACACTTCCTTCATATTCACTTCTACTGGTAACTCCTGGATTACACTCCAAACCCTGTATATCCTCCATGTCAGATACAGGAATATCAGGGAGTGTACTAGACACTGGTATGGGAACATCAGCACCATGCGGCACAGGTCGTCTTGCTGATTCCAAATCAGGATACTCCCACTTGTTGTTGGTAAAATTGTCTATTCCGATTTCTGTATCACAAGAACCAGAGCCAATTCAATGAAACTGATGTCATTTCTAGATTCAGCAGACCTGAAATACACTAAATATATTGAAAAATCCTTGGCAAATTCTTTTTGTTGAGCTGTGTTATCACATGATGTACCGCTTATTAATTTAATCTGCGGCCTAAACCCATGGAGGCATAAAAAATGTACTATATGGTTTAGGTATCTGAAGCTAATGCAACTAATAAAGTATGTGGCTTAAATTAAAGTTGGTTTATCATTTTAATGCAAATCTATGAGACTGCAAAATCCTCATCAAGCAGGTCAAGTGCAGGTCAGGAGTTCAGTACTGCCTCTCAATACCACCAGCCAATGGGATTTCTGCCTGCCACAAATTCAGTAACCAGCCCGTAGTTGAGTTTTAAATGTACATAATGGGCCATATTCCCACTGGTTATTTGAAATGCTTCCCAGTATTCATGTTAACAAAATGCTCTCATCATCAAAATGTTTTCATCGAACTTTAGAAGAAGCACTTGTAAAGTTTGCTCAGGTTAGTTATATCAAAAGGCCTAGCCTTTGGTGGAATTTGGGGAGTTCAGCCATCACTAGTTGTCAGCCAGAATTGAGGGTTTCCTCAGATTTAGCATAGTGAAGAGGCTTCCTATTACTCAACTATACTGCACAGAGAGGCAATGTTTTTTCTCTTTCTCAATGTTTTTGTACAGCACTGTTTGCAAATGCAATACTTAGGTATACAGATAAATGTATCATGGTAGCAACCTAGGAAATATTGAATCATCTTGCATTGATTTGCCAATGTGAACAAGGAACGGCCGCTGACTCTCAGGATCACCAAATGTTTAAAGTGAATTGTTAATCATTATAAGTAAAAAAATGCACATATAGTAATTTATGGTAAGGTATGGTTTTGAAACCTCTTCAATAATTTTATCACCTCTTATTGTAACAGTAGAAGAAAGGTGGAACAATCTGCACACAACACAATGTATATCTTTGTAAATGTATGGGAATGATTCTTTATTAAGTATAGATATAAAAAGCATACAACACATCATTTGTATTTAGATCTCATTAAATTCAGGGTTCAGGAAACCATGTAAAATGTAAGCCTTGCTTTCCCCCTTCTGTCTCCTTTTATTTCAGTGCAGTAATAAAGTCTCCTTTCTATACAAGCAACAATTAAAGAAGACTGGTGTTGATACTTTTTTCCTATTGGCTAATTGGGGTTAAGCAGTGCAAAAGCTTTAGATCTAAGTAGCTAATCAGGGAATGTATACCCCCTTGTTGTCAAGACTTTTTTTTCTAGGCTAAAATCCTTTCCTATCAGAGGATAGTGAGGAGGAATGCATTCCATAGACTCATGAACCTCTTCACATGCAAAACAAGTGGACATATGGCTCATCTCCATCTTTGGGGGATGTTCTGTCTAACGTCCTCCCAAAGTTTCAGATTGTATGACAAATCACGTCCTAGACTATCACAGGCAGAAAGGCTTGAAACATTTGCATCATTACCCCCAGACAACAGCTTTATTAGGTTGAATAGGAGGTTTGCAGCCTGGCTCGCTCAGACACTGACCCTCTACTTCTCAATTTCTCTATTGTTTGTGTACTGCAAGTTATTGCTGTCTAAACCATATGGTTCCTTTTTCAGAATTACTAGGAGTAGAAATTCCATTCTGATTGTTTCTCATCAATATTGGAGCCAATAGATCTTTATGTTACCTAACTTCAAATATACCAGTAAGCATACATATATATTATTAGGAAGTTTTGACCTAAATAAAATCACAGCCAAGTGCATGTTAATTTTCTTTAATTGAAGAGGTAAATACTATTTAAGAACATAATAATTTGTTTATATTGCTTTAAAGCTCATTGCTCCATATTCCCATTGCATAGCTCGCCACAAAATTATTTGCATGCTATCTATCTATCTATCTATCTAGATTCTATTTCTATATATATATAACTTCTGCTTGGACAATAAACAAAAAGAGTGACACACAAGAGATCATACAACCAGACTAAAGACATTTGTAAAAAGTTAAGTATAATAACTTTTTTTTTATTAGTTCAAGTTAAATATGAACTCCCTTAATGCCTGGGTAGTCTAAATCAAAACATTTAATCAGTTATTTGACATCATTAGAGACTGTAGTGTCTGATAAACATAATGACTGAAAAGATAAGAGAATAACAAGGCATCACCAGAAAGCAGAAACTGTTATGTATCATGAAAATGTAAACTTTTACTTTAATACTTCGCATGCTTAATTAAATGTGAAAAAAATCTATCAATAAACCCCAAGCATACATTTTCTAAATGTGGATGACGTATAGACTAAAAACATATTCCTATGGCTGATTCTTTGTGATATTTGTACACTTTTTTCAAATATATTTAGTAAAAAGTAAACACTAATTATATTTCTACATACCACAATTTCTACGTAGTCTGAGCTCATAATACCCAGTTAATATCAGCAATTATGTTCCTAGGCACCCAGTAGGTACAGATAATTTCAGGACATTGGTGTGTGTGTGTTGGGCACCATCTCCCTGTATATGTAAAAGTGATTGAGTGACTTTGCCCAGGTCACTACAAGAACTCTGGCAGCTCAGTGTACAACTGGAGTTCACATTTCAGTGCTCTCAGCAAAGTACAGTGCTACATGCATTGATAGCTGCAAAAGAGTTAAACATTGATGAGCGATTACAATTGCCAAATAGAACAGCTGGCAGAAAAATGAATCACATTTTTACCAGGATACGATCCTTTTTTTTTCAGTCTATGGCATGCTGATCTGGTTCCATCTCATGTGCTATATGCACACTATTTACAGTATATTAGTACCTGCACCGGTATTTGACAAAAAAAAAAGCAATAAAGTTGAACTGAAAGTAAATACTTGAATATACAAATAACTGGCCAAGTGATTTCTGCATTTTGGTTAATCCAGTTCTCTCTGTTACCCTGCTCACTCTTGCTGGCAGCACAAAATACGTCGCTCCTAATGCTGATTCTCCTATTTTGAATCTGAGTTCTACCGTACAATGGATTGCAAGAGACTGATACCACATGTATCAAAAAATACAGAACTGTATTAATGCTTGTCTTTTGTGTCAGCTTTATTTTATTAGTAGTACATCCAAAATTAAGGAACAGGGTAGGATAACATACTCAACAAAATATTAAATTTTAAAATATAGTTTGCCTTTTTTGTGAAGGCAGCTAAAGCACCTTGTCTGTAAGTCTGCCAAAGCTTTAATATGTTTGCATTCAACTATGGGATATGCATCCACCCCACCTGCATCCCCAAAACATGTAATGCCTTATTGATATGGAGGGGCAACTAGGAACTTCTCCTTTGTAGAGAAGATGGAAATCATGGGTCAGGGTTTCTGTCTTTAGGTAGGAAGAGACAGAGGCAGGGCCTTGACACTGTTGACATTGGTAAACTGGTGTATGTTCTTTTTGTCCACTGCTCACTAGTTCATTATGAAATGAAGAACAGCATCATGTGAACCATTCCAGCCTGTGGGTGCTTTTTATGTTACAGATGACTGGTCCTGCTTGCTCAGTCACTTTGATTTTATGGAAAGGGGTCTCTATGGTGATGTACATAACGCAGACACCTTATCTGCCTCCCCATTGCCCCATTCCATTGGCCTGTTTTGTAATCCAAAGTTGCATATCGGGAAAATAGATTCCATAAACTGCACCCCAACTAGACATCTGACAAATATTAACTTATGGTTAAGGGTTTTAGGGTTTAGTTAGTGTAGAGGAGAAAGATAATTCAAAAATTACCTATTGATTGGCATCTCAAAGTCAACAGTGGCTTTGGCATCTTCTCTGTTGAAAATGTATATAATAAGATGTCTAATCCAGAAATGAAGAAGGCGAATTGTTTATTTGAACTTTCTGTTTGGCTGTCTCTACTTAGATGTAATTTTCTAAAAAAGGGATTACTTGACCAGTGCCTAGGTATTTTTCTTACATAACCATCCTCTGTAGGGCCATGGAGCACTTTTTATCATGGGTATTTAGTTCAAGGCTATGAAAATAAATACTACAGCAATAATAATACCTAATATTATTATATTGAGCAGAGGACTGGATACAATCTTGTAATACTCTAGTACAGATTTAAACTATTGGAAAGGAATAAAGTGTAATATATAAGAAAAAGGTTTGTGAAATAACTTTCAACATTTCAGGTCTTCTGTAAAGCGCAGTATAACTATAGGACAATTATTAGTTATATGACAGTTTATGCAGTACACACTTAACATATGTCTTTGTATTGATTATGAGCCCTGTGTGTAAGAAGTCCAAAATGTCCATAATGTGTCTAAATCATTTCATAATTCCAAAAAATTTACAAGAGGTGTTCAGAAAAAAAAACAGGGATTTAGAAGCTGTAAGGAATGATTTGAGTCACTTCAGATAGAAATACTAGTTGGGTAGAGAGACAATTCTACAATGTTTCAAGCCATCATCTTTCTCCCCAGCTTTTAAAGGGTGCATTTATTTGTACATGATAGCACAATTTGCTGGCCTATATTAGATAGTAATACACTACATTGCTGGTAACATGCTGAGGCATTAGTTTTATAAGTCTCCTTTCTGTAACAACACAAAGCTTGACAAATAGTTCCTATAGTCCTTGCTAACATTTCTGTATTTTATTCTGCTATTGATTTGTTTGCTGTTAGCTTTAGCATTTTTTCTGGTTTCTGATATTCTTTTATAAGTCACCAACCTTAAGACAAGCTTCACATCCGTACCTTATATATGAGTTTAATTGGAATTGTGGTAAAATTGAGTGCTATTAAATGCTACAGTTGACCTTTAAAGTGTACCATTGTCAATTGCTCTTTAAACAGGGACTTCAATGAATGGGTGTTGCTAGGCATCCCAATACAGATGGGAACTATCTATACAGTGGAACAGTACATTAAAAAGAAGTATAGTTTAAAATAAATAGTCTGCCTCTATGTAATGTATATTAACATGAAAAATGCCCCAATGCTGGTATTTATTCTGTCGTGAGCCTATGGTCTGTATATTACAACACTGCCTTGAAATATATAGATCAATATGATTAACATTGGTGTTTCATAGTCTACATATGGCCCTGCAATGCTTGTGCTTTCCTAAAAATACACAGAAACTTTTAAGTCATCAAAAAGGCATTTGAGGATAAAGTAAATTTGATGTGTAGCATTAGCACAGAATTAAAAATACAGGGATGGTTGGTTTTATGGTTATTACTGCATTTTGTGTGTTTCTTGTAATTATGGACTAATTACAATTGGGAAATTCTAAATAACCTAAATCTGATAATTCATTTGAAAACAACTCTGACATCTGTAAAATGTTTATTGTATTACAATCTGAAAACTATATAATAAATAAATAATAATTAATAATAATACAATAAAATAGTAATTTGTTTATTTTGTCTGTGTGCTTTTCCATGAAGGTTAAGTCTAACGTCAATAAACTTTTTTTTTGTGGTTTTGGATATTGCAGTTAACACTCCTGTAATGTTTGTTTTGCAATTTGTGACCCTTTTTAGAAAATGTCACCACACTTCAAGTCCCGTTCCCACAGAAAAAAGAATTGGAAAAAAAGCTTCCCACAGAAACCAGAATTAAAAAAAAAGCTTCAGCGGAGAGACCTTTCACAAACAGGCATAAAAAAAACAAAAAACAATTGTCTCCAATCTAACACCAATTTAAAACCAATACAAATAATATTAAAAACTGCCTGACAATGTATTAATAATATTAATAAACTTTTATTATTATTTACTGTAACTGATCGTTTTTAAATAAAAGTGGTAAAAGTTCCAGAATGCCGACTGGTATCGGCCTATTGTCTTGTCGGTTGTTCACCAGACTCAAGTGCTAACCAAGGGCACGCTAATAGGTAGGGTTAGCATAGATACATGGGGATAATGCCATCAGTCTTCTGGTTCTCCTTTCAGTGTATGTCACAGGTAGCTGGAGAGATGAAAACGTGTTACTTAAATGCAGAAGATATCTGTCAGGAACTTTGCCTTTCCAAAGTGGGATTTGCCATGTTCCAAGGCTTTGTAAATCAAATATTAGGTTAACAGAAGTACAAATCCTTTGGCAAACAGAACTGGACCTATACTTGCTTTTTTAATCTGTGCATTTAGTTGTTTGTCAAGTGGTCATCATATGTTTTTTCAAGTTTTTAGGTAAAAGATACCTACTGTATATAAGTTTATGGTATGATATAGACCAGGGGTGCCCAACATGTGGATCACAATCTACCGGTAGATTGCAAAGACAACCGAGTAGATCTGCCTTTCAAAATAAACTTTACCGCGCACAGGTCCAAATACCATTCCACCATGACTGATGATCATTTGGAAGTCTGTTTGAGGCTGGTTACCAGCAACTACTGTCATTGAACGTCATCGGAGTAATGTGTTGGCCAAAAATGTACAGAATTGTATTGTGCCATACATGTTCATGCTTTTATGCAAGGTAAACAATATATATTTTAAATATAAAGTATACTAGGTATATACAGTTACGTTCATAAATATTTGGACAGAGACAACTTTTTTCTAATTTTGGTTCTGTACATTACCACAATTAATTTGAAATGAAACAACTCTTTAATTCAGTCGGTTGAACAAAAAGATTGCATAAACATGTGAGGAACTAAAGCCTTTTTTTACACAATTACTTCATTTCAGGGGCTCAAAAGTAATTGAACAAATAAAAAGAGGGAAAAAAAAATGTTCATTTCTAATACTTGGTTGAAAACCCTTTGCTGGCAATGACAGCCTGTAGTCTTGAACTCATGGACATCACCAGATGCTGGGTTTCCTCCTTTTTAATGCTCTGCCAGGCCTTTACTGCAGCAGCTTCCAGTTGCTGTGTGTTTGTGGGCCTTTCTGTATGAAGTTTAGTCGTCAACAAGTGAAATGCATGCTCAATTAGGTTCAGATCAGGTGACTATCTTGGCCATTCAAGAATATTCTACTTCTTTGTTTTAACAAACTTCTGGGTTGCTTTGGCTGTATGTTTTGGGTCATTGTCCATCTGTATTATGAAACACCTCCCAATCAATGTGACTGCATTTAGCTGGATTTGAGCAGACAGAATGTCTCTGAACACCTCAGAATTCATTCGGCTGCTTCTGTCCTGTGTCACATCATGGATAAACACTAGTGTCCCAGTGCCACTGGCAGCCATGCACGCCCAAGCCATCACACTGCCTCCGCCATGTTTTACAGATAATGTGCTATGCTTTGGATCATGAGCTGTTCCATGCCTTCCCCATACTTTTTTCTTGCCCTCATTCTAGTAAAGGTTGATCTTGGTTTCATCTGTCCAAAGAATGTTTTTCCAGAACTGTGCTGGCTTTTTTAGATGTTTTTGAGCAAAGTCCAATCCAACCTTTCTATTCTTGAGGCTTATGAGTGGCTTGCACCTTGCAGTGCACCCTCTGTATTTTCTTTCATGCAGTCTTCTCTTTATGGTAGACTTGGATATCGATACGCCTACCTCCTGGAGAGTGTTGTTCACTTGGTTGGCTGTTGTGAAGGGGTTTCTCTTCACCATGGAAATAATTTTGTGGTCATCCACTACTGTTGTCTTTCGTGGACGTCCAGGTATTTTGGGGTTGCTGAGTTCAGTAATTTTACAGAACCAAAATTAGAAAAAAAATGTCTCTGTCCAAATATTTATGGCCTAACTGTATATAAATAAGTATATGTTTAGCATTTTTATTTTTGGTGGATCATTTTGACATCATTTACGTAACGTCAAAATGATGTACATGGCGTAATTTTAAAAGTAGCTTGCAAGCCAAAAAAGTGTGGTCATCCCTGATATAGACTTTCACTAGGTTTGCACAGTAAGTGGATCACCAAGGGCTTCCACTCAAAATACTAACATACTAAGCTTCTGCTGTTTCCTTTATTTCTTTACTAGTGCAGATGTAAGATCACATTTTGTACCATATTTGTTTAAATTTTTTAACAGAAAATAACCTTTTTTTCCTAATACATTTATATAGTGCACACTTGGTGGGTTCCCTAGCTGCCTGCCCTGACCCCCTTTTTTAGTCCACATGCTAAAAATATATTCTGCATGTATGCTGTATAGGACTTTTTAGCTGATGATAAACCATATTATACATCAATCATGTATTATATAAAGATTGAAAGAATAAGTGAGGCACAAATTTGTCAGTGATCAAAACAAAAATCATATTGCAACTCCTTCAGCCTCTCCGGGCCCAGGTTTGTTGGAGCCCATGTCTCTTAACTATTGGTAATAAAACACAATTGTTATCTTGATGTTAATATTGCTTTTATATTCAAAACTATACAGTGCATTGTACAACCTACATAAACATCCATCTGTTTCATTCAAAAGTCCAAGATGATTTTTAAACCAGGATTTGATCTTGCACAAAATATAAAGATCAAGATATGACAGAGAACACACAAATCTCTTGTGTCTTTTAAGACTCTGCTCAGAGCTCTTGAAGGAATAAAAGCTTTGAGATACTGAGTCTGATGCCTGCATTGCTACAAAGAGATCAGTTACCATAGCTGAACTCTGTTTTGCTAAAGAAGAGGGCGAGTCCTGAAAAGTGTGGAAGAGAGCTTTCTTCTAGCACAATTGAAGCAATGGAGTAAGGCATTAATTACCATTTACAAGTAATAGTTCTGCACAATTTTTCTTTTCTTTAATGTCAGCAATAAGGATAACAGAAGATGCAAAAGACAAAAAAATCGCTCTTGAGTTTTGAGCTCTTCTACATTAGAGGGGTGCCAAGATTAAGCCAGGGATTAACATTTTAAACTCGTAGCAGACTTTCTGACTCAAAGATCTTTGCTCAGTAATCGTATTACTATCCCCAGGATTATTGGTTTACCACATACAAAACTTGAATTTAAAATCAAATTAGGCAAACTTGCCTCTTCTCTTTTTTTTTAAGCATATATTATTTTTTTTCTCTCCACAGCGCTCAATCCTAAAATATAAAAGACAGGCAGCAGTGAGCCCTGCTTTCATTTAAGCTCACAAAGGCTGTGCCTAATTCCTGGTAATTTATCCCATATTAAAAGTTCTTTAAGTAAGAATGAACAAGAATCAAACACCTGCTATGCAAATTCGTATAGATCCCAGCCCAGTTTTGAGACTTTTCTTTAAACGGTGAAAAAAAATGCCAGTAATGTGCATTCATCCAGTCTCAAATGTAGATGCGAGTTTGTTGTTCGTATGAAAATGTGAACTGAGACTTGACAGATTGCTGAACGCTCTTTATAAAGAGATGCTAAGATTGTCATGAATCCCCAAACACCAGAGGGTTTCTTGTTGTCTTTGAGAGGTATTAAGAGCGACCATCAAATGTTTTGTCTTCTTGGAATGCAGTGATAGGCACAGGTCATAAAACATAAATTGTTTGTTTGTTCATTACTTTAAGAGTCTAAGAGAAAAAGGGTTTAATTGTCTAACACGTTTATATTCTAAAACATTTATCATTTTATTGTGTTTATTTATTGTTTGTGCTTTTGAGCGCTAGTAGTTAGTAATTTCTTTATACATATTTTAAATTTGATTTTTCTTTTTAAAGATTTAATTAGTGTCCACTCATTGCTTATGCACGCATATAAAGGAGATCTTACATTGTGATAAATTTATCGCTGGGCAGTATCATGCTATTTAGAAGTAAAGTATACCCTTATATATAATTTGGGAATGGAGATTTGCAAAGTTTCACAAGGTCATGCAGTATTAATGCTTAGTATGATCTATCTATCTATCTATCTATCTATCTATCTATCTATCTATCTGCCATACAATATTTTACAATCAAAATCTAGTATTTTTTTTAATAAAATGCATTTCTCATATTTTGCAAATATCTGTTTTATTAGCATTGCAGTTCTGTATTAAAGTCAAACAAATGTTGTGCATGAAAGGCTTCCATAGTATAAGTGTCTTGGTTTTGCTTTTGGATAACATGGATTAACTGTGTTCAAACTTTGGAAATTGGAAGATTTTCTCACGTGCCTCTATAAAGAAACTATGAGATCCTATCGCCTGACCTTTTAATCCTATGACAGGAGCATCCCAGCTGAATCCTCTTATATGCAGCAGGACCATATCACATTCATTCGTTATACAACTGAGAATTGGTGTGTATAATGTGCTATCAAACACAGTTATAGCTTCAAACCCGCCATTTTTATTACTTTTCTGAGTAAAATAATAATGGGTTGAAATGATGCAACTAGTCAAGACCATTAGGAAAACCACTCCAAGCTATAATTACCCTCATCCTTTACACACAGAAGTTTTGTTGCTTTCTTCCTTTTGCATAATTTATAGTTGTGATGCCCTTTACAAGTATATGTTATAAAACCAGAAAAGAGAAGTTTTGCCCATAGTAGCAATCTCCTCTGTTCAATACATTGAATTAATGACAGCTAAAGGCTTATTAGCTATTGCTGATAATAATCCACTTTTTATTTACTATATTTTATTGAGTTGTATGTTGGCAAAGGCATAAGTTTCATTTTTGGTTTGAAACAAAGAATCTAAATCTCTTTTTTATACTAGATTATAAAATATTTTAAGCCATGATCAATTTTAGGATACAAAGTTTAACAGCTACATTAGAGTCTATTCATAAATTATGAATATTGGGTGAAAACATTGATAATAGACCTCAATTGACAGTATTAGATTATTATAATCTTTGGAGCTTCTTAAGTAAGGCAGTGTATTGAGTAAAGGCATTAATGTAAGTAAACTATACTTAAGCCCAATCACATATATGTGCTGCTTCAACACATTACCATACACTGCACTATTTATTTGAATGGGCGTTCTAATACTTCACAGCAGATTTGCGCTATGTACAGAAGTGCCAGGCTGTGCAGCGCATTGGATTCTGAAGGGGTGTGGAGATACCATTAAAAAATGGCACCGCATTGTGCCATTTATGCACATTGTATATTGGTTACTGTTCACCTTGAGAACATTTACATTATAATGCAATCTTGCTGAGCATTTATAAAAATGAGCTCCTAAACATAGCTACTACTACTGGTAGTACATCAAGTCTAATTTGGCTTACTTGTAGAAGAATAGTATAAATACCACCGACATATAATTATAAGTCCGATCAGTAAAGTACTGCAAAATTTCCCAGATATTCTGATTGTTTTCTAAATTGATAAAAATAAAGCAGAAAGAAAATTTGCAGCAATCCTTTCTTAGCAATTGTCTTAAAAAGATAAGTTATGTTATAACGTAGGATGGGACAGAAGTAGCTTTCATTGTGCCTGCTGTGAGTGTTTGAATAAAAATAAAGGCTGAGGACTGTAACAAGGGAAAAGAATGAAGAAGACAAAGGACTTCTAGAAAAGGCTTAGGAAAGAGGACATTGCAAGTGAAATTGAAAGGATGGAGAAAAGAGAAAAAGGGGCTTTTACAATGGGACAATGCGTGTACTAATCGCTTTGATATATTACACAAACTGAGAGACCCAAAACATTGTGTAATTATTTATAAATGACTTTTTCACTCCAATGTATAATGCAAGCCGAAGAATAAAACTGCAGGCTCCTCTCTAAACTAGACCAAAACAGAAGCAACTCAAAAGAAGTCCTAGAAGGGTTTGAAATAAATAATTAATGGTTGATTTTATGCTTGTCTCATTAAAACATTTTAATTGCTGCAAATAAAAAATACATCTGCATCAGGCTAGGAAGTGTTACTTCTTATGTGTAGTGAAAGAATACAACTATATAGATCTTGTACTAAATAAATATAGTGGTTTAATCACTTTTAGAAGAATTAGTCATTAATGATGGCTGAAAATACTGTGAACTAGATACTAAATGTTTAATTTAGGTGTAAAAATCCATCTTAGATTTTTTTTTTTTTGCAGCAATTTTCCATTTTAAAACCCTTTATAGCCCAAAGCAGTTGAACTGTAAACTGACTCCAAATCTTAATCATGGGGTTGATATGTCCTCTGGGAAAGCACCTTCTGTCCATTTTAAGGTTTACAATTCAGTGCTTTAACACTTGCCCTCAGTGAAGCAGTTCAACCCCACTCTAGGATGTTCTGTGTATGACATTTGCCAAACATATCATGTGACATAGGGCTAGGCTTTGGTGCAGGATGGCTAAACTCATCTGTTAGACCCAGAACATATTAAGAGCACTTCTATAAACTCCTTGAATTGCAATTATAGCCATTCAATACTATGTTTTACCAATTGTTAAATTGCTTTATATTCACTGAATTTGTTATTCACATCACACATTTTCTGTTTCCCTATCCCACTGATTCTTGATAGTATCTTTTAAAAAAAATGTCTGCAAAACTTACATCATTGGACATTATTGGATAACTTAAGTCAGCAAAGCTTTAGCTTATTTACGAAGTGAACTTTTCCTATCAAGATGATAATTCACTGAGTTTATTTATATATTAATGTTTAATAATATGATTTTGGAAATCATCCCAGTTGCTACATTGTTAACACTACATCATTTCCCTAACAGTTTTTAAATAAAAATGAGAATTATATTGGATTACAACCCAAATTCGTTTCCCAGGTATGAAGTGTCTACACAACAATGACGCGCAAGGACAATTCATTGCATATATTCATACAGGAAGACCCTATGAAAACTAAGTTGTTTGTTACTCTTACACTCTTGCTTCAGCAAAGAATAATAAAAAATATCAATAGTAAAAAAAATAAAGTTTCCCCAGTTGTTTCATTTAACTTACCTCTGTTACTGTCCCCAGAGACTTACCTGGTAACCGATCCAGAACAGGCATTTTCCAAATTAAATCAAGGTATTCAACCCACTTCCTATGACACTAAGTTGTCATGGGCCTTCCCCTTCCCCGTATGTACAACATGCTGCACAGGATCTTATGTCATTACTTGAGGACCTGTGACATCAGGACCAAAAAATCTGGAAAAAAGATACACATAGTTTCTGGGGTGTGGTTGGTACACTTACTTAGGAGGAAACAAGACTTTTCTATGGTACCTATATGCTAACAAACCATATCTGAGAAATACTAATAAGAAGGATTAAAAACCAACTTTTAGATTATTATATTTCAATTGAGATTTATATTAAAATTGTGTACAAAAGAATGTACTTTTTCTTACATTGTAAAGCCCATACATCTACTTCTAGGTTCCTTGCTGGCACATCACCATTTCTAGGTATAGGATACTGCTATTCAAGTACTCCAGATGAAGCAAATTAAACCGACACCTGAAGAAGTGTCCTAAAAACAGAAGAATGGAGAAAACTTAGATCTAGAGCATCGCATGACTGCAACTTTATGTGGGTTAAAGCAACATTTGTTGTAAGGCAAGCAATTAGTTAACAGATAAAGGGGAATCAAATGTTTTCAAATTAACACATACATATATTTAAAATGAATATAGACACCTATTTTATAAATATTTATAATATTATTATTATTATCATTATTATTAGCATTATTAATATTATTATTTTTATAATAAACAGGATTTATATAGCGCCAACATATTATGCAGCGTTGTACATTAAATAGGGGCTGCAAATGACAGACAAATACAGACAGTGATACAGGAGGAGAGGACCCTGCCCCGAAGAGCTTACAATCTAGGAGGAGGGGGAAATGCCCCAAAAAGATAACAGGCTTAGGAATAAAAAGTTTTAGGAGATATGTGGCCGTACAATTTGATTGCAAACTCTCTGTATACACCTATTTAATTTTAACAAAACTATATAATATGAAGGCAAACCAAAGAGCTCAACTTTATTATCAAGTGACTGCAGACCTTAGGAGACACTTGAAAATTTGGTAAAGGAACGTATAGTTAAGTGTTTGCATAGGCAATATTCAGAATGGGTTCACAAAGGACCAAATTTAGGTAACAAATATACCCTCTTAATTTAAGGTGGTAAGCAAAGACTGAGACAACAGGGTCTCTAGGGATATAAGTGTATCTGGATACTTGGATTGCAAAAAAACACAGTAATGAATAAACTAAGGTCTACAGAATTACAACATTTACAAACAACAAAAAACTGATGATTCATACTTTGAATGGTTTAAGGTGTTAGTGCTGTACCCCTTTGGTTTAGTGTTGAGACCCTTGCTTTTTAACATGTGTATTATTGCTATTGAGTTAGGGATTATAAAAACTATTTCTTGTACCATTTAATATTAATCAATGTAAAGTTTTGCACCTGGGTGTTAACAACATACATGCATCATACATTCTAAGGGAATTCAACTGGTAAAGTCAGTAATAGAAAGGAATCCAGCTGTTCTGGAAGATGATAGATTTAAAACTAGTGATGCCAAGCTACAGTTCCCAAAGCAAAGAAAAACTTTCATTATAAAAAGAACTATAGACTCCAGAGCCTGATATATACAGTAATACTGTCCCTGTACAAGGCATAAGATCCCATCGAGAGAGTGCAGAGAAGGGCAACTAAACTAAAGGAATGGAGTAGCTCAGCTATGAGGAGAGATTAGCTGAACTGAATCTATTCTCCCTTGATAAGAGACGCATAAAGAGGATTATGATCACCCTATATAAATATATAAATGGTCCATATAGAAAACTTGTAGCAAATGTATTGACTTTAAGGTTATAGAAGAAGAAGAAGATGGCACTCCTATTTTATTAAGGAAAAAAAGTTAAATCCTTACAGACTCCATTGCACTAATAGCTGTAAAAGTAACATAGACTCAGGTAGACTTCAGATAGTAGTTCTAGCTAGCTCATTAATGTTTTTTAAAAAATGGATTAATTTCTAAAAACACAGAATATAGTTGTCTATAAACATTTATAGGTAGTAGATGTTATAAATAAATATTATTTATTTTAGGTGAGTTCATTAGGGATAGAGATCTGAAAGATTTCTGTGGATTTGAGATTAGATTAGGATTGTACAGTATATGGCTACCTTCACTCTGATTTTTTGAAAAGAAAAAATATTGTAAATATTAAAACCTGAGAATATAATAATGAAGGTGTTAGTAATTGACACAAATATTATGTCTGATGTTATGTCACTCTGCACTTACATGGAATTTACCATAGTACTGAAATCCTACATTTTGCGAACCGTTATGCTATTAGGATATTTTGATCACACATATCTAGAAGCTAACAATAGTTAGGCCTCTTAAAATATACAGGATCCTGGAATAATGTATTTAATTAATATTATAGTTAATACTATATATATTAAAACAAGGCACATTGTTAAAAAAACTTAAATCCAATATTATCTCATGTGGGATTTTTAAGGTGCTTACCAATAAACGATCACAATGTTAGAAAAGCATGTTAATATTTGTAAAGCCACACTCTTTTAAGTAGTGTGCACATAGGCCAAGCATGCTCCCAGTCTTCCTATACAATGCACATACTAATATGCACATTGATGGCCAACAATCATTGGCATTTCCAATTTGAGGAAATCATTAGTATCATTTCTGTTGCTTGAGCGTTGTCTCTTTTCTACCCCATGTTGTTTGCCCACGTACATATGCAAACAGACATACAAGCAAGCGCTATTTTGTTAAGTACTGCTTTCTGACACTAGGGGCAGCATAAGCTCAGCTTTTTCTAGGAAGCCTAATGAAAATTCTACTTTAATGTGTAAACAGTAATCCTATTTATCATCTGTAATGTGTTATGCACTTAAATACCCATATATTCTTTAAAAAAAAGAGTTCATCCTACATACGGTATATAGAATATTAGTACTAAATTAGGTAAGGAGAGTGAATAAGAGCAGTATGGAAGTGTTATAACACATAGCTAATGTGATTCCTGAGCCCGTCTAGAACATTTCTTATTAATTTCAATGCAGCCCCAAATTACAATGCGTTGGAGTACAGAGGGGAATATGTGTATCGACTTTCTACTTTAAAGAAGGCAAAAAGACCTAAAGATAAACTAAAAAACTGATGAAATATCACAACTAATCAATAAAGATTGGAATTAGCATGGTCCCATACTCCGTAATAACGGAGCAAAACAGTGTATGTATGGGGATTTATTACTAAAACCTTCTTTAGAAGCAGCAACATGTAATATTGTATACACTTTCTTCTTGTAGCCACAGCTGGCATACCCAAGCATGTGTACCATTATAGCACAGTGTGTACCATGGCTTAATTTTACTATTTTATATCGTACATTTAAGGCCAATGTACAATTTTGTGCACGTTTTCAAAAAGGTGCTGCCATTTTTGGCATGTCATTTTGGTGTGATATTGTGTTGAAGAAGTTTATTCATTTTCAGGGGCTAGAGTTTTATGTACCCTTTGCTTATAGGTCCCATCCATGTTTATGTTAAACCTAATACACCAAAATGTAATTCAATGCAGAATAAAATGCACTATTAAAAATTGTGTTTTGAACCAGTACCAAAGTTCCATTAAACTTTGGTGATGTGTTCTTTATTATATATTCATAAAAGGGTGGTTCCTAATACATTTGCACATGACATATCAGTATTTATAAGAAAATGCAGCTAATGTAGTGATAAACAGAAAGAAAAGGGATAGATAAAGAAAATAATTTGATAAACCATAGGATGGAGCTAAATAGTAATACAGACAGAGCTAATAGGTAGACAGAAATAAGGCAAAGGGAGTAATAAAACAGGAGAAGAAAAATCAGCTAATGTAGTGATAAAAAGTAAGAAAAACAAAGAAAAGAAAGACATAGGTAAAAAAGAAATATATAGGCCAACAGGTGGAGTTAAATAGTAACACAGACATACAGCTAATAGGTGAGACAGAAAAAAGGAAAAGGGAGTATCAAAACAGGAGAAGAAAAATGCAGCTAGTGTAGTGATAGAAAGAAAAGAATTAGATAAGCCATAGGATGGAGTTAAATAGTAATACATACAGCTAATAGGTAAGGCAGAATAAAGAAAAGGGAGTAATAAAACAGTAGAAAATGCAGCTAATGTAGTGATAGAAAGAAAGAAAAGAGAGAGAAATAGATAAAGAAAAGAGTTATATACGCCATAGGATGGAGTTTAATAGTAATACACACATACCGCTAATAGGTAAGACAGAAATAAGGAAAAGGGAGTAATAAAACAGGAGATGAAAATGCAGCTAATGTAGTGATAAACAGAAGGAAAGAAGAGATGGATAAAGAAAATAATTTGATAAGCCATAGAATGGAGCTAAATGGTAATACAGACAGAGCTAATAGGTAGACAGAAAAAAGGGAAAAGGAGTAATAAAACAGGAAAAGAAAATGCAGCTAACGTAGTGATAAAAAAGAAAGAAAAACAAAGAAAAGAAAGACACAGAGAAAGAAAAGATTTATAGAAGCCATTTGACGGAGTTAAATAGTAATACACACATACAGCTAATAAGTGGGACAGAAATAAGGTAAAGGGAGTAATAAAACAGGAGAAGAAAATGCAGCTAATGTAGTGATAGAAAGAAAGAGAAAGAAAAGAGAGAGATAAGGAAATAAATTAGATAAGCCATAGGATGAAGGTATATAGTAATACATACATACAACTAATAGGTGAGACAGGAAAAAAGGAGAAGGGAATGTTAAAACAGAAGAATATGCAGCTAGTGTAGCGAAAGAAAGAAAGAAAGAAAGAAAGAAAGAAAGAAAGAAAGAAAAAGAAAGAATGAAAGAAAGAAAGAGAGAGAGATAAAGAGTTATATAAGCCATAGGATGGAGTTATATAGTAATACAGACATACAGCTAATAGGTGAGACAGGAAAAAAGGAGAAGGGAATGTTAAAACAGAAGAATATGCAGCTAGTGTAGTGGAAAGAAAGAAAGAAAGAAAGAAAGAAAGAAAGAAAGAAAGAAAGAAAGAAAGAAAGAAAGAAAGAAAGAAAGAAAGAAAGAAGAAAGAAAGAAAGAAAGAAAGAAAGAAAGAAAGAAAGAAAGAAAGAAAGAAAGAAAGAAAGAAAGAAAGAAAGAAAAAGAAAGAGAGATAAAGAAAGAAAAGAGTTATATAAGCCATAGGATGGAGTTAAATAGTAATACAGACATACAGCTAATAGGTAGACAGAAATAAGGAAAGGGGGTATTAGAAATAAAGAATGACTGTGAGCAGTGGTAACAATGAAAGTTTTAGAATGTAAGCTGTTCTGACAATAACCCCTTAAAGAGCTTTTATTTGGGAACGTGCCTGTGCCTTCCAGGCTAATGACTTTCTTCTTGTTTTCTCTCCCCCACTTCTTTTAATAGACTAATGAAGCTGAAACAAGCAGGCTTATGGCAGTGCTGGCTCACGTGTCACAGCTCGGGCTGGGATTGGCTCGCTGTAATTCTAGGCACACTCCCGGGGGACAATGGAAGCTGGGGACATAAATTATGCAAATCACAGGGAGTGCAGCACGGGGCAGACCTGATGCCTTGATTCATTCATCCTCCAGGTCCGGGGGGGGGAGCAGCAGGGAGGGGGGGCTATTGTTTTACACCCTATATAAGGTGTCTGAGGCCAGTCGTGTGCCAAACTCACTGCTCACACGAGCTGATAGCAGCAAGAACACTTAAAGACAAGAGCTGTCGCGTGTCCCTTTAGGACAAGAGGATCTGAAGTTTTCCTTCTCTTTAAGACTTGTCTTCACTCAACTTCTCCACTTCACTGTAAGTATGAGTGTCCTCTCCACATCCAACTCATTGACAAGTCTGCATGCTACCTGCCTGCCTACTATTAGCATTCAGCTAGGATGATCAGTTCAGTTTGAAGTTATTTTGGCACAGTGATCATCATGTTTTCTTTTGTATTTTTTTCTGCTGGTGTTTAATTTTTGGTTGCTTATAGTACTTTGTTTCCTCTTCCAGAAATCCATCCACCATGGACAGAACCTATTCTGATTATGATGCCTCCAGCCAGATGTCATTTTCTCCATCAGATGATGAGGACTGCCTCAGCCTTCAGTCCCCATCTCCCTTCTCCAATGGTCACCTCACTTCTCCAACACAAACCCCTGAGAAGTGTCAGGAACACAAGGAGGAGAAGAAGAAGAGGAGAGGCAGGAGCAGAGTCAAAAATGAAGCCATTCTTCACACCATCAAGAAGACCAGAAGAGTGAAAGCTAATGACAGAGAGAGGAACAGGATGCACAACCTCAACTCAGCTTTGGATGAGCTCAGGAGCATCTTACCCTGCTTCCCTGATGACACCAAGCTGACCAAGATTGAGACCCTGAGGCTTGCCCATAATTATATCTGGGCTCTCTCCGAAACTCTCAGGCTAGCTGACCAGTGCAAAGACAAGCCTGAGAACAATGTGATGCACCCTGGCTACCTGAGTCCTGCAGGACCATCCAGCCCTGGCAGTGATGCTGGATCCTGGATGTCTACAGCCTCTCCATCCTCCTCCTCCTTTTCAGTATGCACCTCAAACCCAAGCAGCCCAGCTCTGTCTGAAGACTGTTTCTATGGGCATACAGAGAACATGTTTTCACTACACACCATGCCACAAAACCTTATGCAGCAGCACAACACCTGCTATATTCAATACCAGTAGGCTTGTCTTCTGACCATTTCTTCTTGCCTTAATATGTGAACCTTCCTTAAAATTCATGTGTGCTCCAGTGTATTATAGAACTTAGGCTTGACCTAAAAGTCTATATGCTGCCTTAAAGGACTTGTAAGAACTTTACATGCTTCCAAGACTCTTAAAATCTCACTGTGAAACCCAACTCGTTGTGAAATAAGATAACCACTTCGGCAAGGCTTTCACTTTTTTTTGCACTTTTAAAAAAAATCCACAAATCTTTTTTGGTGTTTTTTCCAAGACCTCTTCTGAAAAATCACACTGGTCTTTTTTGCTTTCTTTTTTGCTTGATGCACATCGGGTGAAAAGTCAATTTTACAATTTGTAAAACTCTCACGAAGAAAAATGAGCATGAAAATTTGGTTTGGATACCCTGACAATACAATGAAAGGACTTGAATAGGAGACAAGGCCTTGGGCTCATACATTATTTATCATGACCTCCTCCACTGCTGTCTTCCTATAGAGTAGGTAGGACTCAATCTGCTAAATTAAAGTTCTCAGACTGGGAGCCTCATCAGAGTTTAATTTATTCAAAGAAATGTTTCATTGATATGAAAATGTATTTTTTTGTATATAAAGATTTTTATTCTAATATGTATCATTTTTGCTATTGTATTTCAGATGTGATAATAAATTTTCTACATTTGTATGAAATCAACTTGTGTTTATCTTCTAATTTAAACATACAGAGACAAATATAAATGAATATTAGTAGTAAGAATAACATTTTGCCAGTTGTATATTTTAAATAACAAACTTATTAAATAGAAAAATCTAACAGTAAAATACTTTATTACAACATATAAAAAAAATGGCAGCAGCATTGCCCATGGTAATCAAACAGTTGGCAGAAAATCCTAAGGAGCGATATAAAAAAGGCTGCAATCTGATTGGTTGTCAAAGGCAATATCCACACTTTCTGTTTTTGTGATTTAGCCTCAGCGGGGAGTTTGGAAGCTGTGCACATGGAAGTACTCTGGTTCAGAAAGAATAGTATGTTCCTATAGTGAAAAACATTAGCCTGCAACAGATTTCTAAATAAAAGGGATTAAAGGGATCGATAGAGTGACAGTTGGGTAGGAGTGACAGGTGGATGCCTGAAGCAAAAGTGCATGCTGCAGTGACCCAGTGCAAACAGAAAATGGGAATTACTACTGTTAGTTTTCTAACATCCTTCAAACAACTTTCACTTTAATAGTTACATGAGCCACTGCAAAATGTTCAAAGTTCCATGCTCTGCAATCATTACTATTGACTATAAAGTAAATGAGCCACACTGGTATATAAAAAACATAATATGGGGTTATTTAGAAAAATTAAGATTACTGATGTGCAGAAACACAGATCAATATAAAGTAGAATGCACAAACTCCACACATAGTTATCATATAATGCATCAAGATGATATTATATGCTGATATATATTTATATATATATGTGTGTGTGTGTGTGTGTGTGTGCGCACAGCAACCAATGAGATACCATCCATGAGCTCTGCAGCACAAGTGATAATTTGTTGCTCTGAATTACTGTGCACCTTGCTTTGCTTTTTAATGCAAAAGTTATCAACACAAAGTCTGATAGGTATCTGCAGGAAGGCTGGTTAGCTTGCACACTACTATACAATTAAGTAATACACCAGCATTTTATACAAGCACACACAGCAACTACATACCTGTTGGTTTAACAGGTCATTAAAAGGGTCAGTCCAGCAAATGCTGCTATTTTAATCATAAGTAAAACATTTGCTAGCCTATTATATTTAATCGGGGCTCCAGATTTTTTCTAATATCTGATCTTGTTCTATAAAGTTTTCATTCCTCTATTGTATCACATAAATGAAAAAGAAAAAAAAAAGTGAGTTCACTTTATATGTGCACTGGATGCACCGTATCCTGAAAATATTGAGGTGTACAATTAATTGTGAAGTTTTTCCAAAAGTGCTCACTGCAACAAATAACTAAATACTTTTTATTGTTACCTAGCTAGGGACTTTTATTGCTACAAAGAAAGAGAAGGAATAGTAGAGCTAAGTATTGCCTGCTGTATTACACATAATAGAACATGTCATCTGGCTATCATGAGCATTATAACATACATTTTCCATAAATCATTTTTTCCTCTGCTATCCATTTTTTTACATTAGAACATTTCCTAACGTTATACTTTAACACACACAGCCTTACAGAAATATTAGCAAGCAGTTCATTCTTCAAAAGGAAGTCATTATCCTTAAAAGAAAAATGGTTTCTAAAACACAGAAGCGTATGTTCCAAGGGCTCCTCTGTATGGATGAATGGTACCACACCCGGGGCAAGCAATACGTTGCTTATTCTTCATCCCTCATTATGTATGAGGTCTCCTAGAAGTGACTCACTTTAGGCTCTATTGCTTGGAGGCTTAGGCCTTTTCTATAGCTGAGGGTAAATCCTCTATTTGTGAGGGCAGCAAGGGGTACAGGCTATTGGGCTGTTAGTGCACGTGTCCAGGGATAGCTTTAGATTTCAGATCTTTAGGAGAGGCTCACCATGACACCAACTCCACAAAAATTCACCAGCTTCCTGCTGGAAGCAAAATCCAATCCAATTTCATCCCAAAATACCAGCTGTATGCAGACAAGAGTAGCCAAAGGAAGATTAACCGTGTGCACAGCTTGGCCACAGGTTCTAAGCTTTTGGAAGATATTTTAAAAGAATGGTGTTTTTAAGCATGACACATGTCAGCAGTGCTAACAAAGCTATTGGTGGCCTGCTGAATGCAAGACGGCTACACTGCTCCTGAATATAACTTATTTAAAGATCTGCAGGCACCTATAAAACTCACAAAGAGGATAGCAAGGCACATATATATATATTATAATAATAATACAATATATATATTTTATTGAAAGTACCTTACTCCTAGCAAATATTTCACCCATAGTATAAATTAATTAAAATCTCTTTATATATATATATATATATATATATATATATATATATTTTGAAGGTGCACTTTGTTTGCCTGAAGTTGCCTGTTTCTGCATATATCCCCTTAACACCAGCTGAAATTCTGAATGAGGCTGATTGAATGAGAGGTTACAAAGACTGAGTAAAATGTGTATTGGTATATTAGAGATTTAGTCAGTTGAAGCTTACCTTAGTAGGCAAAGATCTTCCAGGTCAGAGCAATAATTTTAGCCTAGTAAAGAGGAGTCACATCTGAATAAACTAGACATATAAGATTGGGTATACTGAGACTAAACTGGTGTCATCACAGAAAATAATTTTTTTTTTTGGGTGGGGGCACTGTAGCAGCTGGTAAATTGTCACTTCTTTTTGTATTTCAATATTTTTATTAAATTTTTTCAAAAAGGAAAAATAACAAACAGTGCAAATGGTGAACAGAGACTCATACAATATAATATATATATATATATATATATATATATATATATATATATATATATATAAACAATGTACAAACACAATAAAAGACAATAGTCCAGACCATTCAAAAATAAAAACTGTCATTAAATCAATAGAAAACAATCAAAGAAAACGGTATTTAAACATTTTTTTAATGTGAAATTATGTCTCAATTATAAACAGAAGGGAACAACAAACAATAAGGCAGGGAGAGGGTAAATAGATGAGGAATGGGAAGCAGGGGCCGAGACTTCACTATGTCTGTGAGTAACTTCATTTAGATCACTGTCTATGTTCTGTAAAAAGAAATCCAGGGCTCCCAAATGTCATCAAATTTTTGTCAATTCTTTTTGACTTTGGATGTATATTTATCTTTTTTAAACATTTTACAGGTAACTGAATGTGTTGGAAAATATAATACACTTTGTGGACTAAACCTAAAATATAGCAGATTGTTTGCACATACAGTGCACATTTTACTGCAGCAATTACTGCAGCCACATCCGGACCAAGCACTTCCGCAAAGTATTAATGGGTTTTGTATTTTGTGTATGATGCACCTATATCTATAGTGCAATAAAGGATTCTACACAATCAAGTCAAAATAGGAGGATGCAACCTTAAAGTTCATTAATATAATCATTAAAAAGCTCTACAGGGCAGAGTCCTCCTCTCTTTTGTGTCATTGATTCTCGTAATTGTCAAATATGCAGGTTTGTCATCTGAAGCCCCCATTTGTTGTACTGTGCTGTATTTTATGTTAGTGCTTTATAAATAAATGTTAAAAATAATATTTTTTTCCCAACACCACTCCCAGCCTCCTGTCCCATTACAAACGTGGAATTTTGAATTTACCATCATTCTGTATTAAAAAATATTCAACAATAAAAACTAGAAGGGTTCGAACTTTCATCACTATCCAAAACAAAACAAAAAAAACAACCCCCCCCCCCCATCATATCACTTATAGGGTGTTCATGTTTACATATCACAGAGTACATAGGGGTCTCTTTATAAAACAGTCTGAAATTACCTGAAACATTCATTTACTGCCATTGAACACATGAGACTTCCCCATCAGGGAAATTTTCTGGGAATGTAAGATTCACTGTTTTTTAAATAGAAATACTCCATCCCGGACCATAAGAGCTGACATTGTAACATTTTGCCACTATTTGGTCAGAAGGCAAAGGAGCCATGTTATCTCATCACCTGAATTAATGGGTCAAATGAGACAGTTTGCAACTAAACATGTAATGATAGTAATTCAATTGAAAGTGGTAATAAAACCAAATCAGGTTGTAAAAGAAGAAGCCTACATAAACGTGTGTTCATTAGCAGCCTACTCCACTTGAAGTGTTCCTATTACCCAGTCACCACATGCCAATTTTCAGGATCTAGGGCTGTATAGATCCACACATGTCACAAGACTAGCTTCTATTATGTTGTCTCTGCGTCTAGCTCCAAGCCCTGGGATAGTTTGATTCTTCACTTGGGAGGCATGACCCTCAGGTCCTCAAAGCATGCACTGCTTTCTACCTCAAAAGGATGAGGTCAAAGAGCAAGACAAGCTAATGTAATCGTGCTTCTGTGCCCTTCTCTTCTTTCACAGGCTTTCTTTTTCAGATACACTATAGCTGGTAAAGAACACTCAGAGCTGCATTTACAGTGCACAAAAGCGTTATTTTGTTTAATGTACTGGTATTATATTTATTGTTGCAGTATGCTTAAATAATCTAAATTTATAACGAATATTTTATTTTACAAAAAAATGCTTGCACAGGTAAAGGTTATCTATTATATCTACTACTAAATATGGGCCTTTTTAAGCACATTAAAATCATATTAAAATTATTTATTCATTATCAATTCACAAATAAAATGTTACCATAATGCCCAACATACCAAATGATTACAAACAACATTTCTAGTGATATCTCTTGTAACATCTATTTCTGTATACAGTTTTTTTAATGCAATGGCCACAAATAAGTGACTCCAAGTCTTCACAGTCTTTCACAGAAGTATCTACTAAGGGGGAGCGGAGTGCAAAAAATGAGAGTCAGCTTTTTAATTAGGAAAATGACATGACAACATAGCATAAAACAAAACTAATATATGTAAAGTAATACGATAATTCCCACTTACATAAAGAGAATGTGGGACTAGTGTAGATGTTTCCAAGGTGAACAGATAGGCTATTTGGCACCCAAACTATAGGGATGAGTGGCAGGATGCTCCGCATAATATAAAAGAAGCATGATACCATCTTTTGTAGAGTAAAAATTGTATAATGGTAAATAGTGTATGTCATGTCATAAAGTGGCAATCTAAGTGTAGTTACAGAAAAGGTGCAAGGGTGAAAGACAAACTTAAAAATTAGGCTGTCATGTACAATGCTCTGATTTCCCAATAGTCACTCAAAATACATTGCCATTCATCACAGTTTAACTTAGTTTGCCATTGGTTCTTAGAGGTCCCCAGATTCATTGAAGGTGGGGGAAAGAAGACAGAAATATGATCAACACCTTTTTCTTGTCCATGCGTTGACAGCAGGAATGATGAACAATTGGGTTGTGAGTTGCTGCCTTACAGTTGCTGTTGCTTTATACATTTGTTTTCTAGCTGGGTTTATGTACAAGTGTTTTTATGCTCCTAATTGTAGACATAGGGCCTGATTTATTAAAGCTCTCCGAGACTGCAGAGGATACACTTTTATCAGTGGAGCTGGATGCAAACCTAGAATGGAGCTGGTCCAGGTTGCTAACAATTAGCAAATGACTTTTGAGAAATCCAGAGGAATCACCCGGCTTCACTGATAAAAATGTATCCTTTCCAGCCTTGGAGAAATTTATTAAATAAGCCCCAGAATCCCCAATTCTGTAAGTTTTGAAGGTACATCTATGGCATCCCCTAAATCCTATGAGGGAATCCATACTTCATATCTTTTGACTTTACAGTAGAGAGTGGACCCATAGACTGTTAAGACCATGTCTGCAGAACGATCCTGTTGCTGGCGATCCTGCATTACTCTAAATGTGGGAATGGAAATAGAATTTTTTTTGTCAGGTCATGCAGAACTGTTGGGTGGTATTCCTATACCCTAAATGGCTCAAATGTAATGGACACTGCAAAACTCTACCAGATACACAGATATCGTGAAAAGAAGGGAGTTAACTGTATGGGCCACACTTCTAAAAAGAGTATAAGTTATTACATGGCAAACATTTAATCAATGATGTGCATATAAAGTCCCTACTTTGATCTGCAGAAACCAAATTAACATTTTGCAAATATAATATATTAATGGAAAGTCACACTGACAAGGTCATGGCCTAGAGAGGTAGGGTTGCCTGGAGTGGCACACAGTCGCCCACACACTAGGTTACTTACTGATTGTATCCCAATGTAAACTATCTATTGGATCTGGACCTCTCAATCCAAAACTTGGTGTGAAGGGTGCTCAATTATGGGCTAGGGAAACAAAGAGCAAAATCTGACTTTGTGTGCAAAAATGTAAAAATAGAAATGATACCTCCACGGTGAGTCCAATCCAGTTATAAACTACATCTGTTCAGTTAAATAATTAAATAAGACCCAGTTTAACATAGGTCATCCCCTCCACACACACACACAAACATTGCCCTCTATGCTCCTTGAGTCATAAAATAACAATAGAGAAAACAGTGACCAGACCTGCTCCAACAGGGTTATTGTGTTGCTAAAGTTTCAAAGAAATATTACTAGACAGTAATAAAAAAATAAATAAAAAAAAAGCAGTCAAATAGTAATTCCCCTATAGGTGGTATATCAGTTTTATTGGTCCACTAATAAAACTTCTCTGTATTACTGCATGACACATGCATACACATATTAAGTTTATTAACCTCCCTGCCGGTATGAATAATAAGTATTTTTAAATGTAAAAGCAGTACGTTTAAAAATACTTTTTTAATTTCCCACCTGGTCCAGCCTACCAGCCGCTCGGTCTCGCCCTCCTGGCCGGTCGGCATCTGCATCCCCTGGCCTTGCGTCTCCAATGTTCACACACTGGGTACACAGATGTCTGCCGGGCATTACCAGGTTATACAGATGCCCGGCCGGCATCGCCGGGGGGAGAAGATGCCAGGTATCGCTGGAGGATGCCGTGGGCATTGCTTACCAGGTAAGCTTTTTAAACTCCCTGGCAATTCCACCCCGAGTGTGGCTCAGGGTTACCACATTTGGTACTGAAAATTAAGATAGCATTAAGTTGCATCTAATGCCTATGTTCACAGTAAAAGGCTTGATATCTGAACACATGGATTCCCACCTAGTGATCATTGTTATTTCACAGTAATTTACTTCATAGAACAAAATGAAACTGTATGTACAGCAGTAATCCATTTGTCCAAGTTTATTGGTCACTGGAAGCGATCACCAAAGATCATTTCCAGGTAAAATCAGCTAAGTGCCAACCAGTCCAGGATAGGCGTCAGTAATTGTTTACCTAACAGTTCCTGTAGGGATCATCACAGCAATAAAGGTAACTGTATCTAATTGATTGGATAAGTAATCAATTCATGTGTTTGTTGTTGAAAGCTACAAAACACACTGATGGACAGCCCTAAGGGCTGTGTAAAGAACAACTCCTGCACTTACTGAACATCTGCTTTTTCAGTCTCCTAATTTTGAGGTGTTAATTATATATGTGGGGACATGTCCATAGCCATTATAAGAATGATTTTATAGCATAATTTTATAGCATTGTAATAGTGTATGTAATATATATGGTATATATATATGTATAGTAGATATTTGTAAATAAACACACCTAACTTGAATAAACCTCAGTCATTTGATCTTGTTTTGATCTGTATATATATATACTGCGAAAGTTTCTTGTTAATCCAGAAATGTTATGAGCTGATAATTTCTTGTGATTTCTGCCTACCCTGTAATCTTA
This sequence comes from Pyxicephalus adspersus, assembly GCF_032062135.1. Classification (NCBI taxonomy): domain Eukaryota; kingdom Metazoa; phylum Chordata; class Amphibia; order Anura; family Pyxicephalidae; genus Pyxicephalus; species Pyxicephalus adspersus. The sequence goes on from NC_092859.1 coordinate 49,665,137, forward strand.
TCATTTACAATGCTTCCAGCTGTGTGTAAGGGCTATAGAATCCATCCTCCCTTTTGTTATGGTGACGAGAAAGGGTGGGGGGTGTTCTATAGATCTGTCCCAGGTTGTCAGCTCTTCTATAGATACAGTCCAGTGAGTGAGCATTCTAAACCAAAGAAAGGTAATGTGTTGATAGCAGAATCACAAGATATAAATAAAGGAAGAAGAGTGTGAAAAATACACTTTTTATTCTTGGATTTAGATATGGTATAAATGATTCTATGGGTCAACATCAAGCATAAATTTTAAATTGCTTGTCCACTCTATTTCGTCAACCAATCTGAGAATCAGAAATCTACAGTGTTTGTGTTTTTATAGATATTCAACAATAAAGGTAAAAACACGATACCTCAATTTGAAACTCCTAACAGATGAGAGTGGGTAATAGCACATAAAATTAGTAGCCACCTTTTTTCAAAAATGCAACAGGTATAATATATCCTATCTGGGAAGAATCCATCAGGGGAATGTGATAACATTACTCCGAATTAAGCTGATCAGAATGAGCAAAGCTTGGAAGGGCCTTAGAAATGAATCCACTGGCCAGTTTATTGGAACCTGCAAAAGTAACCCAAAATTGAATATAGCAAAAAAAGGATTTTTGTCTACCCCTTAGGATATGAAAGATCTGGATGAAGCACCTCTCTGTATTTTCCCTAGTGACCCTGGGTGCGTCCCTTGTCCTGGTGTGTCTATTATCCTTTGTGTTTATCCATTTGCTGTCTACAAAAGACTGTTACAGTGAACAGCCTACTGTACATTTTTGAGAATTCAATATTGAACTTTGGTTTACATCAAAATATTATAGCCCTACTTTAGTTATCTGTATTCACCTGCAAGTCATTTATAAAGCTTTCAACAACTTTTGTCCAAACACAGCTTCAATTAAAATGAAATATAGCTTCAATTCAATTAAAAGCTTCAATTAAACCACAAAGGGGTTCTTTGCGGTCACTAAACGGGTCATGGTAAAGATAACTGAAGCAATGTATTTATATTGGAAAAGCTGAACTTTTATTGTAAAATTAAAGAAAAACCTTATGGACTCCAGCACTCAACTTGTATGTCACTGAAGCAATCGTCCGTTATATGCAGTTTGATGCGCTGTGATATAAGGGATACATATTTTCTTCTGTCATTATCAATACTTTTTTATGTGTCTCAGGAACATTCATTTTCCTTGGACAGTCACAGGTCGAGCTACAGTGAAACATGCTGTATGGACCATGACGAGAAAAATTATCCATTAACAATGATCACTCTATACCGGTAACAGTCAAGGCTGAGCTGTTCCTGGAATATTTCAGTCCATGTTACTCCCAATCCTGAAGACTGACCTCTTTCCATGAAAGAAATATTGTATTCTACAAAGTAATATCTTGAGGCAACTTTTAAAGCAAGTTTATAAAGGCAGTGTTGTATTGAATTGGGGGGTTTGGAAGATAATACGGATCAAACATAGAACCCTAAATGGCATATTTTAAAGTATCATAAATAAGAAGATAATTTAAAAGTAATTTAATCTGAACACTGAATAACCTAATGACATGAAGGGAACAAAAGCATTAATATACGATATTGACAGTTCTAATGACAGTCTAATAATGTCAACAGGTATAACACTTTTTTCATGGTAAATGCACATCAATAGGACATGCAGCATCCAATAAAAGCAATGCAACTCATAACTAGTAAAAAACAATATCTGCTTGGTCATTTTTTTTGGGCCTAGCAGCCTTAGAATTCTACTCGAACACTCAGAAATTCTACTGAGTAATGCTTTCAGATCACACTAGCTGTAATAAAAATACATTTTTTTTTAAAGCTGAGCTCTTGTTAGCATCCTAAAAGCATATTTTAACCTCCCTCCCTGTCATTTGGTAATACTTGGTACTTTTTATTACCTTGGGGAGCAAGCAAGCACCACCTAGTTGTTCTGTCCTCCATAGCAGTATACAGCATTCATTCCAATTTGGTCCTTCCTTTTTGACAGGGACAAGCACGAAAGTTCATCCTGGGGGATAATCATCTAACACGTGTACAGAATCCCTGTGGGGTCAAACGATCTATCCTGGGGAGTCAGGAAGAGTCCACAGTCTCTGCCGGTTTCTGAAACCAATCAGAGGCAGGAAAGTGTGTCAGTGTTGGGATAGTTACTTACTGATCTCATAGCTCACCACAGTCCCCCTTTTTATATCTAGTTTAGTACATGGTTCTCTTGTGGGGAATGCTGTACATTATAATCTACTAGCAACCCCATTTTCCCAATTTATGGAAGTGAGAACAACCTTCTATTACTGAACTGTGGACAAACCTAAAACCTACTCCATACCTTTTTCCCCTATGCCGAGCTGTTTCCCAGTCATTTAATCACTAATTTTTGTAATCAATTCTCCCTAGCCACTATGGATAACACAATAAATCAGCAACCACAGTTCCTTTGTATCATGACTGTGCTGTCAGGTACAACACTAGCACTGGTACAACATTGTAGTATGACTGACCTGTTTTGTGTCTCCACTAAGTGCAAACTTCTAAAAAAAATGTAATAAATAAACATCAAGACAACAAGAAAGTAAACTGCAGCAGGGTATTCTCAGTTTAGAGCACTTCCTCTCACACACTGTATCAGCACATACCGGTAAGTAATCCTGGACAGACTGCATTTGCATGTAGACCACACTAGGTAACACCAAAAAAAAGTCACAGTGTTCAGGGAAAAAGGACAAATTGATTTCAGCACAAGTGATGTCTGAAGCTTGAGTTTAACTTTAAATATAAAAACGGCATTCGTCTTTAAGCATTACTGCTTCCATAGTGTTCATTGGACCACCCTTTGATTTTATTAGACTGAATAATGTTTACGTGAGCTGAATGGAGTCACCCACACATGTGCAGCATGTGGAAATGAAAAGATTGTCCACATAGACTCATCTTTTAGTAGGTAAAACAAATAATTTACAGTATTTTTTTGTACAATGTCTGCTTTTTACCCCACTTACCCCCAATAACACACTGGTGCATCTGTAATTAACACCACGATTGGTGTTGTGTCTCCACACCATTCACAAATGTCAGCCTTTTGAGACAAAACAGTTCTGGTCTCAGTACTTTGTTTTAGAGCAGGGTAGTTCCAAAGAAGATGTACAAAAAATGACTACCATAAGCCAAGTTTTTTTTTTGATGATATTAGTTATTTAGAATGCACTGCAAAGTGTAATAATAAGAATAATGACGTGTAAAAACAATAATGTATCTAATCATAATAAACCTGAAGAACCCATAGTTTACCTTTAAGCCAGATAGTTAGAATTTGTGTCTCCACTGGTCTTAAGTTGACCACTTTTAGATGCCTATTTAAATAAGTTAAAAAAGAATCTTGATTCCCTTTAAACCAGAGGAGAAAGTGAATGGTGTAGGACCTGGATGAAAAGGAGTCACCAGTTGTTTCATTCTTAACCTTTTTCATCATTTTGGCAGACAAAGGTGGGAAGTCTTGTCTTATGTTGAATATGTTTAACCTTGCTGTGTTTTTAATGCTTCCTTTGCATTCTAGTGAATAGGTAAGGAGTATAAAGGATTCTTTTATCACTTCAAAAGCATCTGGAGGTAGGCACATTTTGTCACCCCTTCCCCCAGATTCCCTTTTCCAGCAGGAAAGAAAAACACACTGTTGGTTGGTATCTGATGTAAAATGCTATTAAATAAGTTTGTGAAATGAATACATTGATAATTCTATTAATATATTGACCTATCATAAAAAATTTGACCTTATTGCTGTCTGGTCAATGCAGTTCACTCAGTTAATCTTTGCTACAGTAATACACATTGGGCCTGATTTTTCAAAGCTCACTGGGACTGGTGAAGATAGACTATAATGGGTGATTTTTTCTTCAAATCATTTGTTAATATTTGGCAAATGTTTCAAATCCTGGACTAAATCCATTTTAGTCTTGTTGATTCACCCATTATAGTCTATCTTCACCAAACCTAGTGAGCTTTGATAAACCACGCCCATTGTGTATTTGAAAAATTGTTGTGCACAATGCAGGTGTTCTTCGAACTAAGAGGACCAGACTTCTGATAACACCCTCAAATCCTGGGGAGAAGACTAGGACCTTAATATACCATAATAAATATGATTCTAGTGATAATATTGCACTTGCAAGTTGAAAAAGGAGGGTGGTTTAAAACTCCAATTCTCTACTGTAGAGATTATTATTTAATTTTTTTAACAATGTGTTGATATTTTTATTAAACACATTTTATTTTTAGGATTTAGTACACTGGGGAACGCATTTTTTGTTGAGTTAGATCTTACACTTGTTTTTTACAAATTTTTGGGTGGTGAATGCAGAAATGACCCAATTTTTTTTGCTATCACATACAGTTTTTACGATACAGGGTACCTTCTATTTTTGTCAAAAAACATACAATGAAAAAAATAATGAAATATTAACTTGAATGTACTGTTTATTTAAATTTCTTTTGTTCATTTAAAGGATTTATTGTTACTCAATGACATTTTTTTTACAGTAAAACATTTGAAAATTAATCAGGTAAGTGGTTAAGGTAAAAATGTACGCCTTTAGCTTTTCCTGGATTGTTCAGGGTTAGGACAATCCTGCAGGATGCTCCAACAATAGTCAGCCATTATATGTACATCCCATCTACCGATACCATTCTTCCATGACCTTCAAATCTTAGTGGAATCATTCACCTTGCTCATCACTGACTGCACCAAGGTTTTCTGGGAATTTAGAAAGATAGCTATGCAGAAAATGCACCTTGATGCTCATATTGCAACCAAGCATTTTGTAGCTCTCCAAGAGTTTCTGGACAATTTCTGTGAAATAGTTTGCTCCTGTGATTCCAAGAAAGTCTATGACAATGGCTTTGAATGACAACCAAGCATTCTTTTCCATATATGACATTGTCCTGATGAAATGTTCATCTTTAATGAGCTGCAGAATCTGTGGAATATAAAACACACCGGCCTTTATTTTTTCAAATGACAGGCTAGGAAATGCCAAAATGAAGTACTTGAATCAGTCTCCTTCAGTTGGCAAAGCTTTAGGGAACTGCTTCATCAGACCCAGTTTCATGTTCAGAGGCGGGAATATAATATTCTTTCTATCAACACGTGGCTCATGTAGAATGTTTGGATCACCTGGTTTTAGGGCAAATCTTCGAGGCAAATTCCTTTCCACCCAATGCCTCTCACAAGCTCTTCTGTCCCACATGCACAGATAACAGGGATACTTGGTGTATCCACGTTGCTGACCAAGAAGGAAACATACCATTTTAAGGTCAACACAGATGACCCAATTGTGTTGGTGATATTGCAACAACTCAATGACTCTCTTTATGTCTGCATATTCTTCACAAAGAGAAACTGAATGGCCAATTGGGACTGACAATATATTGCCATTGTGAAGGAGGACACACTTTAAGCTCCGCTTTGAGCTATCAATGAACAGTCGCCATTCAGTTGAGGTATAGACTGAAATTCCAAATTCCTCTATTAAACCAGGTATGGTATGGCAATACACAAAGCCACTGTCAATTCTAAAGTACTGCAGAAATACAATTTCTCTGGTTCGAAATTATGAAACTTTTGTTTCTTTTTCAAGTAAGTTTTTCTCGCGCAGTCTTGATGCGAGTTCTGAAGCCTTCTTCAATAGTCCCAAATCACGTGCCAAATCACTCAACTCATGCTGATCAAATCCCTAATGAACAGAGTCCTCTTCAATTACAAACTCTTTATCATTGTTGTCACCTAGTTCATCACCATAATCATGTTCTTTGAGAGAGGGTAGTGTAACGAAAACCGGCACTGGGACTTCATCTGAATGAGCCACTGGGCGTATAGCAGACGGTAGACTAGGATACCGGATAGGATATTTTTCTTGTTATATCCTGAAGTTTTCACTATACAAAAGTAACAGTCACTGAAATGATCTCCTGGCTCTCACCAAACCATAGGTATACCAAATGACATCTTATCACGTGTTCCGTTTGTCCACATCCGTAAACCCTTGACACACTGCACACTTTATGAGGGGCCCAAGACTTATCTTGATCACCAAGTTTAACTTTGAAATATGCCAAATAGGCTTGCTCTACAAATGTGCTGATGTTCGCCCTTTGACTGTGAATAGTGAAACTGCAACAGATATAACAAAATTAATCAGGGTTGTTTAGGCACTTACGGCTAGACTTGATCTGAAAAAAAGGAAATATGTGTGTAAGTAGAAAAATACATTTAGCTTATTCACTATGTAGAGCAGCGCACAACCTCTGACCACACTGTCTTGCATCTAAATGAATAGCCTATACAAATCCACGCTACAGTAATCGCAATAATATAAGCGGTAGAGAAAAAACCTGACGTGATAGAAGAAAACTAACTGCACTTTCAGAATCAGCATACCTATTTTAGTGTAAATAAGCCTACAAAAAATTTGTTCAAAATTTTTCCCCAGTGTTATTATGTAATGATAGATATTATGCCAATATTGTAATACATTTATTGCATTCTACTTTATCCTTTTTTATAGTTTCCCCCTAAAACCATTGGGATTTTAAGACAATCAAATACTTCAGATCACTGCAAAAAAATATACCATCTTACTTACAAAAAAAAAATAATTTCAAAAACAGTTGTGCAGCACAGTCAGAATAAATTAATCATCAACAATCCACCATGGTGTTTATTCCAGGGCTCCCAAAGCTTCTGTATCTATCACTAGAATCTCTTCAATCGCAATGATATATCTCCTAGAAGCTCTAAAATCTCAACGCTTTTCACAGCGACATTGCCCTTAAGAGGTATAGGAGCCAGATATCTTTATAGTGCTGAATCAATAGAACCAACTTTTTTCAAATAAGCCACCTCACTCTGATTAAGCTTTTCCTACAATATACTGTCCCATCCCTTATTCATTATTATGAGAACTACAAGTAGATTTTAAAAGAGGTTACAGGAGGTGTCATGAAGGCTCTTGAGTTCAGATATTTCCTAATGTTCCTGATAATTGGTTCTGGCTTTAAAACCTATTGGGAAAACAGTAAAAATGGTTGGCTGAAGAAATATTTGAACTCCCTACTTTGAGGAATCACCCAAAATAAAGAACAAAAACAAAAAAGATGTAATTTATATACTTTTGAAAATGGCACGGCTAATAAATGGAAATGTAATATTGAAAGTTAGATATGGGTCACATAAACGTCAAGACGTTAACACTAAACAACATGATGACAACAACCTAGTTCTTTTCTAGGTTCTCTTTTCTGCCAATAATACCACACAGCAGATTGCACATGAAAAAAACAGCAGTCCTCTAAGAAGACACACAACACACTAGTGGGAGGCTTAGCATAAAACAAACTAGAAAATGTCACCTAAACCACGATTCATGGAATTGGTTTGCTACAAGGCGGATTTTCCAAGGTTGATAAGATGGTTCATATCCAATCATATACAAGCGATTTATACTTGAACACCGACTTCCACCTTTTCTCACAAAAGAGTTATAAATATCGATAAGCATGTTCCAAAGAAGAATTAGTAGGAACAGCCCAATCTAAATTTCAAGTTAGGCTAAACTTTGCCAATTAAAAAAATAAGAAAAATTTAAATAGAAAATAACATTTAAAAAAAAACATTTTATGACAAATTGCTTTGACATAATTTGATGTAATTATAATTTTGTAAACATACCAAATCAGTAATGTATGAAAATTAACATATATGAGTGGTTCCAGTAATCAGAAAAAGCAAGTAAATTATTTTAGTGACAATACTTGCAATATTATTAGTAAAAGTGTTTAATGCATTAATCAGAACAATTTTTCCCATTCAATTTGCTGTTTATTCATTTATATATATTTATTTATAAAATAATTTACTAAATACATGCTTTACAGGTGAAAGGGCTCGAAAAAAAAATTGGATTGCTGTTTAGAGTTTTTTTTTCTTAAGTAGTAATTAATTTAGCATTGAGCTTGTCTTAATTCCTCTCCTTCCTGGCTGCTGCTCTCCTCTCACAGCATGAAGTCACTTGACATATTCTGCAACATCAAACTGTGACTTCCATCAAACATTTTTGTTTCCTTAAGCCCTAACAACTTACTAAATCAATATGAAAAGCTTTACAGTCATCCTAAATTATCAAAGCATCACAATCTTTTCCACTGGTCACACTTAGCTCTATAGGTAACCTTTGCAAGCACATCACCATAATGTTGCTATAGGTCTCATGTCCCAGGAATCTGTGGATCTCTAATAGCTGTCAGGAGCCAATAAAGGGAACAATAAAGAAATACAGAGTAATGCTTGTGCATTAAAAATTATTTAGTGTTCAAAACACTAAGATTATCATAACAACATACACAAGACATTTTTCATACCATTAGACTTGAGACTGATATTAAACCATTTTGGTTTGCTCCTTTTTTCAATTTGAACCTTATGAATAATTTGACATTTAAGCTATGAATCAACTGATTCATCAATAATGTCATCATTACCAAAACATTTTGTGGTTTTGAGTTAGAAAAAGTAGGGAAATATTAGATGCCCTTCAGACTAGAAGTGAGCAGAAATCTGCAAAAGGGACCCAGATAGCAATTAAAAGCTAGGAGGTGTTTCAGTCTTCTGATATTTTACCAAAAAGCATTTTTTATCTGTCTGTACTGCTTTTAGAGGATCCCAAACCCGACACGTTTTGCCAATTGGGCTTTCACAGGGGATTAAAGGGAAACCAGGGACAGTACAGCTAGATCACCAGAGGGGTCCTGCCAGTAAGTGGCCAGTTGCTGTGATAAAAAGGTGAGTATGTCCAGAATAAGGCTTCTTACTTGAGGCATACAGGGAATCCGATCAACTTACTTTCCTGTAACAGTCAAAGAGAGGTCTAAACCCAGATATAATATAGGGTAGGATTAGCATGGAAGAGTATAAATCTAATTGAGTCCAGGGAAGATGTAGAAATAGGCGCTTAGAGTAACGCTCATTTATCACTATTTATTATCAGTGCCAGGACAAGATCCTTTGACACTGAAGGATAGTTGTCCCTCCAGCTCTTTAATTCAGGAATGAAAAAACAAACACAACACAATTTTAAACTGTTTGAGATTAAAAAATTTAAAGGAAAAAAAGCAGAGGAAAAAGAATAAAGGCATTATTGGAATAACTATGGTTAACTGAAACTTAACCTCATAATATTTAGGGATAAAATAACTTATTATTGGTGCCTTTTTAATAAGGATACAACAATAAATTATTTTCGTTTGACATTCTTGCTCCATCTTTCTGATTAGATTGGGAGACACAACATTACTTAACTGTGCTTAGTGACAAAAGGAAGAGAATAGCATAGCAAAATTTTCATTTTTGATATCTGTTCTCTATTTATCAGAAACATATAGAACTATTGCCACTAAGCAGGCGACTGTTACTACCTTAACGGAGATCTGCATTCTCCCACTGGAATCATTAGGATGGACCTACAGTACAATAGACGGCCAAAGGGATGCAGAAGCAGGGAAGACTCCTAACAAAGTCTGTTACCCATAACATGGTGTCCAAGGCGGGGGCCTCTTCTCAGGTGTTTCTCTGGCCTGATCCTGCATACCATACAGTGGAGATGTCTGTAATGTAAACATTTAATAATGTGGGTTACACTGAATGGAAGGAAGATTTAAAGGACATTTTGACCAATATTACGTAAAGTTGTCATATAGGGAAGAGGAGCTTTAAAAATCTAAAACAGTTAAACCAACCTAAATAGACAATCTCAATTTAAATACAAAACAAAATGTTAAAATATATAATATTTGTTGAATTCCATATTGCTATAGATATTTTTATAGACCCCTGTATAATTACTTTTTTGCTAAAGCATCATATTAATAATTATGTCTGAACTTTAAAGGAATCTTGGCTCCCATAAGTCAACATAATCGTTTTAAAGTTTGCTTTATTTTAAATGTTCTTTTAGAATCATGATAACAAGGTGAGGGTAGGTGCAGACACAGTATTCTTCAAGGGGATAGCTTATTAGGTGCTGCTTGTAATTAATTATTTCAGCAGTTTTTTTTCTATTTTAAACTACAATTATATTTTTTAATTATGCTGACATCAACAATGTGTTTTACTACAACTTTCTTTCTAATATATGAGTACATAATAGATAAAAATGCATTATATTACTATGAAATACAATATTATTAATCACATTTTTACCATGCTTCTTCTAATTTTAATTAGTACCAAGCTGTACATGGCACACCAGAATAATGGACTTGTTCCCACAGCTTATTCATCGAACAATCATTCTGGTTGAGTCTAGGTTTCATGTGCCAAGCAAGCATCTCTCGCCTATTTGAATGCAGAACAAAAAGATGAATACCCTCTGCCATCTAGTCTCCCTTTTCAAAACATTCACACCTAATACATGGCAAGTTATATCTTCACAGCCAAAAGGATGAAATACCTTGTCTGTTTCCACTTTCACTAAAGCTTAATTCCCAAGCACCCTGCCATCTTTTTTAGGGTCTTCACAATGGCTTTTTGTTTAATGCTAATCTTCAGTATATTTCATTTTACCATTAACATTGCCTTGAGACAGCAGTCTACCTCAATAAGTATAAAGTACATGACATGCAATACTATAATTATAGTGTCTGGGAACTCTAGTGACCCATTAAAATTGATTTGTATAGTAAGCAGAAATTCTAAGGACAGAGGCAGGTGAGACATAAACGCCAGCCTGCTGAGTTCATTCATTGCCAGTCTATGAAGTACAAAAAAAGCATAATCCTAGCAGGAAAATCAATACAGAAGTTCAAATGCAATACTGGATAAATGTGGAAAAACCAACATCAAAAACATTTAGTTTTAAAGGTCTTGTCAAGTAAAAAAAAGTAGTTTATTTCAGGTGTCTTTTTTTTTACTGGCAGGGGGCATTTGTTATTTTTTCAACATCCAAACAGTTTATGGAATAAAAAGAACGACCCTGATTTGATTATTGTAGAATGCATGAGTCGATCAGCCATCTTAATTTAACAACCATAAATGTTAATCCATTGGCATTAGAGGAGATGTCTGTAAAATAGATGGATACATGTATTTGATCTGCTCTGGTCTTGGTCCTCAGTTTTGTTCCACTGCATGACCATTTCGATTACAGATAGATTTTAACAGCAAAGTACTAAATCAACAGACAAAATCTGTAAAATCTTTACAATATTGTGGGTGAGTAATTAGAGGTGTACAATAAAATAGACCGTAAACTGACAAGAAAAAATCTTTCATAAGTAACAGGAAATTGTTATTCAGATTTGCAGTCTATATGTAAAACTACTGTATATGTTTATCTATAAATGTCAAAGTTTGCAAAAAACAAGGAGAATACAACTGAAAAGGGCTGTAAGAGAATAATAATAAAGAGGAATAAAAATAAAGAGGCTACCCTCAAACTTTAGTGCATATGGCCTTGGCTCAATAAACTTTGCTTGTTAATGCAAATATCCAATTAGCCAATCACATGAAAGCAGTTCAATGCGTTTAGGAATATAGACATAGTCAGGACAACCTGCTGAAATTCAAACTAAGCATCAGAATGGGAAAGAAAAATGACTTTGAACGTGGCATGGTTGTTTGTGCCAATGCGGGCTGGTCTGAGTATTTCAGGAAAAGCTGATCTGCTGGGATTTTCATACACAACCTTCTCTATGGTTTACAGAGAATAGTCTGAAAAGGGGAAAAATTCAGTGAGCAGTAGTTCTCTGGGTAAAAATACCTTGTTGATGCCAGAAATTAGAGAAGTAAGGCCAGGCCAGTTTAAGCTGATAGAAAGGCAACAGTAACTCACAACATGTCAACCCTTAAAGCAGCAACACTCAATTTCTTTGTTAACCTGTGTCCATCTCTTTATGACTGGAGTGTACCCATATTCTGCCACTGCTACTTCCAGGAAACAAATGTGACATGTCATAAAGGTGAAATCTGCTTTCTTGAACAAGACAAGTAAACAAATAAGTTCACTGTACCCAATTTTGCTTTAAAGTCACCAGGTCTTAATCCAATTGAGTACCTTTGAGATTTGGGGAAAAAGCAGATTTTCACCATGTATGTACAGCATGCAGTGACTTCCTGATGGACCAAACCACTGAGGAATGTATTGTTGAAACAATGCCACAAAGAATTATGGCAGTTCTGAATGGAAAAGTGAATTTAGCAAGATCAGGCAAGGGAGAGTGATACTAGAAAGGCATACCTAATAAGGTGCCCAGTGAATGTATTTGACCATCCATGGTAGTGAAGAAGATTGACCAATCAGAATGTTGATCACCAGCAATTGGACTGAGCAGAGACAAGCAGCTTTAAAGAAGAATGTGCTATGAAGTCCATTGTCCATTTGTTAGGCAAAATATAAAAAATTTGCAGATGGCGTCAATCTTAATTTGACGATAATGGTACAATCCCTAACTTCTAACTCTAAAATGACCTAATTTGCTTGACATTGGTTAGATGTATTGGTACCATAGGCCTTATCTTCAACCATTTTCTATATTTATCTCTGTCATTTGACATCTAATGGATTTTTTTTGCTCATTTCCTCTAACTGTTCTCCCCAAAAAAGAACTGTAGCTAACAGTTATTACCTAGAAAGAAATACACAAAATGCAGTTAAAACACTGTAAGATGTCCTATATCTTTCACACTCCAAAAATGTTTTTGTGTCCCCATTTCCCATTAAGAATTATACGTTATTGAATATTCTGGGTTATCCACTATACCAAGAATCTAGACAACACCTCCGCCACTGGGAGTAAAATGCATAAATTATGTGCTTTGTGAAAACCTCTCTTTCTGCTTCCAGTAAGGCCTGGGGACAGAGACCAGGGGGCGATAGATGTAGGGTCGGAATGACTTAGTGGGAAGGCTGAGTTGTGTTGGGGGGTGTTAGGAAAGAATTGTTTTAGAAATATGGAGGGGAAGAAAAGGGATGGGATAGGTGAAAAATATAAACAAAGGATGGAGATAAGATAATAGAAGAACAGGGGTGATAAGGGGGAAGGTCAAAATTTTGCTGAAAGAAGATTGTGGTCACTTACCTGCAGTCTTCCAAATGTTCTGTCATGCAGAACATTGAGGCCTTGGGGGCGCAGCTAAAAACGATCAGGGGAAAAAGGTCCTGCATGCCTGAAAGAGCAGTTGACATCTGTGGTGAGGGTGACCTCTGTGACTTAAGCACCCCACGACCAGAGGGTGCACAGCCTCGGAGGTCTGAGCCTCCAGTGCACCTGACTCCGGAGGTCTCCAGGGCTCGTTGCCTCATTGGCAGCCCCCTAGGGGACCCTTCAGGCCTCCACGCTAAACAGGTTGCCTCAACTGAAGCAGGAGACTCTGGGAGGAATCCCCTCCAGAGACGAAGCCCACGAGAGCGGAGGCCCAGGTCTGTTCACACCAGGACTACCTGTCGATCTTTTATGCTGCAGGAGCAAACGGCCTTTTCTGTCCCGTAGCGCAGGCCTGTCCGTGGAGAGAAGAGTGGAAAGAAGAGGTCCGAGGATGCGCAGTTTGCAAGTGGTTAAGCGAGGTGGCTGAAGGCATTTCGAGCAAGATGGCCTCTGTGGTGAAGACAGGCCAAGGCAAGATGGCCATGGCCTTCTGCAAGATGGCATCAAGAGGTGGAGCCGGGATTTCCAAGAAGGCGCTGGTAACTTCATCTCTGACCTCAAGAGAAGAATCAGGAAATGGAGTGGGTAGAAATGCATCATCCAGAGGATGCAGTTTCCGGTCTACAATCGAACCTGGAAATATCAGGGAGACTGTTCAGGCATGCGGCCTGGATAGAGGCAGCCCTCATACCAGAGGATCGATCGGAGGGAGAAGTATCAGAGGAGGAAGCAGGAGAGAATTATGCGCCTGATGTTCCAGTCACGGGGCCTGCAGGCGGCAGGGCAATGTGGCATGCTGGTAAGGGGGTTGGGAAGGTGAGGGGGGAACTGGATGCCAGTAGCTTTGATGCAGGGTGTGACAAGGGTTATGCATGTTGGGACACTGAAGGAGAGGGGGCCCCTGGAAGGGAGGATGGTGGTCACCGATGTGTTGAAGGTCAAGGGGGTGCCAGAGGTGTTGGACAATGTAAGGGCTTTATTGTTAAGCTTGCTACAGCAGGGACCGGTAGCTGTGACTGTAAGAGTGGGTTGTTAAAAGGAAAAAGGGGCCCTAGAGAGGATGAGAGATGTGGGTTGGGGTAGGGGAGAAATAGGGGTTGGCCTGGATGGAAGGAATGTCGGTGTGGGACAGTCCCAAGACACAGTAACAGTAGTGAACAAACAGGTCAGTGGGGGAGATAATGCAAAAGGGGAGGTTTTACGTGTGTTTAGAAGGGCCACTGGGTGCGCATTTGAAACAGGAGGTGCGTGAGAGAGTTTGGAGGGGTGAGTACGTGGAAATGTTTTCAATGCTAATGCTGAAGCGATTAAATCTGGACAAGGTAGGTGGGGATGGTAAAAAAGGGGAGGAGGAAGTTTGGTGACATCTCCTTATCCCACAGATATTTGGAAATTAGTTACAAGCCTTTTCTATTTTGGCTAGTGTGATAGAAGAAAAGGCCCCGGAGCATTGTTCAGTGTTGTTTGGATATTTGGATGGCATTAGTGATGCATATAGAGTGTAAGAAGGGCAGGCCTGGCTGCGTTTACGAATTTCATCAGGGAAAAGCAGTCAGGCCTTCTTTGCAATGGGATCACAAAGACATTGGCTTGTGGAGGAACCTGATGACCTTGGTGCGAATTTTAAACCAGCCCTTTTTTTGGGGGGTGGCAGGCGTTCTCTGGATCACCGGCCCTTCGCAAGTGAGGGCTCTGTTGGCAGTTCAATGAGGGGGTGTGCAGATTCAGAAATGCCTGTCATTTCTGACATGACTGTTCAGCTTGCCGGGGATGCCATAGTTTCACACAATGTGGGCGACAGCTTAAGGCCCGAGGGGTGGAGAGTGTTGAAAAAAGGGAAGACCCCCGTGCTCCTAGAAAGGATGCAGCCTTTCCTAAATAGGTACCCCAATAGGGAGGCGGCTGGGATCCTGGCAGCTGAGTATAGAGAGGGCTTCCGTAATCCTAGCGGCATGGAGTTTCTGCCGTTTATGCCACAGAAACTGCGGTTGGCGTTGAGGCATCCTAAACCGGTTTGCTGATCCACCACTGTGGGATTTGGTGGTCTACCCATTGGGCTTAGTGCCTAAGGAGGAGGTCAATAGGTTTCAGCTTATTCACCATTTGTTTTTTCCACAGGGCGGATCGGTGAATTCGGCCATCGATCCGAGGCTTTGCTGAGTGTCCTATGGATCTATTGATTCTGCAGTTAAGTGGGTAAAAATACAGAAAGGGTGCTTTGCTTGTGACAGTGGACATTAAGGGGGCCTTCTGTTTGTTAGCCAGATAGCTAACATATGTTGGGAGGGACTGTATTTTGTAGATAGGTTTCGTGCTCCTTGTTTGAGACTTTCAGCTCTTTTCTAGAGTGGATTGTGCGGGACTTGGCGGGGGTTTAGTCAGTGTTGCATTATTTAGACGGCTTCTTATGTATAGGTCCGCCAAGGTCTCGGGTATACCGTGTGCTGTTAAGTACATTGAAATATGTGGTGGAGAGATTTGGGATCCCCTTAGCTCAAGAAAAAAACATCAGGCCTGACTATGGAATGGACATTTACTGGGGATAATGATTGATACGCTGGCAATGTAATGCAGATTTCCGGGGGGTAAGGTGGCAGATCTTAGGGTAGCATTAGGCAGGAGAAAGTTAAAATTGAGACAGGTAGAGTCCTTGCTGGAAAAATAAATTTTGCATGCAGAATCATGCCTATGGGTAGGATATTTGTGCATAGGTTGGCGGCCGCGACAGCAGGAGTGTAATGCCCTTCACACTAGGTGCGCTTGTCGCAGGACCTAAGGGATGATTTGGTGGTATGGAGTGTCTTCTTACAGGCTTAAAATGGGAGGGCGTTGTGGTTGGATGGCCTGTTGGATAGCCTGGATCTCAAGTTATTTACCGATGCAGCAGGGTCAAAAGGACATGATGTGTATGTTCACAAGGCTTGGAGGGTAGAATTTGGCCTTCTAAGTGGGAAGTGTTTTTTTTTTTTTTTTTTTTAATCTGCTGGTGTTTACAGTGGAATTGTGCGAAGAGAAGTTGGCCAATAAGAAGATTTACTTCCACAATTTGGAAGTGGTTCAGGCAATTAACAAATGGTCTGCATCTGAAAACCGGTTATTCATTTATTGCAGCATTTATGTTTACTGTGTATGCGCTTTAATGTGTTTCTGTGGGTGGTGCACATTCCCGGCGCAGCTACTCAGGTGGCAGATGGTTTGTCTTAGTTGCAGTGGGATACTTTTCGGAGACTAGCGAAGCAATGCAGGGTCCCATGCACGGTGGATTTGTGGCAGATAGCCATAGGACAGTGATGGCTCTGATTGACCGTTTGATTGCTGGGGCTACGGGGTCGGCATATATGGCAATTTGGCGGGAATGGTTCTTGTTTTGCAGTGAGTTTGGGAAACCCAGATCGGCAGGGGAATGTGTGTTTATTATTAGGCTTTTGTGTAGGGCTCGGGTGAGGGTTTTTTCAGTTTCCATTCAGTTTCAGTCCAGTTTCTTATTCATTGTTGTTGTCTTTACTGGGAGATGGTACTGTTCAGGGTGGCTGTTGTAATGGCATTTGTTAGGCCATTTCAGATTGGGAAGTTAGTGAGCCCAGCACAGGCTCGAGGTGGTGGAATTCAGTGGAAGGATGTGTGCTGTCAAGACGGCAGGGTAGTGGTATGGATCAGGAAGTCTAAAACAGATCTCAGGGGAAAGGGATTCAGGGTGGTATTAGGTAAAGTGCAGGGAAGTAGAGCTAGCAGAGTGAAGGCAGTGGAAGACTTTCTATGGCAAGGCAACAAGGTGGGGATTAGGGAAAGCAATGATCAAAAGGATTAGGCGTTAGGAGTCATTGCATTACAGGTTGTATGTTCGGCCGCATCTGGTGGAAGTGTGAGTCAATGGGATGGCGCAAGGGTGGCGGGAAAGTCAATGTTTTGTTCAAGGGTGGTGAAGAGGGGGGTGGTATATGTGCATATGGCTGGCATTTTGTTTTATTTTATTCAGGTTCCAGTCTATGTTTTATTTGGATAGTCGGACATTCTTATGTGTGCTGGGGAGCTCAGAGGGCTGGAGGGTCACTAGCTGGGTATTTCCCGAGAGGAAGGAATTCTACGCTGAATAGGGGTACCGGGCATATTATGGAGCAAGGTCTTGCCGGGAATTCACAAATTTGCCAGGATCGGTAGGCCTCCCGATGTTGTGGTATTATATGTAGAAGGAAATGATTTAGGGGAGAGGTTCATGCGGGAACTCATTAGGGATGTGAAGTGGGATTTCTTGATGCTGTGCACTGCATTTCTGAATTTAATAGTGGTGTGGTCAGAGATAGTGGCCAGAACCAGGTGGCGAATGGCTTGGTCGGTGGATCGCTTAAACAAGGTGCGTGTGAAGGTAAATAAAGAAGTGGGCAGATTTTTTGTGAGGAATGGGGGAATAGTAGTTTGTCATAGAAACCTAAAGGAGGACTTCCAGAGGTATCTACAAGGGGATGACGTTCATTGGAACGCTGTAGGCATAGAATTATGGTTCTTGGGTTTGCAAGAGGGGATTCAGCTAGCCCTGCGGGTATGGAGGGGCATGCAAGTGTAAAGTATTACACTAGCGGTGCAGTGGCGGTTGAGGTCCTCAAGGGGCAGTGCGTGGAGAAGTTGATATGGTATGATATGATATGGTATGGAAAGCCATCTTTAGTATGGGGTCCTAAAAAAATGGTTTTAAAGTGGGAAAAATGGGTGGTGTGTTGGTTTGGGGTTATTGTGTATTTTATATATTCCTGAGACGGTGGAGTGGCACCTGGGAGTTGTAAATATTAAGGAGTGCAAATCCCTGGGTTAAGTTGGTGAAGGAGTTAAGCCCTTGAGGACCAACTTGGTAGTATGGATAAGGGGGTTGAATTGTTGTTACATGCACCATACTCGGAGGTGTCTTTATTTAATTGGAATAGGGCTGGGGGGTGGGAAAGGTACGTGGGTCTAAAAAAGATCTTACCTGTCTCAGTCAAGAAGTAAACTGCTGTTTAGTATTGACTTTTTGAACTCATCGCATAAAGGAACAGGTGACGTACCTTCTGCAATAACTGTTTTTACCTGCCTAGGAGCTGCCCTCTGGTCAAACTTTTCTGAGTTTCAAAGCAGTTGATACACGGCTCAGCATTGCTTGCCAGGGAAACTTGCCATTCTTTGCATTACTTGTATATGTCGGAAATTAATAAACTCCCGCACACCTGCCTAAATCTAAGAACTATCCCTGGTAAGGGCATGTTAGGCAAGCACACCATGCTGTGGATGGCACAAACTTTCCTCTGTTTATTCAACAGTGGTAAAAATAAATTGTCTAAAATGTTACAATCTATTTAATTTGATGTTTCAAATAATTGAGATAATGTATTCTTTGCCACAAATACACTATATGTTTTTAAGTGTTTTCATCTGATTTCATCTTAGTTTCTAAAAACCAAATTGGCCAATTAATCCTCGGGTCTTCCACTCACATTGAGCTTAGTGAGTAAGCATGTGTGTGGCTGGGTAGAAACTTTACAAAATCAACTGCCTTATGGACACAGACTGATGTTACTGGTTTCCATTTATCTGTTAAGCATTATGGAACATTGAACATTATTAAAAATATTAGTTATACAACAAGCAAAGATTTGCTCTTGCCATGTCAGAATTTTAAAGGAATCTGTAATGTAGTAAATGCCTATAATGAGAATCTTCAAGTAGTAGCTATAATTCAGTAATTCTAAGGCCAGATATTACACACAAGTTGAGTAGGTTCAACTTTACTGGTACATTCACTCTCTGATCAGACCCAGGGGTGCACTGGTGAGCTCTGCAACTGATTTATTGTGAAATAAAAAGCACATAGTAAACTTTTTTGTTTATTTTTAACATCTAACCATGTGCAGGTAATCATTTAAAAAATCAGGTACCTAATTGTAAAGTGAATGCAGCTTCACTTTAATATGTATCTTCACACTTTTTGTAAACCAGTTGCAGTGAATGGTCAGTTTAGCTTTTTATTTACCATAGTTCTCCTCTTCAGTATTCTTGTATGGAAAGATCCAGACAATTTCTGTAGGGCAATACCTGCTAAGCTGCAACCTTGTTTAATTAATGGCACAGCTCTGGTCACCACACATCTTCTTGCCCAATCATTCAATAGGCTGAAAGGGGTCTTCCAGAGTCCAAATTAGTCCTATAG
Organism: Pyxicephalus adspersus; assembly: GCF_032062135.1. Lineage (NCBI taxonomy): Eukaryota > Metazoa > Chordata > Amphibia > Anura > Pyxicephalidae > Pyxicephalus > Pyxicephalus adspersus. The sequence goes on from NC_092859.1 coordinate 49,684,542, forward strand.
AATAGCATCGTTTACCAAATGTGGCCACTAATCCTTCCATCCTTCTTATCCGTCCAGCACTAAAAGGTTTAACTGCTTTGAAGTCAGGATTCAAAGCCCTAGCAGCTGAGTTTGTAACAGAAATAAATAAAGAAAAAGTGTCTGGAAAATTAATATAATCCCTCTAATCCTTGGCTCTAATAGTGGTTACAGTGGTTCTAGGTGTGCATAAGAACAACCTGTATTTTAACCCTACATTCATTAAAAATTAGGAATGCTTTTACAGTTATATACATAAATAAATAAATGGCCCATATAGAGAACCCTCTTCCTAATTTTTCTCTTTGGGATCATTACAAAGAACAAGAGGGCACGCTTTGCGACTGAAGGAACAGAAGTTTAAGCCCCGGATAAGGTCTGTGAAAATGTGGAATCGACTCCCTCAGGAAGTAGTTTCAGCAACTATTATAGATTGCTTTAAGAAAAAGCTGAATGCTTTTCTAGAAGCACAGAAAATAACTGGGTATTAAGGCTTTAAAGTAAAGTAAAAGAAATTGCATTTTCCCCTATTGTCATTGGACAATTTCTGAATCCTTTTTCAAAATAAGCTCTTTTCTGACTTTTGCCCAGGTTTATGGCGGCAAATAAATGGATTTGCACTAGAAAGCTTAAAAAAGATACTGGTTCATGGAAAGTCAATCCGCGCATGGAGGCGACATAGTAAAATGATGTCACAGAGAGTGTACCTTACTAAATATTTTTTTTTTTCAGAAAATGCTTATGGTTCTTAGATCTTTACAAAATAATTGCAATATCGCTGACCATGTTATTACTAGATTGGAAGCTGTTAGAACATGTGACATGCAAAAAACATTTTAAAAATATGTCATTTTCAAAGTTAATTTGTAGTCAGGAAAAGTATTGAATTAACCACCTTACAACTTTTCAAGTAAATCGCCAAGCTCCTTAACATAGTATTGTCAACAAAATTAGGTAATGAGGGAACCAGAGAGTGAAAAATAGTATGTTTTGCAAAAATGTGTTTTTTCAACTTTATTTTAAATTTGGTTAAGGGAAAAACCACGTCCCCTGGAAAGTTTGAAGTGGAGGTAGTGAAAGGACATACAAAATATCTGGACACATGAAACCATCCTTGCACTCTATTGTGCATTTGAAAAGTACAACATGCAGCATGCTGCCTACAAAACTACATTTTTATTCTTTTTTGCTGAAATATTGATAATTTGTATGTGTACATGTTTTCATAAATATAAAATATAAACTGTATACAGTATGCATTAAGAACACTGCACATTCTCTTCCAAATCAAAACATGAAGAAAAAACTTACCAAACTTCTGTTATTCCCTTACAGAAAGTAAAGAAAATTATATATGATATATGTTTAAATAATAGCAAGTGTTTCAAGATTTTGCTTTCCTTCGAACCACTGAACTGATATTTCATTGCATAACCACTGTTTCTGGGAACTGCTGTACATCAGCGTGTGTCAGCTTCTGGCACCTGAGAACAGGTATTCCAGCACAGGATGATTCGACTTTATTCCACAATTCTTGTGCATTTCTTGGTTTTGCTTAATAATAAGCATTTTTTCATGTCACCCCTCAAGCCACCCCTGTGTTAGTGGTAATCCAATACAAAATTACTACTATTTTAATATACCAACATAGCTACCTTCTGGTATCTCTCATGCTCTTATTTCATTAACCACCTAGCCGGTAAACCCTACCTTGGTTCGGGTCTATCGATTTTGCAAAAATCGATAAACCCGAACTTTTCTCACCGTATAAATCCCAATCACTTTCCTGGTCCCCGCTGCGATGATCCAGCGTCGATCGAAAAAAAAAAATACTCACCTTCTCCCCGCAGCTCCTCCGGACACGTCTTCTGTCTTCATCCGGCGAGTTCAGTGATGATCACCGGGGTTTCCGGGTGACGTCGCTGCATGCGTCGGTGCGGGCGGGAGGCATGGCGGGAAATTCAAAATTTTGTATTGAGTTCCTTCGCATTGAACTCAATACAAAAAAGCTGTATTGAGTCCAATACAAAGAAATCCTTATATAATATATATATAATTGTATTATATATGTTCGGACATATTTCTGTAAGTTACAGGTCTATTTTAAAAAAAAAAAATTCATGAAAAACAGTGTACCGCTTTTGGTACAGAAATCTAGACCTCAGTGTAATGCCCAGGTGGTTAAAAAAAAAAAAATGTTCATGCCAGTGGACAATTTGTACCCTCTCGTACCTAGGACTGTAGCTCTATTTGATTTAAAACACACTTGACTTTGAATCTTAGTCCTGTTAGTGCATCCATGCAAATATAGTGCCAGCGTCCAGTTTTACCCTTCCTAATTGAAAGGCTATAGTGCAATTTGTTTTTTTAGGAATTCCTCTCCCTTTGTCATCAAATTGAGGTGCAGCTGGACAATTTATAACTGTAGTTTTTTTATTTTTTGTTTTTTTTTAATTGAAGGACACTTGCGTGTAGCCCTGACAGTAAACTCCGCCGCCCATAGATAATTTTGAGCTTCTACCGCTTTTTTTTTAAAGCTATATCAGGATGCTAGGTGCGGAGAATATGGGGTGTTGATATGATGAGTTTATGGTGCACAATGTTCTTTGATTTTTGTTTTTAGCTTTAGCTTTTAGCTTAAATTGAAGTGAGGTGCTATGAAAAATACTTGTAAATGAATTGCTTTTTAATAATGTAAAGACTATGCCAATATCTCTCCTGTTACCCATACTGTAATAAGACATACCTTAATAAAATCAGTGCCATTTTCCATTGTCAGAGAACACTGAGAGAGGTTGGCAAGGTATGGGGGGAGCATCAATATCTTGCTATAGGCTTCTATGATTCATAATTAAGCCCCTGTAGGTAAACTATAATCTATAGTTTACTTGATATGCTTTTATTAAAATTTTTATTATTTATTTGTGGAGTTTGTCACATAAATACAAACTGTATTAGACATACATAAATCATAAAATGTAAAAAATGATTCCTTACAATATAAAGAATACTTGGAAAATGACATAACACAAAATATTTCTGTAAATAGATTCTCAATATATTATTTTATAAAGATTGTCAAAATCTAAATAAATTTTGAATTATATGACATTTTTCCTAGAACCTTTTTTTTTTCAAACTGTACATATTTTTAAGCTTCAACAATATACAACTGTGATCCAAAACACCTGATCCTTGCTCTGTAATAAAAAAAACTTTATTAATAGTACCAATATGTGTTGTAGACTATTGCTTTTTTTTTTTTAATCAGCGTCTTTTGTGAGCACTGTTGAGCTATCTTACACTTTGGAGTGTTAAACTTTAGCAATTAAATCTTTGTTACCTGGGGTAGTTGGTTGGCTAGGGTAGTTGACCGATTTTATATTAGCATGTTCATTTATATTAATTTTTAGTAAAAAATTTATAAGGAGTTATAATAACCATGAGATTATTTTCTTCCACACTCTATTTCCCAATAAATAGGTTCACTGCTAGTCTGATTTGAAAAATTGAAAAAGCCTAAAATTGACCCTGTTGTAGTGTGGGTCTGGGGCACTTTCAAAATCCTGAGAATAAATTAGAAGTAAGCTTGTAAAACACTGCTAATCAGCAAATGCGTCTGCGACAATATTGATTGATGGAAACCTTGAAAGGCATTGAATGTAAAAATAGAATTACTTCTTGCATCTTGCAGTAAACACTGACAATTTAGCAAATTAGTTTACATGACTATGGAGTGATGAGCATCTTCAAGAGATATCCAAAAAGGGGTTTTTGCCTTTAAAAAGGGTTATAGCTTTGTTCTGAAATGGTTTTATGTTGTGTTTTATTTAATGGCTAGAATTTAGGAGAATAGGCATTCTAATATACTGTGCCAATATTCACTCTGATCAAATACTTGATCCAAACTGTCAAAACATTATGAATATGAAATTCAGAATAATCAATATGATCCAATGCAAACAGAGTTTTACACATCTGTTTCGGCTCAGTTGGTTGTATCAAATATTTCATAGACATTTTATACTGGAGATTTGTTGTTTTGATGTTTTCAGCATAAAAAATTCAATAAAACTAAAAAAAATTAAAAAAAATTAAAAAGCATAACCAATGGTATTTTCATTACTATCATTGCTAATATAAAATATTGATATATTTTTTTAGAGAACCATTTAAAAAACAGGAAGCACATATGGACCCCAGGCAAAAAAAAAAGTGTCACAATAGAAAAAGTGTGCCTACGAAAGCTTCCAAGTAAAGGAAACATTATTTACAATGCAATGATAATGCAATGCAATGCAAGGGTGCCCAATCTATGGCCCGTGGGCCATATTTGACCCGTGGAGCTGCCAGATACGGCCCTCTCCTCATTCCCTCTCTGCTCTTCGTCTTAAGGGAGATGATTCTCTTGGCCTGGTTTCTGAAAGCTCTTCAAGGATGGAGAGAATAAATTTTCAGAAGTGAAGCTGGGTGATCCAGAAAACATGGAATGGATTTTTTTAAAATCATTTGCTATTTGTAGCACATGTTTTGAATCCTAGACCAGATCTATTCCAGGTTTGCTGTATCACCCACCTTCACTGATGAAGTTTATTCTCTCCAGCCTTGGAGAGCTTTCCTAAATCAGGGCGAATATGAGATCGTGCTACCAGGAGAGGGAGCTTCCTGAGCATGCTCAGTGTTAGCTCCCTGGGAGTAGGCGTGTATTATCCATGTCAGGAATCAGCTGTGTCTGCTCCCCACCCACCTTGTACTGTGAGATAATCCCACCCCTCGTGCAGCAGCAGCAGCAGCATGAATGTTGTGACATTATCCTCATGTATAAACCTTCTTTACTCCTGCACAATTCTCAATGAAATGTGGAATTTTCAGGGGACCCTCAGATCTGCCAATAAATTTCTGCCCCCTAAACATATCAAGATTAATATCTGTCACATGAATTGCATTTCTCTAGCAGTATCCACTGCAGTGATTTAGGGGTACAAAGACAAATAATGGGCCCCTATAACTGACAAGATGCATTGTATGGTGTAGAATTTGCTCTTTGGTACAGGAATGGTGAGCAGGGAGCAATATATGACTGGCCATATAATAACTTGTTTTCTACCCTTCAATAATAAAATGAGCATCAAATGGTGAGTGCATACATTTCTGATTTGTCATTTCTTTTATTTGGTGCATGTACGTTACGGTAACTAGAAAAAATTCAATTTGATTCCATTTTAAATTAAAACTATTCTAAATTTGAGCATCTTTAATATTTGTTTGCATTGTGACATGCAAGTTTTTTCTAAATGCCCCCAGATGAAAAAGGTTGGGCACCACTGCATTAAAGGATTCACCACTCTCAACAGTGAGTTAAAGATCTTTTTAATGAAGTTTGCACGGTAGAAAGGACACCTTTTATTAACAGAGGTAAACGAGGTAATGCCTCATTGCTAATGGGCTGGTTATAAAGTTATTGCTTTGTGATTTCTTATCACCTTGGACATTGAGTTTTTCAAGAATCATATGCAGAACCATAGGTCTTACTCAACAAAGGGTGTGTTGTATATCTGCAAGACCACCTTGAACTGAGGACCTCGGTAGCTATAGGCACGATAGAAAAATGCATCCTCTTTCAGCTGTTCAGCTCACTCTGCATAAATAGGTCAGAAAGGTACAAAGTGTACCAGCTCACCAATGTTTCAACCTAAACTTTTTGTAATCTGGAAGTCCAAAAAGCAATCAGCACATTCAATATTGTAAATAAAAGTTATCCAAGGCACTTTCAAAACATTAAAAACTCAAAAATGCCCAAAACAAAAAAAAAAATACACTTACCTTCAATCCCGCAGAGCAGTCGATCAGTTTGGATAAAGGTTGTTGCCTTTATCAACAACTCTAATAAATTTCAATGACATTGTGAAATTGCAATGAATGAATGCACCAGCAAATGAAAAACTCTTTATTTTACTCCTCTCTCACAGACACATCAGTGTCATTGGACACATTTGTATCTTTAGTGTAGAAACCATCTGATCAACTAACCAACTGAAGGTTCCATTATCAACTACTGAATTGATTCCAGGCCTATACTTTTGCGATCTATTTAGATAGGCTTCTGGCTCACAGCTTATATTACCAATACTGGAAGTACTCATCAAGTTTTGGACTCAAAAAAGTCAGTTTTATACCTAAACTGGGCATCTTGCACTGTTGTACAGGCTCCTATCCAGAACTGAAGTTTCTTATTCTGAATTTACTGCGCATTGTAAGTCTCTTTCAGTCTGTATTAGAAGCTGCAGCATGTCAGATAATGCCTGCCACATTTCATGACTGATAAACATAAGTATTATTTACCCCTTACCTCCCTAGCCTGACTTTTCCTAACCCATCCTTTTTACTTGTGGGATTTCATTGTTTTCAATTACACTGGTCAACAAATATTTTCTTGCCAAACAGAATACAGTCATTTTAGGTTAAATTTGATGCACAGATTCCAAATATGATATTGGTTTTGCTGGATTGGCTGTAGTTTTTGAAAAAATGACCTCAATAATAACCTCATAGAAAACTAATAAAACATGAAAATAAACTAGATAGGCCATCGTATACAAAAAATACATTTTTGAAATACTTAAAAGTCAATATATTCTATATTCAGTATATTTACACAACTAATCACAAAGAAGTCATTGAGAAACTCTGTATGATTTTCTTTTATGCTGATGATCAGTTTAATCACATTGAAGGCTCCAGCAGTAGTCTGCCATCATGTGTCTATCCCATCTGCCCTGATACCTTTCTTCCATCACCTTTACATCTTGATGGAACCTCTCCCCTTGTTCCTCACTGAAATCGCCAAGGTTTTCTGGACATTTTTGCAAATGCCTATGGATATAGTGTACCTTTATGCTTATAGTAGTACCCAAATTTTTAAAGTTTAAGAGCAAGTTTTATACCAGTTCTTCAAGTTTTGTGCTTTATGGTTACCCAAGAAGTTCCTGACAACCATGACGTAGCTGTGCCAGGCAGAAGCTTCAGTATCAGTCATGTACCTTGTGAAATTTGAATCATTTATCAGTTTCCGAATCTGGGGTCCATCAAAGATTCCTGCTTTTATTTTTTCAGTACTCAATCCATGGAGGAATCTACAAATTTATTTGAAGCAATCACTTTCCTTGTTCCGAGCTCTAACAAATTGCTTCATTAATCCCAACTTTATGTGTAGTGGAGGGAGAATGATTTTTTCTTTGTTAACCAATGGCTTGTTAATGATGTTAGCCGCAACTTTTTTCATGTTTTCCCTTGGAGGCCATGTCACTTTTTTCCAGTGATCCTGCTTTGCTCTACTATCCCACAGGCAGATGAAACATGGGTACTTTGTGTATCAACTTTGCTGTCCAAGTAAGAAGTTCACCATTTTTAAATCAACACATATGGACCATTGAAGTTCATGATAGCAAAGCTTTTGTAAGACCATTCTGATATTTTCATATTCTTCTTTAAGTTTTGTTGAGTGGCCAATGGAAATTAAGGCATAGCAGTTGCCATTATGCAGTAAAACAGATTTCAAACTTCGAATGGAATTGTATTTGAAAAGCCGCCAGTCACTTCTACTGCTAACTCCTGGATTACACTCCACCCTACTTATATCCTCCATGTCAGATACAGGAAAATCAGGGAGTATACTGAACACTGGTATGGGAACATCAGCACCATGCGACACAGGTCGTCTTGCTGATTCCAAATCAGGCTACTCCCACTTGTTTTTCTTTTAAACCTTTTATGTTTACAGCACAAAAATAACAATCATTATGATGATTTTTAGGCTCTCCCCACACCAAATTTCACTTTTTTCAGTTTTCCATTTTTCCACTTACCTAGGCACTCTACACAAGTTTTACATACCATATGGGGAGCCCAATACTTATCTTGGTCCCCCAGTTTAATACCAAAATATGCAAGATATGCTTGTTTCACAAATTCTGTAATGTTTCTTCTCTGTTTTTGCTAAGAATATTCACCACAAATGTAGAAAAATACATTAGGGTCATTTAAACTCATATTCTGTAAAAAAAAGAAAATGTATGAAAAAAGAAAACAAAAGAAAGTTTCATGAAAGTAATGATACATTTAATATATAAAATGCAAAACATCAGTGTTAATATAGATAGATAATAATATTCTGTGTTAACACTTGTTGTTGGTAAAGTCGTCCATTCCGACTCCTTAATCACATGAACTAGAGCCAATTCAATGAAACTGATATCAGTTCTGGATTCAGCAGACCTGAAATACACTAAATTTTTTAAAAAATCTTTGGCAAGTGAAAACATTTTTTTTGTTGAGCTGTGTTATCAAATGTCAGCATCACACGTGAGCAATAATAAAGCTATTTTCAGCACCTTTCCACTATGCTATGATTCACCTGCATTGCAAAGAGAAGCACGGAGACCCAGTGATAATCGTAATGTGTCTAAAATAAAGTATAAATGAAACATTTTTTTTTTCTTTAAACAGCGGCATGTTGATTTACAGTGATGCAGTGTGAAACATCCAACATTTAGTTCAGTTAGAAGACCCTGTTAGAACTAACCAAACTTAGCTCTTGTTAATGTATGTAGTAGACAGCGCTGTGTATATTTATTTGTTTTCAGTGGTACTGCCCTTGACACCACCAGTCAATAAGAATGCTTTTGATGGTGATGGTGAGCTTCCCCATTGTCTAGTGTTGTTAACGGTGATCCTGTCCTCTGATGACAAGCCAATGAAAACTCACAGTTGTTTTAATTGACAATGGGAGTTTCCTAAAAATGGAAATGGTGGTACAAAAATGTACACAGTGGGCCTGTTTTATGAAAGCTTTCCAAAAATAGAGAACATAGACTATCTTTGGTAAACCTGGGTAATCCAGGAATTATGTTTAAGGACTCCAAAATGTAGTTTAGTTTGCCAACATAGATGAGCCAATTTCTAGCTGAATTTTCAAACAACAGTTTATTTTATCTTCAAGGTAAAGCACCTTCAGTTTTGACACCACTGGGAGAACACAGGCTTGTCTCCTCTGTGTTACTATAAATGATTGGTAAATCTATATATTTACAATAATTCCATCTTTTTAATTGGATTTTTTCATTTACTTGACATTTTAACTCATAATAATCTAATCTCATACAGTGCAAATTATGCTTTTGTAACTTTCCAGCTGATTTAATTAGTTTTTGTTTTGTGACTATGTTTTGTGTATATTTCCTAAATAAGGATTGAGTAAATCTCCAAAGAGTTTACTGTTGCTGCAGGCAGGGTAACTTGCATTCTTTCCATTCCAGCATTTCTTGGTGAAGTAGCACAATAACTGTCTTTGTAGTGACAAACAAATGCAATTAGCAACCTTAATGATTTGTTTCACAAATAATGGATTAAAGATCATCTGGCAAAACTTAATTGGGCTTGTCAGTGCAACTGCCCTCTGCAGATGTTACTTGGTGTATCAAGGAAAATATAAAACATGATCTATACAATATAATTTTTTTTTATGTGTGCAACTAAAAATTAGGCAAATATAGATATAGATGAACCAAAGCCTTAAAGGAAAAACGCACCTCTGTGTCTAGTGATATGTTATATACTTATGGTTAATGGTGCTGTGTATATGATCATAGCCATTCACACTTGACTTTACCGCTACATCACATATTTACCCCTACATTGCTGCAAACTATATGTATTTATGAAATGGATGTTACTGACATTGACAAGAAATAGCTGTTCAGGTGAAGTTAAGTGAACACTGTAGTCATAATAATTTCTTGAGATGCAGCAATGATCGCCAAAGTTCTCATTTTCCCAAAAGTCCATCTAACATACTCAAAATTAAAAATTTGGTTTTGATTTGACCAGTTTCTCTTATATATATTTATATATATATATATATATATATATAAAACTGGCTTTACCTAACGGTTTACATGCTAGAGACATCTATCTAAAAACACAAAGATTTTAATAGTGACACAGTGGCAAAACATTGGGATATTGATATCAAAGCTACAGGTTTTCATGATCTTCTAAACAGTAGTGACTGTAATCAAATACAATATCTGGACAACCAAAAATCAGTTGTTGCAACCAGTGGGCAAACATGCGCAGTGATTATATTATAAGGGCAGCAAACAGCAATTGTGACAAAATGTGGGCAACACATGATAAAATGCACAGACAATAAAAACTGGCAATCATTGCAATACCTGGACAATCATAACAATATTTAGCAAATAGAACCTATCCTTTAAATACTTTCCTTTTTTAAATATATTTTTATATATTCACTTTCTTTGAGATTTAACCTAAACCTAATAACAGGTCCATAAGTCTGGTTTGCAAAAAGCACAGTGTGACTCCGGTACCCGACTATGAGGACATGATCAGGCAACGTAGGAGATGTGCAGTGGTCCAGACTAGATGAGTAAACTACTAATGTTATCCAGCCTCTGCTTCCTATTTCAAACTTTGATTATATCTTAATCTTGAACTTACAAGTTTCAGTTTGATTGGTAGCTAAGACAAACTTTAGATTATTGACATTTTTACACCAGACTTTCTGTAAGGTAGCAAAAAACTGCAGGTGGGTTAGGGAATTTCAATCCTTCATCCCAAGGGTTCTCAGATCATCAGATTACTGACAAACAAAAGAAAATAAATCCAACTTGTCCTAACTCTTTTCATGGTCCAGAGCTGTTTCCAACCTTGTTGGTCCAGTGACAGCAATTCTCTTTTGGTTGCCCTGAAAGCAACAAACACAAAGTCTGAGCATTTGTCTTTCACTGAAAATTAATGTTGTTACATTGTATATTGTATGACTCTGCGTTTGAATGGGAGCAATGTACAAAATGTATATGCTTTACATACTGTTAGTATGGTTAGATTGTTTGATAAGGGAATTCCTTAAAACAAATTGTGTTCTATTATGGTAAATAGTGCAATATCTGTGGACTAAGCCCTTACATTAAAATATTTTATCCATCTGTTCCTCAGTCCACTGACAGTCCTCCAAATAAAGTTAAGTATTTGTGCTTTGTATGATTTAATGGCCAGACATTCCCTGTCCAAGGTACTGAGCAGTTAAAGATTGAAACTGAACGTTTGCCTAACCCAAGGGGTTCATTCATGAAAACTTGAGAAAATACATTATTGTCCATAGTGCTAAACCAGAATGTATGTTATATTTTTCCATAATAAAAAAGAAACATGATTGGTTGCAATTGGTAACAAGCGTTGTGATAATGGCCTTTTTTACATCTTCATTAAATCAGCTCCAAAAAGATCATTATGTAAGGACAGCAGTGATTCCGGACAGCTGTGATAATTACTGGCACAGATTAACTTGTGTGTGGTAAAACAAGTCAGTATATAATTAAAATGTGTACTACTATTGACCCCTGAGGACCAAGGCTGGAAAACACTGTTTACAGTATTCCAATCATTAGCGTGAAACAAAAACTATCTCAATTGAACAACATAGACAATACAAACACAAGCACATCTATGATCTAATAAAGTATAGTTTTATTAGATATACATTTTTGGCATACCTGGAAGTATATGGACACATGATTAGTACAATCATTCTTTATAGTTGCACCAAGAAAACACAACTAAAAAAAAAATGATGACAAAATGATACTAATGTTAAACAGCCAAGCACTTATATTTTAAAGCATGTACTATGTCTAATTACCCATATTTATTCTAACATTTTTAAATTATACAATATGTGAATACTTATGTAGAAGTGCCACCTATATGATATTTGCTATCAAAATATTCAATAGTATTTCAAAATATCAAAGTTGCATTTATTATTGAATGTTACCGTTTTGAATGTAGAATGTAGCAAAAAAAAAAAAATGGCTTTAAAACTGTATCATCAGCTTCTGGGATCCAATAATAATAGCAAATCTATTATGTTTAAAAAGAAAAGAAAACTTTTCAAAAATGTATTTAATACCCTTTAAAGGTATACAAATAACTTACTGGGAACCAAGAAGCTTCTTTTTAATTAATTTTCTAATTAAATTAAAAAAAAAAGTTGCTTGGTTCTCAGTAAGTTATTTATATGCTTTTAAAGTCCCTGGTATTTTTGAAAAAGTTTTCTTTTCTTTCTCAACAGAATGCAACAATGAGATAGGGCATTTATTCATAAGTGTTTGATAAAGTAGAATACACACAATAAATTTAATCTAAAACAATAGCAAATTATTTGGAACTCTGAAAGTGAATGAGCTTCAACAGTAAAGTACTTAGGTCATTAGGTACTTCTAAAACATATGTATTGGAAAAGATGTCTATCTCTTATCTTAAGTGTATGAGTTTCCTCTAGTGAGAATGGTTTGCTTATCACAATAGACTTAACATCTGGATATTACAATAAGCCAATTCATCATGAACAAGAAATGCACTGCTTATGTTACACCTGGTATATTGTTTGAGTGCAACACAATGGCATTGGAGCAACTTTTACTCAAATGTTTTTGTAGATCTCTGAGATCAAATTACTTGAGTGCAGTACACCATTTAGATAATCTTTGAGTAGAAGGAAGTAATGGACATTGAGAGACATATAGTCCTAAATGGCTTTTATTCAACTATGTGATCACATTTTACTGTGTTGAATGGGGGTAATTTGGGCAATTAAAACATGTGGCAAAAGAAGGAATGTTTTTGACAATGTTTTGTAAAATAGAACCTATACAATCTAATATATTGGCATTATCACTAATTAGACTATTATCTAATCCTACCATTTAGCATGCCAATACAATATTTGCATCATATATGGCATGAGCAAGAACTGTTGTTCATATCACATTTAACTTAATGTAAGGAGTTATTAAGAAGGAGACAATAGGAGAGATGAGTCAATATTCTTGCTACTTTAGTTTGCCATTCAATCACCTGTTTATCCTTAATCTTTTATTTTTATTTTTTTTTGAAACACATGTTTGAGATGCTGAAACACCTACTAAATATTTCTTTCTTTCACTCACATAAATAAATGTCAGATATAAAAAAAAAATATTAGGACTTCTCACAGTCACCAAACTCAGAAGTCAAAGTGTAGGAAGCTATTTGGCAGAAGTTTGAGTGTAATCCAGTGTTTTCTTGAACTTATTTCTGGTTCTAGATCTGTTGACATAAACATAATGGTTGAGTTCAGGTGAAATCTAAACACCGCTGAAATTCTGGTGGCTGGTATGATGTACCGAGTTACTCATGAGTTACTACTGCAATAAAATGTAAGTATTGCCATAAAAAATGTCAAATGCCTCATGAACATTTAAATTCAAACTTTTGTAAAACTAAATTGGAATTCTACCATTTTTTCCAAATATAAATTAATGGACAGATATTTGTTATGGGTTATGCAGACACATTAAACGCAAGTGTGACTAGGATATGGACATACTTAACATTTTTCCCAATAATCAGCATAAAAAGTTTAAAACAAGCCCTCACTACAGTCTGTAGTCAGCTGCAGTCATATTGGAGTAATTCATTCACTTGCAACGTCGGACTACTTGTTCTGAGAGAGTAGTTATTTAGCTAGAAGAAAGCCTGCAGAAATGAGTAATGGAGAAAATAAAGTTATTTTTTATACTACCCCAAATCTAAAAATGCGTTTAACCCCTGCAGAACGAGGCGTCTTTTAGCATAGATCTTTCCTGAAATCAGATTAAAATATGTCTGTAAGCCATTTATGGTATTCACTAGTTATTCATATTGTGTTGTTTCACTTCTCTCTGACTATGGTCATTACAGCCAGTTTGCTGTTAGCAATCAGGTGCTTGGGAAATATTTTAATCCTATCCCCTTAATCTGACCTTCTTAAACTCAAAGTTGGGCTGTAAAATGCTGAAAGGTCCTCAGCTCCTAATCCTACTAACCTATGTACTCGAATCTGATCCTATTTACCTGTTGCTGACCTGGCTTGTCTTCTGACCATGGCTGCAAGATGTGTATCCAGGAGCTACAGGATTCACGTATACACAGATGGGATCAAAACAAAACACAGGTACTGACAGAGGTTGATGTTATAGTTAGTAGAAGCTCTCAAAAATGTCTCTAAAACAAAGTAGAAGATCTCAAAATTGTTCACCAGCAATGCCTGGAGAAAGAGAAGATCCGAACAGTAACAAACACAGAAACATAGGGTACTCCAAGCTAGAATAAACAGTACACTCCAAATCCATTTATCCCAGGTGCTGGTTTGGCACATCTGCATAACAGAAAAACTTCACCACATTTGAGAACACATACCAGATTTGGTATAGGCAAGAATCTAGCTGACAGAGCTTGGCCATCTGGAACATGTTTTGGGTGTACAAGCACTTAGTTCAGTTCAAGCAGTTCAGAGCAGAATGGTAAGTGTGACATCCCAGAGCAGAAAAAGTAGTGTTTGTATACTGGTAGTGTACTACAGGGAGGGTTATTTGTAAAGCCAGATTAGTGTGATGAGGAACTTAGTAGAAGTAATATCTTACTTTGCTGGGACCCTTTATTCCAGAAACTACCAGCTCAAATCCCTAGATGCTAAAATCTACCATATAATTTAAGAAGCAGGCATGCATTGCCACTTTGTTGAGTTTCTAAGGTTAAGTACAGATGTGTAGAATTTTATTATAAATAATGAACAAAAAACAAAAAGATTCATTGAAGAGAATTGGCTTCATTACAGAAATTCTCACAGATATTCTGTTTCCTTTGCTTCATCTATGACAACGTCCTAAAAGAAATAAATGGGCCGACTTTCCTTTTTCTACCTCATTGTGGTTGCAGGTGTCCTGCTTCCATCTGAAAGAATTCAATGCCATACTTATTTATCCCTTTGTCATGAATAGTTGTGGAATAGTTGTCTCTTTGACTTGGCTAAAGTCCCCATTACTGCAAAGTAATATCCTTATACCAAAATAAAATTCCCTTATACCACAATTTTCCCTTTAGACTTTTACTATAGGTGATAATGAAAATCCAAACTAGGTTGTTTATAGCATGTTTACAGTTTCCAAAAAAAATGTTATATTAATACTATTTATATGTATACAGGGTTTTATATGAGTAAAACACAATATTGTTTTGTATTTATATACCATGCCCAGCTGCACACAAAATAGACAGGTTTAAAACATTATTAAATAATCCCTAATGAGTAATAGAAATCTCACCGCCAAACCTGAAAATAGAGAGAGCACATATGCTGACCAAACCTCCTCCTTTTCCCAAATCCAATATGAAGAAAATGTATCTGCAAAAACACAAAAGTTACAATTATACTTGCTCTGTACACATAATTTGCTATTTTAGTGAAAGGTCTGCTTTAAATGATTTATCTGCTTTGCAGAGATAGTTGGTCCTTAAAAATGAATGTTTTAGTCCCCTTGTGGCTCTTCAAACCTCATCTATCAGGTAATTATTAAAATCATTTAGAAAAGTAGGAAATAGTTTAATGATACAAATTAAGCAAATATGTGACCTATATAGTTCTTAATCAGAGACTGGATGCCAATATCTTAACGTTATCAGTCACCTACAGTAGGTCATACTAGATTCAACTCATTTACAGTATAACTCTAACCCCCCTCCACTTCTTAAAGTGTATTTTAATGAGTAAAGTTGAAAATATCATATGCCTGTCATAGCCCATATGCCATATGCACTATTACTAAACTAAATTATACAAAGGTTTAGCTTGGATACTCACAAATCACAACAGCACACCATTAAATGGTAATGACAATTGTTTTTTTAATTGCAAGCTCACCTAATATTGTACTAAAGATGTGTTTGTTGTAGTTAGGGCCTCATATATGCTTCCAATGAGGTGTTGTGCATGAACTATTTGCTTGCATATCTATGAGAGTGCAAGGGTAGTTTTGGGACCAGTTTACTGCAGAACACCTTGTTATAGTAAACTAGTTTAAAATAAATACAATTCTCCATTTTAAAGTAAACATTAGTAGTGATAGATAGACATTATTGAGAATATCCTAAATTCTTTTGGTTACCAACCCTTTATGCCCATTAAAGTATAAATAGACATAAAAGAGAAAGAAAACAGTTTTTGTTTTTTTGTATTTTTTTGTGGTGGTGGTGGGGGGGGGGGGACGCTTGTATTGCTGCTTTACATCATAAATACAAGTAAGTACAAATCTGGTTCTAAAACCCGTTAAATAATATCATGGGATATGGACCTCTTTTTCATAGACAGAAACCAAATTACTACTTACGTTTCTTTACATCATAAATATAAATAAGTACAAATTTGATCCAAAACCTATTTAATACATCATGGGAAATGGACCTCCAGTAGCTTTTCTATATTGCCTTATATGTGTAGTAAAGGATGTCTTGTTTCCAAATGCGTTTCCCCATTTGGCTTCTTCAGGGGTGTGCAGAAGTTGTTATAACAATATAGATAGTTCTGGATTTCTCCCTAAAAGAAGAGCTAGTCTTATGAGGAAGAAAAGACACTTCTCAACGTTGTTTTTTAAAAAGGTAAATTATGAAAGTATGTTGTATCCTATTTAATAAAAGCTATCAAAGATTTATGATAATTTGAAGTATTATGATAATCTTACCTTATCTGCTGTCCAAAGGAAACATTTTTTTGCTGGATAATTTATAGTTCCTCAGGAGGCTGTTAGATTCAAATTCCTCTCTTTGGTCATGAAGGCATTTTTAAATTTGTGGAGAATTGCGACCAGAGTTCTTTTACATAAAAATCCATAACTTTATATTTTGTTTTATGGTGTTCTGCACACCCCTGGAGTGGCAAAACACGTCAAAAACAGACATTCTTTTCTACGTATATAACACAATATAGAAACACTACTGTCTAATCTGGGGGTCCATTTCCAATGATGTATTAAATAGGTTTTGGACCAAACGTGCCTGTTTGTATTTATGATGTAAGGAAACATTAGTAGTAATTTGGTATCTGTCTATGAAAAAGGTTGTGCACATCAATTTGCATGTGCAGAGGGTAATACGAGTTTGTTTTAAAGGTGCCTCCCTTATTTTAATTTTCTTAAAGCCAAAGTTTCAGTAAAAAAAAAAAAACTAAAAAAAAACACTTACCTCATAGGTGAAAATTCATTGATCCCTCCACGATTCTGGTATAGTCGTTCCTGCACCATACAATCTTCCTTCTTCTTTCCAGCACAGCTGGAAATCGAATGCTGAAATCATCTTCTGACTTTTTCCGCCTTCCTAAAATGTTTTTAAAAAATGGGCATGTTCAGTGAGATCGGCATGCATGCGCAGAAGGAGCAGTCTGCAGCCACCTGATGTACATGTTCCAGGAAAGATACCCTTTTACTGAATGTATAAAAAATTGGTCATAGGGCCCCTTTAAAACAAGCACAATTTTTTTTGTGTGCAAGATATGTTGTGTGAGATATCCCTTATATTTATTATTAAGGAATTACCTAACCTCAGTGCAGTCCCGAAGAGCCACATGACAGGCAGCGCTACTATACATTAACCTGTAACTGTAAAAGAATTATTCATCAGGAGCACATATAAAATGGTAAAAAGTTATTTATTGGAATCCCCACTAGGTATATATTTTGGTTTTAAAAGTCTTTTCATATGTATTCCAGAATATTGCACTATGCTAGAGGGATGCCATATGTGCCACTCTGCTCCACTATATACTGCATTTTACTTTCGTGGTCCTCTGAAAATTGAAAAGTATTCAGGATCATGAAATGCCAGTCAATTTTTTATACATGTAAATATATATATATATATATATATATATATATATATATATATATATATATATATATTTATAGTAGTTGTTAAGGTATATACAACATGGTTTCTTAGTATATAATGTTGTTCTGGTTCAAGTGTGTTTAAATGTGTGGGGTTAAATGAATGTGTTATCTACAAAAATCAACAAGAGAGATCTTTGTGATACTCCACTGATTGGCAAATGTGTACATTTTATGGTAATTGTGCTAATCCTTTATTATGAAACTTAGGGAACAACTCAGTAATTAAAAAAAGTGTATCAGCAGGTAAGCGTGGGGGCAAGTTTTTTCCCACTTGAGATTTGTGCACCCTAGACACTGCCCTAGTTAAAGCCTGTCTATCATCTGAATGATTGTGACAAATGCCATCCACCCACTAACCCCTGCAGCTAAAGAACACTCTCCTGAACAGTCTGCATTTCTGTACAAATGTTATACATTCAGGAAAAATCCGCTTGGCATGTCTTTACTGTGGACAGAAGTTGTCCACCCACTACAATAACAAAGAACTTCCTTTGCAAAAGAAACTGAACAATTTGTAAAACATTACATGGACAGTTTTGCATGTGTCAGCTGATCTTTGGTGCTTTATTCCAGTATTTGAACATATTATACATCTGGGAAATTACCCTAAATCTGGAAATAAAGTGAACATAATTTACAGGCACATGCTTTGAAAAAAATGTCATAAATCATACAGCAAAAATAATCACAATTAGTGTTCTATTAACAGGGCTTATTTGAGTACATCTGAGTACAAGTAAGTATAAAAATATTTGCTCAGAATATTTATAACAGCAAGGGGCATGTTACCTGGTGTTCTTTGACACACAAATCCTATTCACAGTAAAAATTAACTTCCATAACATAGATTTTTGTCATCCGCAGCCAGGGTTCTCTTTACTAGGTTTCCAAAGTGAGCATAATAAAGGTACTTGACATAATTAGCCTATATAAAAATAGTCAACCGAACAAAAGTAATTAAGCCTTCCCTTAAACCTAAGAGCTTTTTTATGTTATGCAAACAAATAGGATGATTAATAAAATGAAAATAATTGCATAGTATACCTTGTAAATTCTCCAGTATGCTAGAATGCATGATCAGCTCCAAGTTTAATATTTTTGGTTATGGTATCTGATGTGGTACAAGCAATATATGGTCCACTTTGTGGAGTAAATATTCACAGGTATAAAGCGTACCATCACATTACACATCTACAGCTAGACCTGGTAAAAAGTAATAGAAACTGAACTGTCAGTGACTTTTTATGAATATAATATGAGTAAGAAAAGATAATCAGTTGTAGAGAGAAACACTGCTGATAAGTTAAGGTTTGATGATGACAATATGTAACCAATTATGGTCTTAAAGAAGCGTTATTAAATACATGGGGGATGCTGATGACATTGTTACACAGTAGGTTAGGTGGAAAAAAGACATAAGTTTATCAAGTTCAACCACTAGGGAAATAAACATATCCCAGATATAAAACCCTATAAGACATAGTTGGTCCAGAGGAAGGCAAAAAAGCCCTGGTACAATTTGCTTCAACAGGGGAAAAAAATCCTTCCTGATTCCACGAGGCAATCCAATGTTCCCTGGATCAACAGTCTCTTATCTTTACTTTAAATTCTTACTACTCAGTTATGGTCTGTGCTTCTAAAAAAACATCCAGCTTTTTCTAAAAGCAATCTATAGTTGTTGTTGAAACTACTTCCTGAGGGAGCCGATTCCACATTTTCACAGACCTTACAGTGAAGAATCCCTTCTTTATCCGGAGCTTAAACTTCTTTTCCTCCAGACACAAAGAGTGCCCTCCTGTTCTTTGTAATGAAAGTGAATAAAAATAAAATTAAATAAAGTGAATTAATAGGAAGAGAGTTCTGTATATGGACCATTTCTATATTTATACAGGGTGATCATATCCCCCCTTAAACGTCTCTTCTCAAGGGAGAATAGATTCATTTCAGCGAATCTCTCCTCATAGCTAAGCTCCTCAATTCCTTTTATTAGTGTAGTTGCCCTTCTCTGCACTCTTACTGATTCCGCAATTCCGCCTTTTTGTGAACTGGTGCCCAAAACGGGACTGCATATTCCAGATGTGGTCTGACCAATGCATTGTACAGGGGCAGGATTATGTCTCCATCTCTGCAGTCTATTCCTCTTTAAATACAAGAAAGTATTTTACTAGCTTTAGATATTGCAGCTTGGCATTGCATGCTGTTATTAAGTCTATGATCTACCAGAACCCCCAGATCCTTTTCTATTTCTGACTCAACCCAATTGTATTCCCCCTAGACAGTATGAAGCATGCATGTTGTTAGCTCCAAAGTGCATAATTTTACATTTATCTATATTAAATGTAATTTGCCACTTGGCTATCCAATCAAACGGTACATTTGTAGATTAAAGACATCTTATATGGACTTAATTCAAATTCATAGTTTGGTGTCATCTGCAAACACAGAAATGGTACTTTTAATCCCAAACTCTATCATTTATGAAGATGTTAAACACTAAAGGTCCCAACACTGAACCCTGGGGTACACCACTAATAACCTTAGGCCATTCAGAGTATGAATCATTAATTACAACTCTCTGGATGCTGTCTTTAAGCCAGTTCTCTATCCATTTACAGGTTGACTTTTCGAAACCCATTGACCCTAACTTGCATTTTAACCATCTGTAGAGTACAGTGTCAAATGCTTTAGCAAAGTCCAAGTACACTATATCAACTGCTATTCCACTGTCTACCTGTTTACTTACTTCCTCATAAAAGGAAAGTAAATTTGTTTGACAACTTTGGTTTTTTTAGGAGCCATGCTGACTATCACTTATAATATTATTTTCTAGCAGAAACTCCTCTATGTGGTTCTTTATCACTCTCTAGGACCTTTCCAACTATGTACGTTAAACTAATCGGTCTGTAGTTACCTGGTAATGACTTTGCTCCCTTTTTGAAGATTAGAACCACATTGGCCTTACACCAATCCATCGGTACCATGCCAGTGACTAAAGAGTCTCTAAAAATTAGAAATATTGGTTTTGAAATAACCAAGCTTAGCTTGAGGACACGTGGATGTAATCCATCAGGTTCTGGTGCTTTGTCAACCTTAATTGTTGCTGTTTCTCAATCATATCAATTTTGAGCCATTGTGACTCATTTAAGGCAGTGACATTGCTATTTTGAATTTGGACTTGAGCTCTGCTATTTTCCTTGGTGTACACAGTGCTAAAAAAAGTGTTTAGTAAATCTGCCTTCTCTTTATCCCCAGTTACCAACCCAGCGACATCCTTTAAGGGGCATACATGCTCAGATCTGATCTTTTTGCTATTATAATATCAAAATTAAATTGGGGGGTTTGCCTTACTTTCCTTTGCAATCTCTTTCATTTTGAAGTTTTTACATTTTATCTCTTTTTTACATCTTTTTTTAAATTCTTTATGGGTTTCAAATGATGAAGGTGATCCTTCATTTTTATATTTTTGGCATGCCCTTTTTTGTTCCTTATGGCTTTTTTAACATCGGCTGTGGGCAACATAGGTTTTAATTTTAGCCTCCTAAACTTATTACCTATTGAAATATACTTTTCAGTTTGCTTTTGTAGAACAGACTTAAAAGATTCACATTTCTGTTCTGTTCTGTGTTCTTTGCAGGAAAATATTTTCTCCCTGTCCAAGTCACAGAGAGTCGCCCCTAATAATAATAAATTTGCTCTCCTAAAATTAATGTTTTTATCTTTCCTGTTTTTTCTTCCTGTTTACAACTTACATTAAATGAAATCATATTGTGGTCACTGCTACCCAGATTCTCTTTTATTTGCACAGTTGTTATAAGCTCTGCATTGTTAGAAATAACTAGGTCCAGCAGAGTATCATATCTAGTCGGGGCATCTATAAACTGTACCATAAAATTATCTTGTATTAAATTCACAAATTCCCTCCCCTTTGCTGTTCCTGTAGTGTTATTACTCCAGTCAATGTCAGGGTAGTTGAAATCTCCCATGATTAAAACACTTCCATGTTTTGCTGCTTTTTCTATCTGTGCTAGTAGTTGATTCTCTATTTCTTCCTTAGCACTGGGGAGCCTATAGCAGACTCCAATAATTAATTGTGTGTTATTCAACCCCACATTCAACTCCACCCATAATGCCTCAAACTTACCGCTTGTTCCATCCGCAATTTCTTCTTTCCCATTCACTTTCAGATCACTTCTCACATACAGACAGACACCACCACCATTTCGTTTTACTCTGTCTTTATAAAAGAGAGTATAACCAGAAAGATTGACAGCCCAGCTGACAAGCTAGAACTATGGAAGGTAAACAATCAGTAAAGGCTCCCAGTAGAACTGTTGATGTACTCCATTTGGATAATCACCACACTGCTAAAACCAACTTGAATTTTTTTATTCTATGGTGAGATAGATTGGTTTTTTTTATGGTTTGAAGTGAAGAAAGAGTCAGTTTCTGGTGAGAAACATACAAAAATGTTGGGAGATCTGCAAGCAACACAGGGGAGCCTCTTGGATGTTATGTCAATGTGAAAACCTATTTAAAAATACATAAAAACAGATCAGGAATCTTGGTTTAAAACTTGGCACACAGATCTCTGTATCCCTGTATCTGGACTCTATTTATAAAACAGAGAATCTGGCATGTTCTGGTAGGAATCAAGTACTGCATTTAAAACACATGCACCTGAAAGACTCCAATCGGGAAATGTTTGAAGGAATGTCAGATTCCTTGTTTAATAAACAGAGCCCCTTAGGTTCATTATGGGCATTGAAGGAAATCTGGAAATGTACTGAATATTTATTTATAGATATTAACAAAGATGTTCAAGAATATTTACATGGAAGTTCAAAGGCTAGTGCTAAAACATTTAAAAAAAATTGCACACAAAAATGTTTTCTAAAACTTCATAGTAAGACCTAACATGTTTAAAATTGTAGTAGTTTAGTACAGTTAATCTCCTCATATAATGTTTCAACAGTTTTAAGGCCTTCTGTTTAGATGTGTCTACAAGCTAAGGCACAAAGTTAGAACCAAGACTTTGGAGACTAGTGAATGGATATGTAGTATAAAAAAGAAATATAAATGGACAAAATATTTGTTTTAGTTTCATATTGTAAATGCTATCAGTCTTTCCAAGGTAAAATATTATATATATATATATATATATATATATATATATATATATATATATATATATTTATATAAAAGCACGTGTAGGTTTGTGTGTGTATGCATATACACTTTTTTGTTATTTATATATTTATTATAAAACCTTGCTGCAAATTCTAAGTAGGAAACATGAACTATTTATTTTTAGTGTTTTTTTATAGTAGTAATGTGAGCGCAAAATGTTTCCATTGTTGGTTGTGAAAGGAAAAGCCAATCTGAGTTTCAATTTAGTTGGCTTTCTTCCATCTACAGCATTTTTTGCCTCTTGCTGCAACTTTCGTTTATAAAATGAAATCCAAACCAAATTATGAAAATACACAACGTGCTTTAAAAAATTGTATAAACTGAGAAAATACTAAAATAGCTTACTTGCCGCTGGAATGACAAAGAAGTATTATTCAACACAACAAATTCAGTTCAACAATACAAGATTTAAGGTTGTAATGAACATTCACCTTGCTCATATTTGTACCTTCCTGGGCATAACAGAAGATGCTTTGTTGATGCATTTGTCTTTTCAGTTTTGACCCCTTTGTCCACACAAAAGGCCAGTTATCTCATTAACCAATCTTTGTATTTTTATCAAGATCTAATTCTGAAGTGGGAGGACTATGCATTACACTCATTGTAATTGTTTGACAACCCGTTATTAAAGAAATTATACTGTGTCTGATAAGAAATTTGTCTCAAAACTTGTTGTGTAGTTTTAACTGCTCATGATGCAATGGTTGTTCCAGCCAAAAGGTACAGCCCAGGGGAAGGTATCTAAGGTATCTATGGTCCTTTAGAATTTTCTAAACCAAATTAAAATTATCTCTATCTGAACACAGGTGGGTCAACAAGTGGCAAAAAAAAACATTTGATTGATTTGCCAGTCCTTAAGCATTATTTGTCATTCCAATTTTTCCCCCTTTGGGCATTTAGGGTCAGGTTCTGGTGCAATATCCAGGGGACATCAACCCATATAAATATCCAAGGGCACATGGATGCTTTTGTTCATGAAAAATATATAAACACAATGTCAATGGAAGAGTCCTGTCCCTTTGCCAGGTTTTTTTTTAATAGATTTATTATTTTTTCCAAGCCAATTAACACCCCACATTTAGCTTCATATGTGTTAATCTAAAGAATCACTGGACATGTCAGACATTTATGGGAAACATCTTCGTAACATTAGAATAATCTTATTTTAATTAATTTTTTTTAGCTATGCTCCTAATTTATATATAAAATTCATCAATATATTTGACCAGTTGACCATATGGCAGTTCTTTCTTCTCTAATCTAAAAAAGATTTAGTACCATAATTAACTAATATGCATATGGGCATCATAGAAAATTTCTTTATCATCCTTTTAGCATAACAAAGTGCAGAAGATGCACTTGAGTTGGGTTATGAAACTGCAGCTTTCTTCAGAAATCCCTAAAGAAACAGGTAGTTTTGCAATCTTATGTTGCAGAAGATCAAATATATTTGCACAAGAAGCAAATTATATGCTTCACCTGTATTTATTGTAAATTTCTAGTAATTTGCAAAGTTTACCTTACTTCTTGTAACATTTTGTGTAACATGCCATGTTACCAGGTCTTTAAAAATGAAGCAACTATCAACTACTAAAGCAAATGTTCCTTTTTCACAATTGGAAAATCATCCTGAGAAATGTTGTACAGCTATTGCTGAAGTGAATCTACGTAAAAAGGAAAAGGCTGAGGGTAATAGGCAGTGCTAAAATGTAAAAAAGTTAAAAAAAAATAAAGTTTAGTTAAGTTGAGTTAAAGTAAAGATGATAGAACATGATTTAGCAACATAATTGAATTCTAGTTAGGTAGTGTCAATCCAATGCCAAAGAATCTCAAGTTTGTGGTAGAGAAGGTCTAACATTTATTGGCACTTTTACTTTTATGGTGGAACATTCTAAACTAATTTCTGACACAAATACCTAAAGTGTGTTCAGTCAACCCTGTACTACTAGCCAGCCTAGATGTACAAAGTAGCAGCATTCTGATGTTACTGGGAGGTAACAATGGTCTGTTGATAAGTCAAGTGGCAGCTAATTAGACCAAGTGTTTTTAAAAAGCAGGGTCCATGTTACCTGAATTGTTGCGGATCATCACCTGCGGCACTCTCCCTGTCACATGCTAAATGGGAAACACTTGTTCAGATGCTTGGAAGCTCACAGAAGCGTATCCGATGCACTGGTCTCACTAAAGCACATGTCAATCAAATGAAGAGGAAAGCAGCTGTATACATCTCTGACCACCTACTACTGAAATCACTTTTTTCTTCCCTGAAGGAACTCCAAGATAAAAATCAAGGAAATGTAATACAGAGGACCTAAAAGATAAACAGATGTGTATTTTACACTGAAAGATAACCCAGGTACCTTTGCACCTGCTTCAGGCACCAGTGTCAGGACTAGATGTGTTCATATTATAAAGAAAAGCTTTTATGGCATTTAGCAGAGCAGGCTTTAATTATGCTTCTTTTAGCTGAGATGTCAGGATAGTAAATGGGGAAAGGAACCAACTTGACCTCAGTTCCTTTATATTACCTTGACCCAACCTGAACTCCGAAATCTAAAAAGAGGAAAAAACACAAAACAGGATGCCCCCAAATCACATTAAATGCAATTTCTTTACCTTGTAAACATGCCACAATTGAACCTTATTTATTATGGCCTAGGGCATTTTATCGGAGACAAAAAAAAAATTGCATGCTGTGCGTAAAATGTATCTTCAAATGGTTCTACAAATATTCACTTTAAGAATTAAAAGCTATAAATCACACCTTCAAATACAATGATTGAACTCCCAAATCCATAATAGCAAAGCGTAATATAACCTTATCAATAAATGAATCATTTTATGTACATTTGTTTGCTTTTGCTTGGCTACTGATTGGTGTATAGTATGTGTAAGTAAAGTCAATAGATTATAGGTTTACACTGGGCAGTAGTTAATGGCGTCATAAAGTATCCTACCAATCTCTGCATAGTTTGCCAAACATTTGTCTGAAAAGGTAAAATTATCTATATATCTGTAGAAATCAATACGATCTGTCCAAAAAAATGTATCTCTGCGCTATCACAAAAAAAAGATTTCAATGGCTTAGGTCATTTCAGGAAATTTTTACAAAATATTTCTATTCTACATTTTTTAAAATGGATTAGCTATGGATACTCAGCTAAACAGTTAATAGTCAAAGTACCAAACAAAGGAATATACATGAAAGTGTGTTCACCTTTGTGATTATGTTGACTGCTTTAGCTGTCTATTCCATCTACAGTAACTCCACTTCTGTAAATCCTTTGAACATGAGATTTATAAGGGTAACCTTAATCAGAATGAATGTTTCCCCATAAATAGTGTGTTCCCATGATGTGTATGCAGACAGGCTTTTTCATAATAAATCTTTAGCAGAGCTGCAGGAGAGGCAGCTATAGACCTGATCAACAATGGTGTCTCAGTCCAAATGGCTTTTGAGTTTAATGGGTAGACTGAACATGGATATTACACTTCTGACCCTGTATTCGCTTTTATGTTTCATGCCTCCTATTACTAACAAAGGAGGAAAACGTGTACTCTGCTCTATTTTATATGGAAAATCACAACATGGCATCATGAAAGAAAGTCTTGTTTATTGTAGGCTTAATAAGTACAGAAAACATATATCCTAACAATAAGGCTATCGACTAAGGTGCTTTGCACATATATGAACATGTATAAAGCTAATGCTAATGTAATAGCCACAATGTGATTACATTTTTTTTTTTTTTTTGCAAAATGTGAAAGATGAGACTATTTTGTTTAAAAAGAAAGCAAATATGCCAAGCCAAATCTGTCAAGCAAATCACTGAACAATGACTCCCAATTATGACACCCAAAAAAGGGGACATTTTTTACATCTTACAGATAATCAGTTCACAGTAAACCAGGGGTGTCCAAACTTTGTTTTGCATAGAGGGCCTGAGGAGGTGAAAATGTGTGGGGGCCGACCATTCAGTACGTACTCAGGGTTATTGTGGGCGTGGTCTGCGAGTGTCCCGCACAGCACACGCCCCATCAGGGTGACGTAAGGGATTCCCTGTGCACGGAGTCCAGTGTCAGGGCTTGGAATCAGAGTGGCCGGGGTTTGTGCAGGTCCCCCACTTTATTGACATAGGGGACATTTCCTGTGCACACATGGGGACTCCCCTCCTGCTAATTATGCCCGCTGAGTAGCGGGCCGATAATTGCAAGGCAGTTTAACAACTCTAATGAAATATAAAATAGCTTTTTTGTACGCTTGTTTTTTATACTATGGTCAACAGTGCTGTGTTGTACACGTGTGTGTACATCTGTGTGACTTGGGGGTAAAAAAAACAAGCTGAAAGCGGTAACCCCAAGTCACATTTGTGGTAGTTGAAAAAAGTAAAAAACAAACACTTACCTGGTCCCATCGGCGCCCTCCAGGCTCCTGCCATCCTCTGGTCGTGTCCTCTTTTTCGATCTTATCAGGTCTGGGTGGCCGTTCTTTTACTTTGTAATGGTCATCACGACTGTTCCATAGGTACAGCAAGCACATATATTTTGTATATATCCCAATTGCAAGCCAAGAAGGAGTGCCACCACCTCCAGGTCACCACAAACGTTCCACTTGTGTTCTGAATAGTTAATCAATTTCAAAATAACCTCCATGTATTTGTATGTCTCTTTGATTCCCTCGGCATGTGCAAGAGGAACAGAAGGTTTTTTGTTACCTTTATGCAGCAATATAGCTTTCAAATTTGCTTTGCTGGAGTCTATGAACAATCTCCACTGCTCTGGTATGTATTCACAACCTAACTCCATCATCAGACCACTCACGTCGGTATAGAAGCAAATGTAGTTTTCCAGCTTGTATTAACCTGCAAACTTTGTGTGACGATCACAAAAGTGTGAAGTTGTCATTCCTTTTTGTAGCAAATTCCACTCCTTTAATCTGGAGGCTAACAGTTCAGACTTTTGACAAAGACAGGTCCCTTACTAGATCATCTAAATCTGATTAGCCTATAAAATGTGGCTTACGCTCTTCAAATTGGGGTTCATAACATTTATTAACATCGACATCATCCTCGTGTTCTTCATCCGACATGTCACTGTCAGTAACAACAGATGTAGGAGGGACTGGCACTGGATTCTCTGCATTATGTCTGGTACTGACTTCAGAGCAGATTCACAATCAGGATAGACGATTTTTTACTTAGTCTTCTTCGAAAACCCAACGATTTTATTCATACAGAAGTAACAGTCTGAGTGATGGGCTTTTGGCTCACGCCAAACCATGAGCACAGCAAAAGGCAATTTTTGATTAATTTTCTTATTCAACCATTGTGTTAGGCCAACGTAACACACCTGACAGCAGATATGAGGTGCCCAGCTTTTATCCTGATCTCCAATTTTACATCCAAAGTAACACTTGTAAGCAAATCTCACCCCCTTGGTTAGGTTCTTGTGTTGATCACATGGGGTATATTTGCCACAAATGTAGCAAAAATTGTCCGGTTTATTAACACAGCTGCGCCTACTCATCTGCGCTCAAAACAGACTCACTATGGCCTAGCTGTACTATCCAATAAGATGGTTTCGCACTAGAAGCCCTCGGTCCATCTCGCCTTATATACCTATTTCTGACGTCAGCTCACTGACTTGCCCAGAAATGCCCAGCCGCTGCTGGAACATGCATGCCACCAGGGGGCGTGATTCAGCCGAGGCGCCAGCAAGCATAGTGGTAGCTGCAACTGTTATAATGTTCCCATGTAAAAATACATTAGACAATTACCGACCATTTGAACAGCTATAGCACATCTATAACTTAAAATCTGTGAGTGCCAGGCAAATTCTGAGTTCAGATTTGGAATCTGCACACTCAATGTCATGTAAATCACATGTGTTATTCCCAGTAGCAAAATCATTGTTGTACAGTGTTAGCAATTCCCTAAAGAAAATGCAAACCTGTCAGCACAAACTTTGATCCACCAGGTGTGTCTGCTGCACTTAGCAGCTCCCATAGACAATATTAATATATTAGGTAATGGCAAGCTGATCATTTTGGTGAAAATGTGAAAATGTGTGTCAAAATGCATGGTGATTATTTAGAAGGTGAAATTATCACAATTTGTAATTTTTAGGGTTGGAGGATGATTTGAATTTTTTATCAGCCTATTTTAAAAACTATTCATTATAATCAGATAGGGGAAAATTGATTATGATAAGTGTTCCTGGGGGCATTTTGTAACTTATAATAATGAGGGAGATGGCAGATATCTTTTCGGTTGCTAGCACTGGCTGTATGTCTTGCGTCTTTAACATGAATTGGAAGTTGACATTTCAACTGACTGTAATAATGTAAAAAAAAAAACATTCTTTCTCATTTCACTTAAAGAGTTCTAAGAGTGTAGATCTTCAAATTATATTAAACATGTAACAGATCTGTATTGTATATTTTTGGGATTTTAATTGAACTGAAACACTTATTGTTTTTCCCTGAATTTGTCATCTAGCATTTGTGAAGATCTGCCATGCTTGCAGTAGCATGCATAGTTCACTGCACTTTGTTTAAACAATACATTATCCCATTTTTTTCATAGAAAAGAGAATCAGAAAATGAACACTGAATTTAAGCCCTCCAAAGTCTAATTAGTTGCTCAGCTTTGATCCAATGTCTAGGGATACCTTGGGAGTTTTAATGTACTGATGTTCTAATGTATGCTTTGTTTTCTAGTTCTAGTTCTTTTATTTCTGCATCATATATATTTGTTTTATTCCTTCATCACAAATAAATAAATTGTAATAGTTCATGTAGGTTTAGGACAAATATGCCATCTAGTTTTACAATTTATTAAAGATGCCAGTTTCCTGGAAAACAGCAATTAATCACCAATTACAGAAAGTTAACTGCTATTGTGAAAAATGTAAATGACATTGTGTGTGAACACAATTCAAATGGGCACTTGTCTCTAGTCCTTCATGGCTTGTGCATACATTATCTGCAATGCTAAGATGTGGAACAGCTTTTGTCTGCATAGTTAGTTTTATGAAGGGGTCTCATGTGTGATCTGAATAGGGTCATCCCACTGACAGATTAAAAAATAGGTTGTTTCTATGTCCATAAAACTTTTCCCTAATAAGTCTGAATAAAAAAAAAACTCCACAAATTATGCTAAACAAATGGGGCGTCTGTTAAATAAAGGCTGCCATAATAGCTGAAAAGAGAATGGTTGATGGAACTTTGCATCCATTAAACTCAGTTAAGAATATTTTACCATACCATAAAAAATTCATGCAAGCTAAATTAGTTCAGTTTAGTTTCCATAAAATACAGTTTTGAACAAGAATTTTAAATATATACCATATGATAAAAATGTAGTATTCTGCAGATATAAACATACACTTGATATTTTCACTTATTTTAAGTGAATCTATTTTTTGTAATGTCATATCAGTTTTATAATTTATAGAAGGCTGTCATAACCATAAAACGGTTGTTGAATGTTTACAAAGTTGCCCATACCAGCTAGCTATATGGTATACCAATGTTAGTGTCTTCAGTGATTGAGCCAGCTGGATGGGTTCTTTTACTGGTTGAAAATTGTTGGTTTCCACTAAAAAGAACTGGACCAGGGATTTTTATATTAATGCTAAGTTCAGTTCTATACACCAGACTTTATCCATGTAGTGATTGGTAGAATATGGTTCACTTCCAGTTTTTCACACACACCAAGGTTACTTCTAGTTAATATAACTGCATGTTTCTATACTACCATGGGGAAAACATGCAAACTGTGCCGCCACCTCTGTTTCTATTGTATTTTGATGAAAAGTGTACTCTATTATCCAGCTATGAATTGGTTTTCATGTGTGGTCACATTTTTTTTATTCTATCTGCAAGTACATTTTTGCAAAGGCAGCAATATAAAAATATGTGGAGTCCTAAATAAGGCAGCTGATCATGAAGAGAATTCAATGGGAAGTTGCAATATCATTGAAGTCATCTGCCTTATTTTTGTTTCACAAATACGTGAACAAATTTAAATGGCTCACTGGGCCTGATTCCAGCAAATCTGGAATGGATTTCTCTAAATAATTTGCTGTTAATTGGCAAATGTTTTCAGTCCTGGACCAGATCTATTCCAGATTTGATGGATCACCATTTTCTCCCATGTTAGTCTATCTTCTCCAGTCTTGGAGAGCTTTATTAAATCAAGCCTACTATCTTGTGAGCAGGAAGCACCAATAAAAATAAAATTCCGTTAAGTAGGAAATGGAGAAGGTCCAGGTGAGTCAACATGCATATAAGAAAATGGAAAGAAGAATCAAAAGTTGTAAAAATAAGTTGTCAAGAAATGCATGTTATATAAAACAAATCATTATGGACAACATATGATAAATTCAATTTTTACATATATGTTAAAGCTGACCTCAAGGCAGATATTACATATACATTTTTAATTATTGGGATAGAAGAAAACTCATAAAACATATAAATGTATTCATTTTGCAAAAATAGCAAGAGCAAACAATGGAAACTCTAACCTTTGAGCTTCCTGTTGCCTTTTGTCTTTTCTACAAAAGTGCTTAGCACCAGGGGAGGCCATTTATTGAAGAGCTGTAGGTCTAGGAAGTCATTTAGAAGGTCAAGAAGGCATTCTTTTATAAGGACAACTAGGCCTATCCCCACCATTCGTTTTACATATCCACTGGTTCAATAATTTAACAAATTTGACAAATGTATTCTTTGCTTGGTAAAAATCTCATTTACTTGTGGAAACTAAATGCCTTTGGAACTGCAGTGAATAAATTAAATATATTCTGATTGTATGTTTGGTAATTTAAATATGCTGTGGTATGCTGAATGTTAACAATGTTACCAGTCTTTTTTAAATTTTAGAATGTATTTTGTATTTTTGGAATTTATATTACCATAACTCACATTACCAAATTTTGTTTAACAGTTTAATCCAACCCATTTCCCCATGGAGGGGGGGGGGTAGAAGGGGGTTCATAAACCAATAAAGCAAAATGTTCGGACTAAACATTACCTAATAACATAGGCTTACTTAAGACAAAAACAAACTTGTTAATAAATGACTAGACTGTCATACATACTGAGCAGTGATGGGGTTTGGGTTCAGGGCTAGCACGAGTTAGACCCAAATTTGTGTGTGTCAGTTTCCACCAAACCCTGAAATTATGGTGGATTTGGGCAGGACATTATGGCACAATCGTAATGCACCTTCTGGCCTTTGAACTATTGACAGCAGGGTTACGATAGACAATAATAGAGTCTTTGTAATGTGCCAGTACCTTCACTATAAAAGGGGGAATAACGAAGCAACCACAGTGTCAGTATGTGTTGGAGCAGTGTAATGAAAGCAAAAGGAAACGCTGATGAATGGCATGGGGATAAATGAGGGTCAGTTAGGCAAACTCACTTTAATTGCTTGCTGTTTGGGCAATCAACCTCATTCCTGACCGGCTTTTTAACCTTGCATTTTAGTTTGACAGGTCAGCTGTCACTTTTAGATGCTGTTTCATCTATACAATATTGTTTTTTCTTTGCTGCAACACTTCAATTACATTGGTTTCCCTTTAAATTCTGATAAGATTATTATTATTGAATGGGGTTTGGGTAGCCACAAAACAAGGTCAGCAAGACTTAGCACCCCCACTTCTATACCAAATCCCCGGTCACAAGCTTTTCAATTCAGTTACATTACCTTGCAAAGGGGGGGGGGGGGGTCAAATACCTTTATTCCCCAAGATTGGGGACAAGGGCATCTTTCTCACATACAGATCCCCAAAAAGGATGAGGGAGCTTGTTGGAAAAGGGACTAATGTTGAAACCTGAAAGCCCCCAAATGTCTGCCACCTCCATAGAAAATGAGTATAGGGGTTCACCAGTACCCAAACCCATTACTACAAAGAGTTTAATGTAAATAATGTTATGGTAATGTCTCCCCACCAATCATGATGACCTGACCTATCACACGGTGATGTTTACACAGCAGGCACCCAACACTACCTCCTTCCTTGCAGAAATAGAAGTGAGAACAATGGCACATGACAGATCATCGTGACTGGCATGGATGTACATAACTAGACAACATGATTGACATAAACCTTCTTCTCTAGATATTGATAAACTTTATTTTTATAGCCGATAAGCGTGTTTTTTTCAATAAAGGACTTTAAAGCCTAACAACTTCCAGCCAATAGAAAGGCTGCTCACTATTAGAAACCCAACTTGCTTTACCAAGTTCATGATAAGGAGGGCCTACCCATGTTCCCCATATTTTGGTACTTAGTGTTAGGACACATACAGTAGCGAGATAAACCTTGGACAGATGTAGAATACTTACGACCCAGTCATACACACAATGGCCATACAATCATGGGGTCTCTGAGTGCAAGTAGGAGAGTATAAAATACCAATTTCATAACCCTGAAGAGGCAAGAGGGCCACAAGTAAAAAATGTAAAGAAATGGGGCAGCTTCTCCCCACACATGCATCCGAATTCTCAGGAAGACACTTGCTTCTGAAAAATTCTCTTCAGGCATCAGCCAATGCCCACAGCACACACAAGGAAAATATGTCCACACCTCTCCTGAAACCCACTATCAATGTAAAGCGCAATAAGTAACATGTATATGAAGCACTACAATCATAGTAAAATGATAAACCAGATGGAATGACAGTTAAAGTCCCAGAGTATGTCAGGATCAAGGACTGGTAAGCTTTTGATGGCTAAACTGTACATTGTTAAATGAAGTTGAGAGTCCTGGGGACTAGTCAGAGTAAACAAAACCATAGGGGTCAATGGGTCCAAAATGAAAGATGACAACAAAGAGCAATAAGGTGCTGGGATATAAAGAAGTCTTATATAAAGAAAAGTATTTGAAAATGTGTAATAGGCTACAGTATTTCAGGCTGCACTAATTCAGTAGATCTAAAGATCAGTTTTAACGGTAACCAAACAGAGTAAGAGAGTCAATACAGACCAAAGAGACAGGGTCTAAACCAAGGCAGCTATCTCAGCAGCAGACCGCAAGATGTAAAGTTGAAATATTCAACTCAAACTATGTAGACTGACTTGGAAACAGAGGTGGATATAGGACCCACTACCTGGAGCCTTTAAAAGTATATGGATTTTTTGAGACTGGATCTACAGAACTCAATACACCAGGCCAGTCAACAACTGGATAGGAGAAATCACCATTTGGGTTGGTATCTCTAATATTACCCTCATAGAAAAGCTTATCAAGCAAAAAGTCTCTCGAGGTTTATACTCATAGCTCTCAGCTGTAGAACACAGATGTACAACATAATAATCATACTAAAAGCTCATAGAATGTTGCAGTTATGTCGTCAGCTTAACCAGGCACATAACCATGTCTAGTTGGACTTTATAGTGTGTTTCATTGGATACTTTAACTCAGTAAAAAAGACCTCTAGTTCATAACGCTGTATACAGTTGCCATAATCGATTAATTGTAGAGTGAACAAAGTCGTAGTGTCCAACAATAGAAATGATATACCCAGAGATATCGTCTTTGTTTGTAGGAGTTTGGTAGCCATGTGGAAGACCATGAACCTACGAGGATGGTTCCCAGTGCAACAGTCCCCCCATACGCTCATATTGCTCCTCACTAGATGGCTAGAGTTTATGCCTTTCACGGTTAAGTCCAACACAGCCAAGCTTTACCCCGAGATCACTGCTATCTGAGGAACAGTGGCTCCAATGCCATATTGACACGTTCAGAGTCTAATCTGGTCAGTTTCAGAAATGACACAAGGACTTAAAGTACCAAAGCGCAGGTACCCTAAGGGTAAGTCCACATACTGACACTGTGGTTGCTTCGTTTTTCCCCCTTTCATAGTGAAGGTACTGGCACATTACAAAGACTCTATTATTGTCCACAACTATCAATAATTGGGTGCACAGAGGAGATGTTTGATAAAGGGGCAGCCAGAGCGCCTCACAAACATGCTCACTCCACCATGCTCAGGTCAAACCCACAACAATGTTTTTTTTTTTTTTTTTTTTTGAAGGCTCATAACAGCAGCCTTCATGTTTCTCTCATCATGACAGATTCCCCTTTATGATAAAAAAAAAAATTCTCTAAGGCCTGGAATTTGCCATGTACTAATATTATTTTCCTATAAAAAAAATAGACTATTAACCATAACTGCAACTTGTTTTTAGGGGAAAATTAGTTACAATATAGAGATACCTGAATCGTTTCAGTGAGAAAAAAAAATGATATGCAACACCGTAATGTAAATATAGTTAAAAGCTTATTAGAGCTGTTCATAGCAGTATGATTTCCCCTCTGTCTCAGAACACCCTTTGCCCATCCTTTCATGCTTTTGTAAAGGGAGCATTTCAAATCTCTCTTTGTCAGCATGAATGGCCTCTCTTAAAGCTCTTTTATGCCAACATATTCCCTACAGGCATACGCCCTTTAGCTCTATTACTGATTTACCCAAGTATTCATCCCTTACCTTCTGCTTTTCTTTTTTACTTACTGAAGTTCCAAATGACACAAGTCTTTTTTGCTCAATGAAATGTGCCGACTTAAAGTGAGACAGTGTTCTATATCTCACCTACAATTGCAGAAAAAAAGACTTTTAAAATGACTGATTTTTTTCCTCCTACTTTCTTTTAGGGAACAGCCAACACTATTGATTGAAATTTCTCCCCTCTTGCAATAAAATAGGGAAGCATTGACAAAATAATAAAAATTCCAAATAAAGAAATATAACTTGAAAACAATGTGTCAATGGTACATATAGGGAATATATAAGGTAATTGTGAATAAAATATTAGAAGAAACAACAAAAAACTAGCTTCCTATGCTGCGGCTAGTAAAAAATTATTGAATGATGTAACATTTAAAAAAGAAACATAAATGGCCCTATTCTGTAAGAAGTGTTTGTATTTAAAATGAAAATTAACATGTATTGTTTACTTTACACTATTAGCTTTCTTAAAGGATTTTAAATAAATAAAATGTGTATAAACAAAGTCCAGAAACAATTTGCTTTTTTTTTATCTTTTCCCCTTGGAAGCCGATATCAGTCCCTTACCTGATGTTACTATAAACTAAATGAGCACTAAATGCAGGAGAGACACCTGTCTGTGCATGAGTGAGATTTCAACTTGCTGTATGTGCGTCACACAAAAATTAAAGCACAGAGATGGAAAAAGGGGGACATACAACCTGAGAGAGACACTTGGAAGATTGAGAAAAACATAGTACACAATTTATTTTAAATGGCGTCATTATTATAGGCAAAAACTGTTTTCCATAGTAGTGGTGTGGTGCATTTATAGAGTGTATATTGCTCCCTTTACTGGGAAATTTGCCAACCCTAGTATAAGATACAATTAAAAGAATCAAGGTAAACAGAAAGGATTTTTTTTGGCAAAACAGAAATATATATTTTGATACAATGATGAATGATACAGTGATGCAATACTTCTTGTATGCACAATAATTGGTTGGATCTCAGTGTCCTTAGTCTAACACTTTGTTGCTACACAAAGATCACCTACTTGGTGGTTTTTATACATCCTGAAATTGCATCAAAGTTGACAATCAATGTATGCATGAGATGAAAGGGTTGCACGCAGCCTATTAATGCGTTTCCCCTGCAACATAGATGACCTACTCTAAGTGCTTTTTCCTGTTGGAAAATATAAGTCAATGACATTACATGTTTTGAAATTAACATACAATCCATATACAGGTAAGATTTATTTAAGGTAATTACCAAATAATATTATATGATGTAAATTATTATTCATTTCATCTATACCAATGTGTATTGATGTTAAATTATTTGAAGAAGAAGTTTGTGTTTAAGCTTTATATTTGATTATACATATGATATGATTATAACATTGAATCAAATATGGAACTGTTACATATGCTTAATATCTTTCTATATTTTGTGAATATGTCTAGACTGTATGCAACCGGTACTTGATAAAAAAAAAGGGCACAGTTACCTCTGAGGAAGCCAATGAAGAGCGAAATGCATCGGGTTAATAGGCTGCGTGCAACCCGTTCATCTCATGCATACATTGATTGTCAACTTTGATGCAATTTCTGTATGTATAAATATCTATTTTGCCAAAAAAAATTCTGCTTACCTTGTTTCTTTATGGCGTAATTTTTATGTATTTTGTTTGTCTCTTAGTACCATGTAAAGTGCAAGAACTCATTTCAACCAATATCAATAAAAGATAAAAACTTGAAGTGAAACTATAATAACTTAAAATTCATTTTTTTTTTTTAATTTTAAACTTTTAATTTTTTTTTTAACTTTAAAAATAATATGGGTTATTTAAATAAGTGCAGTAGGCATGTTGTTCCTCAATTAAACTTTCCAAGTGGAGAACAAGTCACCACTGTGACTCTAGACATTAGGCTTTTGTCTGTAGAAAGTAAGAAGATGGAAACATGTAAAAAAAGTACCTAAAACCTACTGGCATAAAATTGTATTGAATACATTGAGTAACAAAATGGCATCTGTAAATTCAATTTCCTGGCAATAAAAACACATAGAACAATCCAGTAAGTAAACCAACAACAAACAATCAGAAACATATGCTATTAATAATCTATACTGATACAAGCTAAAAAGCATGCCAATGATTGGCACACATAATACCAAATTTTTTTGGTATTTGTTTCCTTTTACTCTAGAAAAAATGTTTTATCTAGAAACAACCTATTTTCGATTCTATGTGGAAATTTACAGTTGGTAACAATTGAAAATCTGTGCATGTAATAGAGATCATGTTTATGCAGGCAAATTTCTTCCAACTGTACACAGACGGTAAAGTTAGGTTTTATTGCATAACTAATTTTTAGATTGGCATACACAGTACAGAAGGAGTAAAATCTCTGATTTTCTATTTTTGTTGAGAATTTTTAAAAAGCAGTGAAACCGACATTCACTAAAAAAAGCATGTGTTTCAATGGTATTAATTATCCTCTCCACCAGGGAATGTCTTACAAACCTATGTAGGTCTGAGGTTAGGGTTCTTTAACATTTTCTTTTTATTTACTTTTTTAATGTTATTATTTTTTTAGCTTCAGTTTATTTTTCAATATACTTTATTACACCAAGAAAGTGAAACTTTAAATTATTTTGCCTTTATTTGCCCTCAAAAACGTTTTGATATTTGAAAAAGCTCAAAATTTTTTGCTCAAAGGATGCACACTGACCACAGAATAGAATGCTCTGGGTTTGCTTCTGTAGACGGTACAGTATTTACTGTCAATCAAAGCCTGTAAAGAGAGGAAGTGGAATGTCCTATGTATGTCACAATGGCTTAGAATTTGTTTCTGTATAATGCATGGTACCTGCTGTCAATCAAAGCTTAGAGGAGGGTTAGGGGAGTGGTTTGGAATGCAGAACTTAGTGGCTGCCTGTCTCACAGCATGGGCACTATTCCCAGCTGGGGGCACACATGTAAGGGTAGCCACATTGATGCTCCAGGGGTACCCTACAAGGCATCATATCCACACTATTGTAGTAAGACTTCCTGTAAAGCAATGAGCATGGTCAATCAAAATAGAAAGAGTAAGTAAAATAACACACAATAAAAATCTGACAGGTATAATAAAGGTATAAAGATAAGGATAAACTTTAGGAGCCAATAATGTGGAAGCCTAGGTAGATAAATCTTTTTAGGTCTAGCTCTTGATCTGCTTGACATTGTACTCTCCCATGCTGTGTATATCTTACACTCGTCCTGTAATAATTGTATTAAAGAGAAGCAGGGGGGATTAGAAGACTGTCAAGGCATTATGGGAGCAGTGCCATTTCTGTTTTGGCAAACTGTACTAAATTGCAAAAAGGATCTGTGATTTTTTTCTGAGCCACTGCTGATTTAACATGACCAGGGCAAAGCCGATGAAGCCATGAGCTGCCCCCTCCCCCCAATCCAACCCAACAACCACAATAATAGACCACACTGTTTAATTGGGTTAAATCGGCCATAGCAGCCCATTTATTAACCAACAAAAATTTTTAACAACATGTTTTTTTCAATAAAAACAGAACCACCACATATGTACAACTTCAAGTTTAAACAGCCTTAAGTTCCTCCGGCCCTTACTTTCTTTTTAGGTCCATGAATCCAATTCCTCACCTCCTACTCCCTTAAACCCCAAACTCTGCTCACTGAACAGGCCCCCAGCCGCTAATCCACCGCCTCAGGGACAATTAGTGGAACTCCTCTTTAAACATCCAGCCCCCACAACAACCGAGTATTGTGCAGAGCCCCGATTAACCAGACAAACCCCCGTCCCCCGCTAGGCCCTACCCCTCATTCCCTTTTGTATTTAAACTTAACCCCTTCATGGACCTGATAAGAGCCGCCATCGTGCAGCAAACAGAAACCTATGTTTGCGCACGCCTCCACACCGACAGGGCCCTGTGTACCCCCTCCTGCAAACTCAATAACCACAAGTCCGTCCCTACCGCATTCAGGTGTACTCCATCCCCCCGTAAAAACAAACCGGGCTCTGACTCCAACTCCCAATGGCGCACTGCCAGCCCCCCAATACGCACCAGAAATCGACCAACTTCTTTGTTGACCTTAATCCGAGCTCTGTTCAATTTACCCACAGACCGCGCCTGCCTCCAGGCCTGACGTGCCACAATATCTGACCACACTAGAATCGTTCCAGGGAAAGCCTCGCGCAACCTCAAACAATCAAATTTGATGTCACGAATAAGCTCCCTCATGGACCGCTGACCCAGGTCATTGCCCCCAGCGTGTATCACTAAGACATCAGGCGGTCTATCCAAAGCCACAAAACGATTGACTTCCGGAACCACCCTCCCCCATTGCATGCCAGGAATACCTATCCAGCAGATCTTGGCCACTTCCCGACTTAAACCCAGCTGTCGTCCATTGAGCCGCACGTCAGCCCTCCTGGCACCCCAGTAGACAAACGAGTGTCCCAGTATCCAAACCAGGCACGGCGCCCGTCCTGTAACACAAAGAAAAAACTAAAACAGCCCAATAACATCATAACTCTCACCCCCCTTCCTCAGTCCTAAGGACCGCACCCCCACCACCTTCACAGCATACCTGGCCGTACATACAACCTGAATCGTTCCGATTCCCACCTACCTATCCGCCGTATCACGTCCGGGCCCAGGCCCCATCGCGCAGCTTCCGTGGCCGCCCCTATCCTGAAGGAATGAGAGGAGAATTGAGCCGCCGCCCGCCCTGTGGCCGACACGCATTTCTTAAAAATAGCACTAAACTGAAAACGTGTCAAAAAGGACCCATCCATATGCACAAAAAACGGACCATCACCCTGAGGCCGCGCCCTCAGATACTCACCCACCAGGCGACAGGGACACAATGCAGCCCCCTCCAATGCTCCCAATTCCAAGCGCACACCCCTTCCCGCCTGATCCGTCTTAGATCGCCGAATCCAGACCAGCACCCTGCCTCTCCCTACGGTCACATCCGACAAAGCCAATCCCCCCGCTTGTACCCGGTTGGGACAAACCACCTCCCCACCCTCAGCGCTGCAAAAAAAGTAAGTACAAAAACTGTCCGAAATAGCAGCGTCTCATAACCAGTGTTACAAACATCCCCTAAACAGGTATATAACTCACCCAGCATTTCCACTGACACCGGCCTCCTGGAATCCTTAACGCCACCCCTTTTTCTGTACCCGCGCAGCGCCTGCCGCACTAAAAAATCCTTTGTGCCATCCGCCCAGCCCATCAGCTTGAACAAAAAGGCCAAAGCCGCCAGCTTTCTTCCCACAGTGTTCCCCGAGACCCCCCTCTGCAAATTACAAAGCAAGAAAAACAACACAGTTGCCGGACTCCCCTTCGGGTCCAACCCGTCTCCTTCATTTTGCAAAAACACAAACCACTCCCTCCAGGTACCCACATACCCCTTCCAGGTCCCTTCACAAACCGAGCGTTGAATTAAACCTGCTAGGACCCCAAGGCCACCATCCACAGCGCTTCCGGGCAAGGGGTTCCCACCTCTTCGGCTTCTGGTGCTGCTTCCCGAAATCGCGCCCACTGAAACCGAGAAAGTGAGTCAGCAATCACATTGTCACAACCTGGGACATGAACCGCCCGCACATAAACATTCCGCTGCAGACACAATAACACCAAATGCTGTAATAAACAAATCACCGGCGGGGAAGACGCCGTGTTTTTATTAATCACCTCCACCACTCCCATGTTATCGCAGTGCAAACGTACCTTGCGGTTCTCCAGCCAACGCCCCCAAAGTTCCAACGCCACCACAATGGGAAAGAGTTCTAACAACACCAAATTCTTGCACCAACCCCTCTCCCGCCAGGACTCATGCCACTCTCCCGCGCTCCACCTGCCACCAAAGTAAGCCCCATAGCCATGCGCACCAGACGCATCCGTTACCAGATCCAAAAAACCACTATCCACCATCGGCTCCATCCACAGTGACCGCCCATTGTAAGAGTCCAAAAAACGCCGCCATACTTGTAAATCCCCTTTTAATGCCTTCGTCAGCCGCACAAAATGCCCCGGCTGTCTAACCCCGGCCGTGGCCGCCGACAGCCTACGGCAAAAAATTCTGCCCATGGGCATGATACGGCAAGCAAAATTGAGCTTCCCTAATAAGGACTGTAATTCCCGCAATTGCATTTTTTTTCTAGTGCAAGCCCTGGCCACCACACTCTTTAAATCTTCCAACTTATCCTCTGGAAGCCTGCATTCCATCTTCTCAGAATCAATGATAATACCCAAAAAACATATCGAGGACACCGGACCGACAGTCTTTTCTTTTGCCAAGGGAACCCCAAATTCCTCCGTCACATACTCCAGTGTGCCCAGCAAAGTCGGGCAAACCAACGACCCCTTAGGACCTACACACAAAAAATCGTCCAAGTAATGAATAATAGACTTCATACCGGACACATCCCTCACCACCCACTCAATGAAAGTGCTGAAAATCTCAAACAACGAACAAGACAAGGAACAGCCCATCGGCAAGCATTTATCCACAAAAAACGACCCCCGCCACATGCAACCCAACAATGAAAAACTTTCCGGGTGTACCGGTAGCAAACGAAATGCTGACTCAATATCCGCCTTTGCCATTAAGCATCCCTTACCCGCCTTTCGAACCAGATTAATTGCCACATCAAAAGAAGTATACACCACCCTACACCTATCCGGGTCAATGCCGTCATTGACTGACCCCCCTTTTGGGTAAGACAAATGATGGATCATGCGGAATTGGTGAGGCTCCCGCTTTGGCACAACTCCTAGCGGAGACACCACCAAGTTGACCAAAGGCGGCTCCTCAAACGGTCCCGCCATTCTACCCAATGCCACCTCCTTGGCCAATTTGGCGTCCACCACCCCGGGATTCGATAAGGCCGACCTCAAATTACCCGAACACCTGGGAACTGAAACTAAATCACAAGGAATCCTAAACCCCCCCAAAAACCCCTCTTCCAACAAAGCAGCCGCACCCCTGTCAGGATACCTACCTAGGAAACGCCGCATGCTTGCCAGCTTCACCGGAGTCATCCCTTTTTCCCGGAGACTCAGCGGGACGATGCTTACCTTTGGACAAACATCTGGCCCCTGCGTGCATTCCCCCACAGAAGGAGCACTCATGCTTAAATCGACAGCTGGACCCAAAACGGCAAGTGCCCTCGTTGAACAGCCAGCAGAGCCCACGACGCTTTCCTGCCAAGGGGCCCGCGGCTCCTGGGCCCCCGGCAACTCCAAGAAACGACGGCGTCCCCAACCGCGCAGAAGTCATGAGCCGCATCCACAAGCTGATGTCGCGATGGTCCCATCGCATCCCCGGTCGCAAGGCTTTTCTCTGACGAAATTGCTCGTCATATCTAAGCCATGCCACCCCGCCATAAACCCGGTGTGCCTCACTAATAGCATCCAAGTAACAAAACAAAGCCGAGCAATGCTCAGGTGCCCGCTCACCCACAATGCTTGCCAAAATCGCAAAAGCTTGTAGCCAATTTTGGAAAGTTCGTGGGATGTGACGCCAGAAACCTTTTTCCTCCCCAGGCCTCCTGCCCTCCCCCACTTTCACATCGCGACCGCCAAAACGCTCGACCGGCAACAGTGAAAAGATTTCCACATACTCACCTTTCCAAATTTTCTCCCGCACCTCCTGCAGTAAGTGCGCCCCCAAAGGACCCTCAAAACAGACGTACACTTCCCCTTTTGCCCCATCTGTCACGCCCGGGCCCCCCAACTCACCTCCATCCGCTTTGCGACCGTCAGCGTCCGCCGTCCCTCCAGAAACACCCGACTGCGGAGTGGCCGACCCCCTCCCACCCACGGAAGACACCGGTGCCCCTGCTGGACTCAAGGGACCTTGCACACCCCCGGGGATCGAACCCACCGGAGACTCCCCCCTCCCAGACACCAGCAGACCCCCACCCTCTTCCCCACCAAACTGACACAATAATTGTCGTAGACCCCGCAACAATTCCCCCGCCCCTCCCCTTCCCCCACCAGCATTACCATTAGCCCCGCTGCCATCCCCATCCCCCAAGCTCAATTCCGCCACCGGACTCTGCCCCAACCCCTTTGCCAGAGCATCCCCTTTTTGCATACCCACCCCACTCACCCCACCCTCCCCCAACCCTGCATCCTCAACAGCATGAATATTCCCACAGTCCCCCCCCTTAGCAAACAGGCCCCCCGACCCCCCTGCACAAAATTCCCAACCACCCCCGCCATGCTCCCACACAGCCCGGTACTCACCAGGCTGCCGGCCGTGACTGGGCCCCTCAGCCGCCGCCTCCTTCGCCTGCCCGGGGTCCGCGATCAGCTCCGGATCCGATAATTCCCCCTCAGACAGGTCTTCATTCACGGCCATCGCGCGGCCGGCTTCTTCACCCGCTTCCGGGCGCCGGCCAGACTCGTCACTTCCTGTCGCCGACCGGAACCCGGAAGTACCACTCGCTCTCCGCCCAGACGTCACTTCCGGAAGGCCCCGTCCGTGGATCCCGGGGACGGAGCCCGATCCTGCCACCCGGACACCGCTGCCTCGTCTCACCATGCCAGTCACCGACCGCCTTCCTGCCTCCGGAGCCCCGACCGCCATCTCCGCCCGGACCGGCTCCGCTGGTCTGGATCCATGGCCTTCCCGTTGGGCAGCCGCCGTGACGGTAAGTCCCTCTGCGGCTCCGGGCCCGCCACTTCTGGACATCCGCCGCGCAGACCGCCCCCGGTGGGCAAGGGGCACACTCCGGTCTGCGGAAGGGTCCCGCCTACGAGGAGGATTCCTCCCACGACCCCCAGCAGCTCCACTGACAATCTT
The DNA here is from genome assembly GCF_032062135.1 of Pyxicephalus adspersus. Lineage (NCBI taxonomy): Eukaryota > Metazoa > Chordata > Amphibia > Anura > Pyxicephalidae > Pyxicephalus > Pyxicephalus adspersus. Next base: position 49,728,907 of record NC_092859.1, read on the forward strand.
CCGGCCGGGGGACGATGGAGGGTCCCGGGTGGGGCTCCTAGAGCGGCGCTGGACCCTGCCTTGGGGGCTCGGACTCCACCGCTCTGGCGGCCTAGACCGCCGAGCGCGCCCCACAGGTGACTGCAAAGCCCCTGCAGGCTCACTGACCCCCTCCACCATTGAGGCTACTTGAGCCTCCAGCCAGGCCACGCCGTTCCGTTCAGCCGCGGCCCTAAGGCGATCCATCAGAGCTTCCATGGTGTTTGCTTACTCTGTCAAATGTCCCGTCCCACCCCCCTGTGCCCCCCTTTTAAGTATGCCCATAAATATATTAACCCTTTGCTATCCTGGCTTCCCCCCTTACCCTGTCATGTGGCCCTCCACTTAAATTAGTTCCAGGCCAACTTATGGTTCGTAAAGTGAAAGGAGTAGGTGTGTTTTATAATAACTTTCTGAACAAAATATATGTATCCAAATTATTGAAACACCTTCCTTTATTATTCACACAGATTGGAACACTAAAATCATCAATCAGTGGATTCATATCCAGTGGCCAATGGAGAGTCACACTGTGGACACCTGTGTGTCAGCTAGGAAAAGATCAGATAGCATCTATCATTTTTATTTTATATGTTTGCTGGAGGTCAATACTACCATGTCGTAATGGCAGTGAAATCGGTGTGCGATGTCTTTCAGGATTCCTGGTATTTGCTATCAAATTAAATTCTTCAGTTATACCGATTTGCTCCCACAATATGTCTTGCTAGGTTTCTATTCGCACCTTTTTTTATTTTACAGTTCTTTTTTTACCCTCACTTAAGTTGAAATACATACCCTGACACACCAACTATTTAGGTTTGCATTCCCAAACCAACAAGTCAACAAGCATGTGTTACCTCCCGTCTCAACCAAATGATATCGATATGAACTCTATGTACGTGAGTAGGTAACCGATACAAAAAAACCTGAGCACATTCTAATAGCCTGTTCCCCTAAAAAGCCAATAAAAGAAGGCAGAGAGGGATTACTTGGATTTTACTCCACTGAGATTCATTTTTTTAGTAAAGAACCTGGAAAAGAAAAAAAAAGAAGTTAAAAAATGTATATTCTTTTTTTCTCTTTCTTTCTTTCAGTGGGGTTGATTTCCTAAAGCATAGACTGTTCACATGGCAAAGTGAATTATCTCCTGGCAAAGGAATTTTCACTTAGCTTAGTAAACTAGGTTGAGTTCTACTAGCTTCAACCATCCTATAATGTGGGGGAAAATATCAGTTTTCTGTAGAAGTTTTTGCACTTTTTTGGGTATTCTTTGCAGTGATCTCTCAACACATTTACTAAGCAAAGGTAATTTTTTTAGGGCCCAAACTTGTTCCTGTTCAACTGGTATGTTTGTGTTCAGACCCAGAAACATAGTCATCTAACTAAAAAAATCAGATGGGATATTGCTCCAGAATCTATGAAAACACTGCAATATCATATTTAGATGTATAGACTTTGAAAGCATGAATTTACACTTTAGCAATCTACTCCAGTGTGCTAAGACATTTGCACATAATATGTACTTGTATTGTGGTGTGCTGCAAAGCAGTAAAATGCATTGGTAGCCATTCTCAATGCACAGGATATAGGGCAGGTGTATTTTATTGCAAATGATCTCAAGTATGAATGGGCATCAATGTATGTGCGTATGCATTGTAGTCATTTGCAACTTTTGATAAAAAATGTGTTTTATAATGAATACCCTTTCAATTAATATAGTCAAAGCATGTTGTTGCTTTGTTGGTGAAAATAAGCAAAATTACAGAAATTATAGTCAACTTTAGGTGGTGAAAGTGGGGAGACATAGCATTACAGACTAAAGCTCACTTTCAGACATGTTTCATAATCCACAGCTGCAGCTGAACTTCGATATTGAAATAAGTTCTAAAGTCTTTTCAAGCAAAGTAAATGTAGATGACATAGTAACAGAAAAGTCAGTGTTAAAGTAAACGGTATAAAGCTAACAGGATAGAGAAGTGTGAAATCAATGCAGAGGGACAGAGAATGCCTGCTAATGCTGGCCATTATTTAATACACATGCATTGTAGACCATTTGACTCTGGCCCTATTCAGATGGTCAGCTGGAGCCTTTTCTAAATCTGAATGGACACGTATTTAGAAAACAGGGGGCTTCAGAAGAAAACACACATGTAGCCACAGATAAATAGATAGTATGTTATAGAAAGTAAACCATGTACAAATGAATGTTCATTGCTGCAAACAGTTTTAAAGCAGCAATTTTATTTTAGTAGTTTTAGTATTCTCAGTCTTCAAATGTTTAGCTTTGCTGTTTTTTCAAACATTCCAATTTAAATAATGGTAAAATTGAGGTTAAATTAAGGTTTTACTTAAAAGAAAAGTGCATTTTAATGAAAATAATACATCATAGTTACATGTGACTTATAAAGCTTCACACAGCTTCTCTTCAATAATCTTCCAGAACCAGGGGTGGCCCTAGGGAGGTGCAAAGTGTGCCACTGCATAAGGGCCCTAGACCATCCCCACCCAATAGGGGTCCCAAAGTTAGTTCTGAATAGTGGCCTGACATTGGCTACCTCTGCCACTGTCCAGACCTACATGGCTCTGTCTGCAATCGGTAAATAATTGTGCATCACCCACTGTGTATGCGTATTATTTTTTTTTTGCATTTATATAGCACTAACATAATATGCAGCAATGTACATGAAATACTTACCTCAAACTTTTTTCAATATACTGTACAAGCCACTGATGAGTTGGTAAGATGCAGAAAAACAATGTCAAAGGAATTTAAATGGCGAATGCATAGATGTACAATATACTGTAAATGCAAAAAAGAAAATGTAGATTTTACAAAAAATGGTGCTCTTGTTGGCAATTAATACTAAATTACTCACATTGCCACAGATTGCTAGAAATCATTGATTTCCTGTACATACTGGAAATTAAACCAGGATAAGAGAGCAACAGGATAATTTCAAAAGTTGTTTTTAATATTTTAAAATCTACAACTTTCATTAAAAAAAATACCTATTGAACCTTCTATTAAGGTCCATTTTAGGACACATCTGTGTCAACTGTGTCAACTGACAACTGTTCTCCAACCATGCTTCTGTGTTGTTCCTATTTTTAAAGGTTAAGATTACACGCAATTAGGTACCATTGCTCAAGGTCAAAAGTTGTCATCAACTATTAGGAAGCCAGTTCAGAGAAATGATGTACAGTGCTAGAGTCAATAATATAGCATGTAGGCAGGAAGTAAATAAAGGTACTGGAGCAGATTAACAGTGTTGATTTACAAAGATTTTAAAAAAGGCAATAGGTAATCAGTTTGGGTTTGGACCTACACAAAGCCATAGATAAGGGCAATGTTTGGGTGTATAATTTTTTTTATCTGTGGATAATCTGTCCTCCCTATCCCTTTAGGATCTGTGGCTGCCCTGCAGTGACATTGCCAAGCCAGCTAACATTCGGGTAATCCATTATTCTTCTGGTACCAATTTAACTGCCTTCACTTTTAAAATTGTGCTGTTACTTGCAGCAGTTAAAACATTAAAACAAACTAATAGCTACAATTGTGGACTTAGGTTTGTTTGCTTTTTATGTTATAACTATATGCTGAATTACACATGTAGATATATAAAGCAAAAGCGCCCTCTTATAATATCCTAAAATATCTTCAGACCAGCTTGTAAAAATCTAGTGCTGGCTGCCTGTGCTTGCACAATATCATTCTATAGACTTAAATAGGGGGTATACATTTGGCAGAAGAAGCCCTAAGTCTATGGGATGTTAGTGTGCAGGTAGCCCAAATCTATCTTTTGCTGGCTGTAGACATTTCAGGAGGCTCCAGCTGCCCGATAAGTTTGACGTGCTTACCGGCGGTCAGCATATACTCCAAGTTTCCTCCCCTCCAGTTCCAGAGCTCACCTTGCTCCAACTTGAGCCTGGACTGGCATGGAAGCACCTATTTATAATTGTAGGTATCTTGTTGTTTTATAAGCACATGGAAGTGCAAAAGTATTATATTGTTGATGTCCACTAATGTCTACACATTTGTTGTCACAGAGGATGGCGGTTCTACTTACAATTTAAGTGCAAGTCCGTTTATGGATGGAATCATATGATTGAATCTAGTTTTTGGAGATAATTATTTATTATCACTGCATAATGGAGTGAGTATTACCAATAATATCTGGAGAAGTACTGAATATCGTTGAGGAGAACATATATGGGACACCCCCATCTCTGTGTGTTGTGATTTTAATTCTGCTTTTTGCCTACCTTCATACCAAGAGAGTAGGCATACCGGTGAATGTAACAACTTTTGTGTTGATACACCTACTAGCTGTACCAATTACATCCCTGAGGAAGGGGACACAGTCTGCAAAATGCGTCCAATGATCTCATCATATGTAATGTGTACAATGTATCCAGCCCATGTATGCTAACAATGTTGAATAACTATTTCTGAAACTTGGTAAAAGGGAAGAGGCATGTATCTTTTTTAACTGCTGTTTCTTGATAAAGAAAATAAAAGCTATGTGATAACTTTTTATAAATCCACTGCCGTTAAAGTCCCGTATTTTTCTTGTTCTTGTATTCTTCAATGTATATTTGGGATGTTGGCAGGATTACAAATGTTAATAGACCAGACAATAATAATGATGTCCATTAATGACATTCCAGGCTATTCTTTCATTTACTATACTATAAAATTGAAATGAAATGGACGGTATTTAGCAAATGTGAATACACATTACGTTAGCGAAATTGAGATAGTGTTAATAATGCTTCTTACAACACAGCTCGTCTATAAATTTTACCAGACTGGCTTCCTATTCTGAATTTTCCAATTCCAATTCATATTCTGATTTTTTTATTTACTTTACAGCTTCCTGCAGGTCCAGATTCTTCATGTCTTGCCTTTGGGCAGATTCTGATGATGTAACTCCAGTGTGCACTCGCAGAAGTTTCATCTTCTTGGTACATGGCTCCATATTAGGCATCCTAAAGTAATGTACACTTACGAAATACTTGGTACACGAAAAGGAAGAAAAGGGCATTTATCAGACTGTTCATTTTAAGTATAAACGAACCTACCTAAACTACTGTTACTGCAAGTTATTACGACAAATGCTCTGTGCAGATATACTAGCTGTAAAAAAAATATATTCACTAGAGACCTTGCCAGTTTGCAGTTGTCACCCATTTTTTCACTACATTTTTATGTAGCACAAATGTAATAAATATTTAGTAAGCAATATCATTACTTATTTAATGTATTATTTATGTGTATTTTTCATTTTACTATTTCTGGCTTGGAACTAAAAATTTTTGAAAAATGTATCCTTAAACAGGTTTTTTGACTTAGGCCACATTTGTTGCTTAGAGCCTGAAAAGTTTCAATGCTCCAGTAGCTGCAGAAATGCTTCAGCTGCTCATCAATGCCTTTAGAGCTCAGATAGCCCCTTCAATTGCTTTAATGCTCCAATAATTGTTTTGTTAGCCTTAATGCTCCAATACACACTTGAATGGTCTAATAGCTGTTTCGATAGCTACGCTGATAACTTCAAGCCATGACAGTTATATCTCCACAGCCATCAGTCGTATCAAATAGAAATGTTGTATTATTCTGCTGAAACTGACTGCCTGTAAAACAATGTTATTTGATTAAAGTTGTAATGGGTCTCCTTACCCCCAGCTTCATTACAATCTTGGTTGACCACTGGCCACCCTTAAAGCTGAGCTGCTTGTATTCTTCTCAGTGGGTGACAATGGCATCTCAAATCCCCTTTATATTTTTCCTTTGTTCATACCAAGCCAAGGGTACACCATTAATTGTTACCCTGTCATCTTGTTATTATAATAATAGCTTAATCTAAGGCAATATCTGTCCTGATCATGTGCCCACCTAATCATTTAATTCAGCAGAACAAAAACAGACCTACTAGAAGGAAGGACATGTTGGCAATTTGTAATTAAATTCTGTACCTGAATAAATTAATAAGATATGACCGGAGCTGTGTTTGACTTCTGCACAAAAGGCAGTAAAATCCTATGATTTTAGAATCCAAAAGCGTTCCAGACAACTAAATCCTGCAAAAAGAGGATAAGCAAACTACTTAATATCTGCTCCACAAAGGCTTTACTATGTGGTCATATCCATGTACTATCCTGGCAAAAAAATAGGTATTCACAATGAGGTTTACATCACTTCATTTACAAGAATGCTAGAAGAGGTGTAATGTCAAGGTGAACCTGCCAAAACCTTACCTAAGGCCATGCCCCATCAGTCCACTTGGGTAGTTGTATTTAGGATGCCACATGGGTACTAGGTCTCCTCTTTTGTGTTTAGGATGAGCAGCAGTCTATACTTTAGAACTACACAGTTAATACTACCTGTAGTACCAGAAAGGTAAAGACCTAAGTTACTACTCAGTTCTGATGAACCATGTGGCTTAGCCAAGGGTACGCTAGAAGGCCTTCCCTTTACTTCAGGAACCCCTGTGGTCTGCTGAAGGTGCTTCAGAAAAGGAGAGGATTTTTTTTACCTGGACTTTTTCCTGATTTATAATAGAAGGAAATGTATTTTAAAGGAATTATTTTCTAATGAAGGGTGGAAATTTGTGTGGAGGGTTAGAACTAAGTGGTCTATTTATATAAAATGTACTTAGTCGATTCCAAAGAAAATGCTTGTTTATTCACTCTGTGCAAACTTGTACTTGAAAGACATGGTTGACTGTACTGTAAATGTATATTTATTGTAATTGTGCTTTCTTTTTTTCACAGCTTCATGTTAATGTAATCAGCAAGTAACATTGTCACCAGTGAGGTGGGTACTTTCAAAAGCAGACTTGGCACTACAGGATAAATGCAAGCCTACAGGATTAAGAGGTGGTCATCAAGCACCCCCAACCCTACCCTTGCCACGCCTTGGCTACTTTTTTATGTGGGGTACATTGTGCCCCACTTTCCTGTCCTAACAGGGCCATTCCTGAAGAATGCTACACCTCCTACCTAACATACCCAGAGCACAAATTGTTGTCACAGTCTTTTGACTGACTCATTCCCCTCTGTACTTCATTCTCTAGTGACAATGATGGGGTTCTCCTTTAAATTTTTTAGAGTTTTTCCCCTTGTTTCGACATATTGTTTGATTTTATGTTAGAACTATCTGTAATAGTTTCAACCAATGAGATCTTTCCCCATTTGTCCCTGGAACAAATTTAGAGTTTCTTATTAATAGAATAGAAATCTCATCTATAATAAGTTGATATAATGAGGGTGTGAGGTATATATATTCTTCTTTCATGTGCTATAAATGGCATTTAAAAAACAATCTTTCAACTGATTTGTGAAAAATCCACACATTTTAAAAGAAAGCTATTACTTTGCTTTAAAATTACTTCAAAAAGGTTCCCAAAATAGATGTTCATAAAAGTCACTTAACATTTAGTAGAAAACATATATTTGTGCAGAATTGTGAAGAACTATTAAATTTAAAAAAAAAGTTCCTCTGTGTGCTGTCTAAAATGCTTCTGTCTGCTCATGTAATCTTAGATAAACCCAAAGATGTTAGGACTATGTGGGGGCCAAACTATCTCTTCTAGGATGCTTTCTTCATGTTTTCACTATAACATGGTTGTTTATGATTGCAGCTGTCTTACCCATGGCAGTATCCTGCGACACAATGAATTTTTGCAGCTGATGGATTCCTCCCTTATACTATTCCATGATAAATAGGCATCGGCCTGTACTTTTCAGCATTAATGAAATCTTTTTTTTTTTTTTGCTAAATCCACATTGCCTTAAAGCTACAAGAAATGTACACCGTGGTTCACGCTTGCCTGCAGACATTCTGCTTGTTTTTCAGGACTTCAGTTAGCAAACTACCTATTGTTACATCCAAAAAATTTAAATCTGCATTTATTATTCTAGATTACCAGCTGTCCTTGTTCTGCACACCTGGCTATAAATCTTACATGAAGACCACTTCTGATTAGCTTTTTCTGGGCTGTAGATAGTTAACCAGGATCCCATTACTTCTTTCTTGGGCTGAGGTTATGATGCCACTAGACATCTTTCTATTGAGATGGGAAGTCAGCACAATGCTTCTTATCTGCAACATTAAGTTTCCCTGGCCAGCCACTCCATTTTCAGTCCTGAGCATTGCCAATTTTTGCTATGCTTTTTGCAGAAAAGCTTAAACACTGGGACTGATTTATTAAAGCTGGAGAAAATAGAATATCATGGGAGAACCTGGGTGATCCAGCAAGCTTGGAATAAATCTGGTCAAAGAATGAAAATATTTACCGCATAATAGAAAACACATTTTTAAAACGTCCATTCAAGGTTTGCTGCATCATCCAGTTTCTTCCATGATAGTCTATCTTCTCCAGTCTTGGGGAGCTTTATTAAGTTAGGCCCAATGTATCTAGAAACACCTGTTTAGTATAACTGTTTAATTGTGCACTGGAAAGTATGTCTGCTAAATGTTACTCTTTTAAAAGAAAAGAGGGGGACATCGCAGCTATTGATTTGTTTTTTGATAAATTTGTTTTTTTTCTGTTTATAGGGTTTATATAATGCTACTTGATAAACAAAACTATTATTTTATTATATTTAAAAGCATCCACATTTTAAAGAATGTTTTCCACAATTGCAGAAAACATTGGTAAAGCACTGTATTGTCCTGCAATATACACCAGAGGGTATAAGAGGATACTCGAAGGAAAAACTTCTAGAAAAATATCTAGTAAAGAAACTTTTACAGTAATCCCTGCTAAACTGGTGCTACCAATAACTAGGTGTGCAATTTAAGAAAAAATAGGGATTAGAAATAAAGGTATAGATACAGTTGGATAAATATTGCATCAAGTTACTGGTAACAAATTATTGGGTGATACTGTTATTGTATGTGCAACCCATGTAAAACAAGGCTAAACCAAGGACAATCAGTTTCATGTTTTAAAACTACATCTCTCAAGATTGAAAAAGTGATAATGACCAGTTATCCCACTGTATTCCTTTTTTATCAGTCCATTTCTCATTCCACTGCATTATTACATTACATATTTATTGTTGTTGCTATTGCCCACAATAGTCATCTTCTATAGGCTCTCTGGCATCTAGTACAGTGATAAAAAGATAGAGCAGAAAAAATAGCCTTACTTTGACTAGCAGAATAAGTGTACTTATGTAGCCTCCTCTCACCATTACCAAATATTCATTTTGGAGTGTCTGCCAAATCCAACACATCTATTGTCCAACAACCAAACCCTCAACTAGCCAAGATGCTGGAGGTTCCTTCGCTGCAAGACCAATTATAAGCATAAAAATGACATGCATAGTTAGCTCACCACTAATGGGGAAAGACATATACTATTACAACACTAAAACAAAAGTTATAGCAATGGGTAGTGCTTATCTTTCATGGCCCATGAAGCTCACTTGTTAGCCTTAGTATGACACATCATGAAATCAAGAACTAACTATCAAGCTCTATCCTGCAATGCTTGATAAGACTGCTAATACTGTAGGAGAAAGTGACCAAACAAAGGTTAGAGTAGACAGTCCAAGACTACAAGAAAGGTATAGGAGATCTCAACAAACTGTAAAACCATTTTCACCAAAAGTGAGGATAAACTGCTCCAATGAAGCTCCAAACAACAGTAGCAGTGGTTCTAATCCTCCCCACTTTGTTCAGAACTAAAAAAAGTCATGGCTGGATATATACCTCAAATGCTTTTAAAACAAGCATGGGTTATGTGGTTTAATCATCATTTTAAGGTTATATGTTGCTGTACTATTGATTGAAAATAGGAAAAAAACATATATGCAATATGTCTGCTGTTAAATTGTTCTCTATAATTTAGTTCCACAAACCATTCTGCATTAAAAATAGGCGACTTTCAGAATATTTCAGTGACTTTCATAGCTTTCTAGACAATTGAACTTTTTAAAAGTATTTTTATTATTAAAAAACATCAACAGCTCTTTGCTTTCCTTTTTACAATAAAGTTCAATATATTTTGCTCCACTGCAGCCCTGTTCAAAAGACATACAACAGGTTTGGGTCCTATATTCTCTTTTTGTGCACAAAGGGCTCCTGCATTTCCTAGGAGTCATGGCTATATAAGCTTTAGATCTTAGCTGAGTGTAGTTGCGGGGGTCAAAGGTCATAACAGGGCATCACTTTCAGACAAAGTCCCTTCAGCTGTTAATGTAAGCTATGGAAACAGCATTCTGAGTGTGCATCCACTTGACTATCCACACAAGCCACTCGCATCTCTCTAAGGAGTTAGATTGTTGACTCAAGTGACATTAGATCCAGCTTCCCTTTAGGCCCCCAAGGTATGGAAGCTTAAAGACATTCATTCAAAGGAGAAAAAAAAATCCTATTGCTGCTATTCTCCCCATGAAGACAAATATACCCCAAACAGAACAAGAAAAAACACACTTCTGCCCCCTATTCGCCTACTTAAAATCATTTCATTTGTCTAAAACCATAATGGTCTCTGTGCTTTTTAAAAATTGATCCATTGACAATAGATAATTTAAATAAACAAATACTTATTGCTATGAATATGCATCTACAGCTAGTAATATGTATTCATTTACATCTCACAGTTGTTTTAAGCATCAATAGTAATACATGGCCTGTAAGTAGATGAACGTTAACTTTCCTTCCCAAATTTACAAATTTTCTGTGACTAAGGACTTAGGCTGACTCAGACAAACCAAACTTCAGGTAAAGCTGTTTTTTTCTAGCATGGAGGAGGCCTATAACTTGATATTTATATTGGCACATTTTCCATGACATTTTCATGGTTCGTAGTTGTGCTCATTTAGAAATTAGTTCTGAGCTTGTGATTCAAAGTCAATGCTGGCGGTAGTGCTGCACTTGCTTTAAGAAGTACAAAATGCTTGTTTTGAGTTGCAGATACCCAACTGTATGGTTTCATTCTCTAACCCTATATTGGGCAAATAAAACAGCCAATACTGTTTTTAAAGAACCCAACAGAAGCTCTAAGAACTAATCATTCCCGGGCTGGATGCTGGTTGTGAGTTGTAAACATAGATAGGCAAATCCCTACTTAAGTATAACATGTGGTGGGGAAGTTGCTTTCCCTTTCTTATGAAGTACTTCACAAAGTTTAGCCATAATCTCTCCAACAGGTCTAACAAATGGATTCAAATTCCAAGAATGGAAAACCTTTTATTCTCTTGTGGAAGAAATTAGAAATTGATGGTAAAAAAGACCAAAAGGAAGTTAGAAGAGGAAAGTAGAGATAGGAAAAAGAAGGGAATAAATAAAAGGAAATAAAAATAAGGAAGGTGAAAAGGTAGCAAAGGTAATTTACCTACTCAGATTCATAAATTAAACTATAACTTGTCCAGTAATCTGTTTGTGATCTAAATTGCTCCATCGGCACTCAGCAGGCAGCTTTATGTTCATTAAAGCAAGACAGAAGTATGTAACTTGGATATCTGATGTGTATGACAAAGCATGAGAAATCAGGTATAGTTTACTTAACAGGTTAAAATTGTGAGCAGAATAGTGACTTCCCAAATTTGTGCTTCATTATCCCCATTGTATCTCACAGAAGCAACTATAAATTATCCCAACTTCCCTGCTTTTGCTATGAGAAATTACCTACAGCTTTGAAAGGAAGAACCTTAAGCAAACTGTTAATGTAGAAGCAAGGCTCCCCACTGATTGTGTGCATTTCTGGGTACTAGTTTTCAGCAGTACAAAGCAATACCTGTTGCTTGATTTGTTCTTATTCTGAACTACCCCTCAGGGTAGTTAGTTAGTGTCTTGCATGAGACTGCAAGAGAAAAGTAAAGCTCATACTAGGTAAGGTTCAAATAGGAATGGTTCAATGTTAAAAGAAGTGGTGTATAATAGCAAATATTAAAGACTTTGAAAGACAAATGTACAAAATAAAATGTTAGTTCATTTAAACACTCAAAGAAAGTGCAGCCTGAGCCCTGGCCACTGTCAACAGAATTGGATTCATCCTCATAAACACAGCACTAGCAATTAGTTCAAAAGGCCAGATCATAGACTTGTCTTAAGAAGGCTTTGGATTTGTGTTCATGGCTTGAAAAAGAAAAAAGGCAAACAGAGGATTTTGTCATTTGAAGATCAGTTTGAATCCCAGAAAAAATCCTATTATTTTTCCATTTAGATAAAGAGGCTTGAAAAGCTCAAAGGTTCCCCTCCCCAAGGCAACAACTTTCTGTGCATCTTATTTCACTCTAGGATTTGGATCATATAATCTAGCAGAAGGATCAAGATAATTAACAAAAAAAAAATGGTGAAATTCTTTAAATGTATTTTTTATGGTTATATATTTTTAGAATACATAAATTACCAATTTAACCATAACAGCATGATTTATAAAAAATAAAAATAGGTTTAGTTATTAAAATAGACCTATGAGATTTTTTATTATGTGTAATATTCTCTTTAATATGTATAGTTTACTATTCAAAGTTCCTAGCATAGTGCTTACAATGCTAACCTAGCCTATATTTTTGCTGTTTCGGGGAGGCATAATGGAAATGGATTACATTTAGCACGTTGAGATTCTTACCCAGGAAGTCCAACTAATGTGTGTAATTTAGCATTCACTTTAATCGGAAGAGGAAGAACAGCTGGGACATTAAGGGTAATGTAAGGGAATGACTATGTATGTAATATACACATAGAAACTCCACTGTAATACCACTCCACTGTTGGTCCAATATCTAGCTAGTGTAATCTATAAGCTATAAGAGAAAATGCTAAATGTAAATGGCCTTTATTGCAGAAAGGACAGACAATGTATACATTAAAATAAACATACCTGCTTGCAATTGCAATTTTTAAATACTTTCCCTTGTCCCTATTTCATGCAGGCACCAACATCTTTTTCTCATTTGGGTTTCTTGATCTTCAGCCATCTTAAATTGGTTGGGCCAGGATGACAGGATACCCAGTATATCTTGGTTTTGTCATTAGGCCACTCAGCGTCTGATAGCGATAGCGAACAGGCAAGTAAGCATATTTTATTGGAAAGAGAATTAGCCTTTCTTTTTCTGCATTAAAGACCTGCCTGCTCACAAATTTTCAATTTGAAACCACAGTTCCACTTGAAAATTACCATATGTGCAATTAAAAGCTGTTATAAATATCTTAGGCCCCCCCTATAACATTCTGTGTATTATAAACCTACTCCATTCCTTTTGTACCTACAACTACAGCCCGCATAACCTTTCTTTTGTACATAACTATCCCCAAAAGCACACAGTATAACAGTACATCTCATCCAGGGAAAGTCCTTGCTCAAGTTGATTGCAATGGGAAGCATTGGTTGGATATTAAAAGGTAGTCTATATGGACCTTAGAAGCAGAGGCCACATTATTACATATAATAATACACAGCTATGTATTACTCACTGCAAAACTAGATCCTTTTACTCTGTTGTAGCAACTGCTACTTGCCATTTATCCTTTCTGCATCTATATGTGCACACAAAGTCTCTAAAAAGTCCCTAGATATTAAAAAGTTACCAGTATCCTGTTTTTGTCCTGTCTTTTTTTTCGCTAAATCATATTAGGTAAATTCTGCTGGTATTTTAACCTCCCTGGCGGTATGATTAATAAGGATTTCAAATGTTAAAGCGGTACATTTAAAAATCCTTATTATTTTAAAAAACCCGCCCTCCCACCCCACCGACCTGCCTAGCAGTCCAACCCTCCAGCCTAAGACTCGTGAGAAGATGCCTGGCCGGCATGTGCTTCCCGGGCATTGCTGGAGGACGCCGCGGACATCGCTGGAGGACGCCACTATATTTGTGGGAACCAGGTAGTTTTAAACTCCCTAGCAATTCCACCCCGAGTGTGGCTCAGGGTTAAGGCTTTTTGTATGGAAAATCCACCCCGAGCCACACTCGGGAATACCACCAGGGAGGTAATAGCCCCATGTTCTGCTACTCACGCTGAAGCCACATACCAACAATTATACACATCCCTTTAGAAAATACATTTTTAAAGTCTAAAAGCAAAAGCTTTACCCTTGTAAGGGAAAATAAACCTTTATCCATCCAATTGCTCACTCTACTTACCTATATTCCACTAAGGTTGCACAGCAACCCTCAGAGTTGGCAGCTAACTTGTGTAATGAATTTAACTTCCTGATTGTTTACAACAAAATTATGTGACCTATAGTGAGGTGAGAAAGAGTAGGAGTTATTTTTGAAGGGGAGGCAGAATAGATTAGAGACCATACCACAGAGGGAAAGACCATTAGAAAGAAAGATGATACTGGATGCGCCATTTGGGCCATGGCTACAAAATGCTATCTCTTGTGAAAATGTGATCTTCTGCAAAATCTGTTCTTCTAAAGCTTTTTGCATTCTACGTTGATAAATGTGTATATGTTATGTTGTGAATCTAATAATGTAAAAAGCCAAAAGGGTCTGCTTATTCTTTAAAAATGTAATGAATTATTACAAATAAATAAACACAATATAAATTAAATGTTTCCCTAATTTGTTCGCTATTTGTTTTATTAAAAACAAGAAATGCTGAAATTTTAACTTATTGATTACATAAAAAAAACCCTTCTTTTGTACAATAGACATATATTTACTAGCATTTCCATCCACTCCCCCCTACACCTTTCACTTGACAGCCTTTAAACTAGAATGCTAATCTGGACATTGTAATGTTAATGAGCGTATGGAGTGCCCACTTGCCCTTGTAAATTCTTGTATACCCAGCCAATGTTTAAAGAAAGGGGCTATTCAAATTCTTACTGAACAGAAAATCAGCTAAGTCAAATCTCCAACTACAGACAAGTATCTGGGCATATTAAAGGTTCATTTTGTAGAAAAGGCATGTGCATGTTAAGTGTTCTGTCACACCATCTACATGGGAAATAATCCAAGTATCTCATTTAAGTATTTAGATGTTGCCAAAAAGAGTGTTTTCACGTGAGTCTTTCTGGGTGCTTAATGGTTTAATAGGTCTCTAACATTAGTTACTTTGACATTTAGGATAGTGTATTAAAACCTAGTTATTTGAATTAAATAGTGCTCTAACAAGATATTAAAAAACAGCTGAATCGCATTTTAAAAATGTGTTGTTTTTCCCCCATGAAAGTTTTGAACTTTTGTTTTTTTTTTAATTATTTTATAATTGTATTTATGAGTGTTTTTTTGTTTTTGCCTGTAAATTGTATTTTAAATATACTATGAAACACAGCTTCTCTAGTAAAGTATACCAGGAACCCTAGAAAGAGAGATTTTATTTACTACAATTATACTTATTGGTTATAGGGGGCGGGGCCAACACCAGTAAATAAAACTTTGCTGATGTTCCCTGATGGTCTTTAAGAATGGTACTTAAACATTTGTTTTAGGCACTAGTTATCAGCAAAATTTAAATATTACTGAATTCTTAAGACTAACAGTAACAATACTCATTTTATTGTTAGAGCTTTTCAGAAGACTGCGCTTGAACCAAAAACCTAAAGCAATTGACCTTTTTTTTGCTTTTATTTGATCTTTTTTGACAAATTTATCATGTAATAAACACTGATAAAATTTGAAACTGAAGATTTTGTGCTATACCACCTCACTTTAAAGCGTAACTAAATCTGTCCGCATTCCAGCAACTGGCGCTGCCATCTTGCTTTTATTCTTCATTTTCCAGACGATCTTTGGCCATCTATATTGGTTGTGCTGGGATGGTTGAATTCCCACACATCTGCAGAAGCCCAGTGTATGCAAGGGAAGGTAGGAATGCCACGTTTCCCTTCAACTAAAGCTGATGCCGCACATGTGTAATTCAAAAAACCCAAAGCCATCTGGCAGGTAAGACACACTATTGGAGAAGGTAAGTCTGTCCCTTTCTACAATAATGACATGTCTGATTATGGAAACTTAAAAGTGGAATTTTAGTTCCACATGAATGCTGTTGTGTGTGGTTAGGCTGTAGTAATAGGTAGGGTTGCTCAGATTCGGTTTGGCAATTTTGTAAAACTTCAAAGTTAGCACCACACTTCATTGAAGCATATGGGAAAATAATGTTGTATTTAAACTTTGGCCATTTTTCGGGTCAATATGCAAGTTACTGTCAAAAATGCACAAGGAGTTGGGGTACTCGCATGAGAATTGTCCCAAAACAATTATACAACTATACAGTGGGGGAATAGTCTTTTTAGTCACTAAGAGGACGAAACAGGTCCTTTAATTATTATTTAACATTTTTAGATTCATATCAGACCCTAGTAGCCAGGTAGCCCTTATCATGTACCAGGTCAAGCTACATGCCTTTTAATGTTATGCAAAGTATCCTTGTCCCCCAAAAAGAATGTGATGAATGGTTGAAGAGTTCATGAGGATTGTAAAATTCCCTATTATTAGGGGCAACCAAATATTCTCCCTTCTCAGATGAATGAGGTTTGACATAATTTAAGATCCCAACCAACCAATGTCCCATCAAAAAAAACTGAAAAAGAATCTTAATCACAAATATAATAACAAAATGCAATTTCAATGCAAATAACATCATCCAGTGGTCATCCCAGCCGGCTGTGGGTTGCTCCTTCTGCAAGGACGGTGGCTCAGGGGTTAGCACTCCAGGCTCGATCCCCAGCCAGGACATTATCTGCATGGAGTTTGCAGGTTCTCCCCGTGTCTGCGTGGGTTTCCTCTGGGTACTCGGGTTTCCTCCCACATCCCAAAAACATGCGGTGAGGTTAATTGGCTTCTCCCTAACAATTGACCTTAGACCACATTAATGACATATGACTATGATAGGGACAATAGATTGTGAGCTCCTTTGAGGGACAGTTAGTGACACAACTATGTACAGAGCTGCGTAATATGATGGTGCTATATAAATACTGTATATTAATAATATAATAAGGACCTACTGGACTCTTTACACCAACAAAGGTAGGTGTATTTTTTTTATTTAAAGTTCTGCTTTAATATTGATGTCTGGACTGATCTTTAATAGGGAAGGGCATCAGCTATAACAAGATTCAATTCTGCTCCAGAGATCAAGCCAAGTAACTTACTTTTTTAGCTGCACAAATAAAATATAGGTGCCTTTCATCATTCCAAATAATAGACTAACCTCTATTCTAAGGCAGTGGTAGTCAATGTTCTTTGCTTAACCTGCTGAGCAGTCACCCCGAGTGTGATCTGGGGTAAAAAAAAGATGCTGAGAGCGGTAACCCACAGTCACACTTGGGGTAGCTAAAATAGCTATATTATAACACAATAAATACAGCCCTACCTGATCTGCTGGAGTCCTCCTTCGCAATCCTCATTTTCTTGCTCCTCTGGCCGGGGTCCTCTGCAGCCGATGAGTCACCGGGGAGCTCCTGATGAGGTCAGTGTGTGCAAACATTCCGTTCGGGCGTGGCAGGAATTTCAAATCTATTTGTATTGCATTCAACACAAAATAACTTTAATAATTTCAATACAGTGGATTTATATGTGTAAAAGCGGTAAATTGTCTTTCATGAATTTATTTTACAGTATAATATAATAATATGAGTATAATATTTATTTTTAATTTTTTTTAATTTATTTAATTTATTATTTTGACATGATTTTGTGTTTCAAACTTTATTATACTCATACTATTACATTATACTGTAAAAAAAATAAATTTTCATGAAAAACAATGTACTACTTTTAGACATGTAAATCGGGACAGCAATGAACCACCCATGAGGTTAATGCAACTGGACTTCATACTGGAAAGTATTTAAAAAAAAGAAGTGTTTCTGTTGTTTATAGCAAGAATGTTCCTGTCATGTTTTAGGTACAGTGCAATATGAAAAATTCTCAAATATACATCAACATGAATGTAAAATTTGTTTTACCTGATAAAACAGGAAAGCTACACTGGCTCATGTATAAACCTAGGGCACAAAATGCATCAGTCACTGCTAATATTTAAAACAGAACTGGCAATAAATTTCATTTGAACAAATACATCCCTGGTGTTTTAATAAAAAAAAATATTTAAAGAGGGTGAAAAATCACATGGGCTCAGTATATTTTTCCCCTCTCCTATTTACAAGTTAAAGTATTTTTTACTTTTGAGTTGGTTATGATGGGTTACTTGCTCTTAAATGATCTTGTGTACATTATTGTTGACCACCATTGGATGACGCTGTGTCCATGTGTAAAGTGTGTAACAAACTACTACACTGCAACCACGTCTTAAAAAGAAACATTTCAGACTACAACAGTTTGATATCCTTTGCATTTGAACCCTGCTCCATTTAGTGGGGTCATCCGTGTATAAACAGAAATTCCTAATGAATGACATTTTCAGGAAAAAAAATTATTGGTTTGTATTCGAGTATATAAGATGATTATACCGTGTAAAATGTGATCCCAGAAGAGGAGGACTATCTAGGGCCCACAAAACTTATTTACCTCTATAAAAACACCAGTGTAAAAAGTATGTTTTAGTGTTGATATGTTGAAAGAATTTAGTGAAATTAGCATAAATCGCCAAAAAAGTCTGTAGAAGAGGATCTCTTTCTAAAGTTTAGAGTGCATCTACCAGTACATGTTTTAGGGATGTTCTAATTGTTTCAATTAAAAAAAAAAGACCCTTACATTTTTAACACTTTTCTAGACATACAGGGTGAGTGCCTAGGATTGGTAGAAGTGGGGGGCTAGGAAGGTATGCTGCACAACTTACTTCCCTTAGCATTGGGACTATAGGTCATTTTCCCCAGATCCGCTACCCAAAAAGGATATGGGGGAATTGATTGGGTGGTGGTGGAATCCAATCCCTCATCTAGGGAAATGAATAAAAGGCTGCAATAGTACTCAATTACCATTTTCTAGAAAGATTTAAAAGTAAGTTGACAACACACTTTTTTACTGAAATAAAAAAACACCTAATGATTTTTAAAGTAAAAAATGTTTATTCTAGTATACATTAGTAATAATAACCTTCCAACCAAAGTGCTAGGGGTCTGTCATTCATCATTTGTACCTGCATGATATCTGGCTTAAATGTAAGGTGAACCTTACATACCCTGCAAATAAGCAGGCCAAAGATGGCAAAATAGGTATCTTGGAAGAGAAAATATAGAAGATAGCAGCGTCCATGACAGTTACGGCTACAGGTGAGTGTATTTAAAAAACTATGGTTGGGGAGGTATGTTTATTTTATTTGCCTGTCCCACCTGCAATAAAGGACCTGCCTGGTCGCAATTTACAGGAGATGATGGAGACTCATATAGAAGTCATGACATATCAATGTATATGCATCCATATTTAGGGCCCAAAGCACTTCTATTTAAACAGGAAAAGTCAAGTGGGGACCCTGGTCACGAGCCCAAATTTCAAGTCCCAAATTATAAGTGCTATGGAAATTAATCCAGGGAATTACATCAACATCATCATCACCATCATCATCCTCTTGTACTATCATCACTGATGAATTCACCTTCTTCGTCTGCATGCAACTAATATTCATGTATCTCTCCTTTTACAGGTACGTCTCCCGTTCTGCCTGCCAAAATTTCATTGCATTCCAAAGTTTCATTTTATTTTGTGTATCCAATTGTTTTTCCTGCAATCTTTATCTAAATGTGTATGGTATGTCTCCTATTGTAGATTAATTTATTGCACCAACTTAAATCTCCCCATAGATATATCTGGTCACTATCCCTTTGTTCCAGCTGATTGCACTTTGATATTTATTGCCCTACCAGCCCCTGCCCTACCCAGGTTCAACTGATATCCCACATTCCTAGTTGCTACCATCAGCCCATCCATATTCCGAGCCCAAAGCACTTCTGTTTAAATAACAGGCAAGGTCATGTGGGGACCCTGGTCACGTGCCCAAATTGAAGTGCAATGGGAATTAATCCAGGGAGTTGGAACAAAACTGGACATACTAATACACTCTGCAACTCCCATCTCTTGCCTTTGGACTGATTCATTCAGCTGGACTCCAACACAACCTCTACTGCTGCCATCCTAAACTGCTATTTCACCAAGCCATCTCTGTGACTGACTTATCTGACTTAACTGTCATATCTCACTCTTGGAACTCAACTTGAATATAAACCTTACTACAACCCACATTATAGGATCGGCTCTCATGGACTGTTCGCCACATTGTTTATTGTACTCATATGGTTCTCAACTATCTGTTAAAATGTATTATTCACCCTGCACTCTCTTTGCTGGCTCTATTCCCTCTCCTCCCTTTTCTGATAACTTATTGGGCCTGATTTAATAAATTTCTCTAAAATTGGAGAGGATACACTTTTATCAGTGAAGTTGGGTGATCTAGCAAACTTGGAATGGATCTAGTACAGGATTCAAAAAATTTGCTAACAAATAGCAAATTACTTTTGCTGGATTTGCTGGATCATTCCATATTTGCTGGATCACCCAGCGTCACTAATGAAAGTGTATTCTCCTAAGCCTTGGAAAGCTTTAGAAAATCAGGCCTATTGTCTCTCTTCTCCTTCAGGCTTCTGTTTTTTCTGTCTGTGCTCCTGCATCTTTTTTCTCTACGTTCTGGTGACATCTCACCCAACCCTGGTCCCGCCCACAGCCTCTCTCTTTCCTACACTTTCAGCAAGATACTCCCTTCTCCTAACCTGATCCCCATTCACCCTACCCATAAGTTCTTACCCTCTTTCTCTGGCAGTCTATGGAATGGCAAATCTGTTGGCAATAAATTAACCTCGATACACAACCTTGTTCTTTCTAAATCTCTGTACTTTCTGGCTCTAACTAAAACTTGGCCTTCCTCCTCTGACTCTGCCTCTGCTGCTGCTCTCTTCTATGGAGGCCTGCATTTCACACATACCCCCAGACCTGGCAACAGAGTAGGGAGTGGTGTGGGTCTCATTCTCTCACCTAACTGTACATACAGAGTCCTTCCTACCCTGCTCTCTATAATTTTCACCTCTTTTGAAGTCCACTCTGTCTGACTTTTCAGCCCCTTACCCCTCAACATTGCTGTTGTCTATACCCCCCCCCCCCCCACGGCCCAGTATCACAATTTTTTTGATAACTTTGCCTCTTGGCTCCCACACATTTTTTCCCCTGACTTTCCCACCCTCATCCTCGGTGACATTAATGTTGCAGTGGATAAGCCCAACCTTCACTCCCCAGACAAACAGCTCTCCATTACCTCCTCCTTTGGACTCACACAGAACATAAATGGCCCTACACACATCGTGGGACACACTTTAGACCTGGTATTTTCCAAACTGTGCAACCTCACCTTCCTTGACAACTCGCCATTTCCCCTTTATGATCACAACCTTATCACTTTCAACTTACCGAACTCTTGTCCCCCTTTGCTACATCCCAGACCTGGTCAATGGCAGAGAGATATCCGTAAACTTGACCACAACCTATTCTCAAACTGGTCACAAACCAAGTGAATGTTTAGGCCAAAAAGGCACTAGGCAAACATCATCTATTAAGCACACCGCAAGTTGGTACAAATATTTGTCACATACGTAAAGGCCGTAACCCGGATGCATTTCAGGTTTACGACCTATACGTATGCAACAAATATTTTTACTAACTTGCGGTTTGCTTAATAGATGACGTTTGTCTAGTGCCTTTTTGGCCTAAAAATTTACTTGGTTTGTAACCAATGTTCACGTGACTGAGAGTCAGTCTATGTTGTATATATTATGTATTATGAACGAATATTAATAATACATTGACACTGTTTGCCTTCAAAAACCCTTCTTTCTCTTTGTGATTATTATCTGTATCTAGCATTAGAGATTGTCAAGCTACATCCTTAAAGGGGTAAACCTGTTTTTCCGCCGGCCCCCACTTCTTTGTAACTTTGTTACTATTCTCAAACTGCCTTACGTCCCTAACCCTCACCCTCTCTAAAATCACATTTCCAGATAAAGCTCCTACTCAGTTCAACCACACTCTTTCTCTGGCCCCTGCCACCTTCCGCTACCCCTGTCCTGCTAACGACAATCACACCAAACAGCTACAACAGACTGTTCGTGCAGCTGAGCGCGAGTGGAGAAAATCTGGTCTCAGCGCTGACTTCATGGACTACAAAGCCAAGCTACATAACTTTAACACTAAGCTCACTGTCAACCCACACAGCCTCTTCTCAACAATTGACTCCCTCCTAAAACCCACACCTGCTCCCCCCACAACATCTTTCTTTGCCCAAGACATTGCCATCTACTTTAGCGATAAAATTGACAAAATCAAACATGATGTCTCCCCTCACCAGGCCACTCCAACCATATCAGCCCCTTCCACCTGTAAATCATCCCAAACCTTTCTCAGCCCTGTTACTGTGGATGAAGTCTCCTCTCTTCTCTCATCATCTCTGTCTACAACCTTTGTGCTTCACCCAATTCTTCCACCCTGGCCCCTGCCCTAACCCAACTTTTCCACCCCTCCCTTTCTACTGGTATCTACCCCTTCGCTTTCAAAGATCCGGTAATTCTTCCTATCCTGAAGAAACTCTCTCTAGACCCCTCCCTACCTTCTAGCTACCGTCCTATCTCCCTTCTCACATATGTTTCCAAACTTCTTGAGCGTCTTGTCTAAAAAAGACTAACTGATTACCTGAGCTCCAACTCTCTCCTTGACCCTCTCCAGTTTGGTTTTCGAGATGCCCATTCCACCAAAACAGCCCTTAAAAAAGTGGCCAATGACCTCATCAGAGCTAAGTCTCAAGGCAACTTTTCCCTTCTCCTTCTCCTTGATCTTCCTCTGCTTTTGACACTGATGATCACCCCCTTCTAATACAAATCATGCGCTCCATTGGTATCAGTGACACTGCTTTCAATGGTAATTCCTCCACTCCTACTCCCCTTACTGTTGGTGTTCCCCAAGGGTCAGTACTTGGACGGGTTCCTTTTTCTCTGTACACCTCCTCTCTCGGTAGTCTCATATCCTCCTTTGGCTTACAGTACCATCTGTATGCTGATGACACTCAAATCTATCTCTCTACCCCTGACTTGTCTCCCTCAGTCCTGGATAAGGTCTCATGCTGCCTGTCAACCATCTCATCATGGAGATGACCGATTCCTGAAACTCAACCTGGATAAAACAGAACTCATCATCATCCTCCTCTCAAATTCCAAATCTCCCCTGACATATTCCTAACTGTTAAAAACACTGTTATTTGTCCCTCCCCTCAGGCACATTGTCTTGGCGTCACCTTTGATTTTGCCCTGTCATTTACCCCCCATATTTAGAACATTTCCAGGTCCCGTCACTTTCACCTACACAACATTTCACAAATCCTACCTATCCCCAGAGACCACCAAACTCCTTGTACAAACTCTCCCATCTGGATTACTGTAACATCCTCGTCTCGGATATTCCACTAACCCGACTCTCTACCTCTTTGTAATTCTCTTCACTAGCTTTCATTTCACCTTAGAATCAAATTCAAGCTCCTGTGCTTGGCCTTAAAATCCCTCCACATTTCTTCTCCCACTTATATTTCTTACCTGGTAAATAAATACTCCCCCAGCCGTTCTCTTTGCTCCTCTGATGACCTACTAATGACTTCCACACTCATAACCTCATCACACGCACAACTCCAAGACTTTTCTAGAGCTGCTCCAACTTTCTGGAATGGTCTTCCTCATCCTATTTGGCTTGCACCTACTTTATGCTCATTTAAAAGAGCACTCAAAACATAATTTTTAAAACTTGCCTACCCATCTTCCTCTATCTTTTTAAACCATCACTACTTCCTATCACTACATATCTCCCCTCCTATTGTGTGTTATTCGCCAACCTCCTAGATTGGAAGCTGTCACTGTTTGTATTCATCTATCAATTCCAACCCCTATTTTTTGTACAGCGCTGCATAATTTGTTGACGCTATATAAATACTGTTTAATAATGATAATATTGCTTATTGCTTAGTAATATCATTATATGAAAACCAATCTTATAATTTTTCTGATGTTAAGGCTTTTAAAATCAGCCTAGTGTTGTCTGGAATTATTCTACTGTTCCTATTTATTCCTAATGTATCATTTAAAAGCTTTGGTGGAGCTGACAACTGGATGTGTAGGCACTAGGCAAGACTTGGCCATCAAAACAAACATTCTAGTAACAGGTGTTCCAAATGTTTATGTAAATGTAAAGGGGAAGGGCTAGCAGACACCATTGTCACTAGCCTAATGGCAACGGAAACAATAGACGTCAGATAAAATACAGATTACTGGCATGCCCATTATTTGTCAGCCATGGGTGTCTCCACAGGCTTAACAGTGATGCTTAAGACTAGTTTAGAAAACATCATCACACAATCCAGAGGCAAACAGCATCACTGTAAATTCCTCAGTTCATTCTGCTCAGCAGTCTATTTTTCAACTTTACAAGCCCCCCACAGTAAAACTGTACACTTCCTTATCATAGGAACTTTTCATCCAGTACTTAGCAATTTGCATGACAGAAGTATTACCATGACAATGACAACAACAATTTGCCTTGTAGCATTGAAAGTATTTGTACTTTGATTTAGAAATGTTAAAATGGAGATCAAATGTCTGGTATGTTGGCTTTAAATGTCAACTTTCCCTAACTACCTCTGGCTGGGTATGGGGCAATGTTTAATTCTTTAGCACATGTTCCATGCTTCAGACAGTGCATAAACACAAAGAAGAAGAGCAACAGAGAAAAGCAGTTCTTTGGAGTATTAATCAGGAAAAGTTAGGAACTTAATTCTCTGTGGTCTGACCCAGCGCAATAAAAAAAAAATGGGAACATGTGTCAAATGCAGGGCCATTTCTGGGTAGTTTGGTGCCCTTCCTAGTCCCTGCGATCCCCCCTACTCACCTAGTCCCCATGTATAATAAAGCAGCAGACCCTTTCTTCTTATATATGCATAGCAGAACTGGGAAGTGTGATGTAATAGCCAGTGCTTCTAAACAAGGACTTCACATTTGAATCCTTTTCTCTTATTTGCAGTACCTTATAACTTTCTTTTATATTGTGCCTCCGGACTGCACCCACCCTTACTTTTAAACACAGTATCTAATGTCCCTAGGTATGCATCTTACAGCTGTATTTCTATTACACATTCTATATCACACTAAGTCCCCCATCTAAACAAAAATACATTCTCCTTCAATCCCACAGGGATGTTGGAAGCATCCGGAGGTCTCTTTCTTTAGGTCCTGCGTTGTCCTGGCATCTGTCTTCTGTCTTCGGGCCGGCGCTTCAGACGGCACTATCTTCTCTTTTTCCAGGTTCTTGTTCCTACATCACACAACTCGCAACTGTGTGCAGTTTTTTTCCTTTTGACAAAAGGGCTCCTTCTGAGCATGCCTGAGATGCTCGGGCATGCATTGAAGGAGCACCCAAGAGCCTCCCAGGATGCCTGACGTAGGTATCCCAGGAGGCTCTGCGCTCCAATTCATTCTCATTTTTTTTGCACCTAAAGAACAAACAAACAACAGAATTTTTACACTACATAAAAGGGTTGTCAACCCTTTTATCTAATGTGACATTTCTGAGTTTAGGTGCGTTTTAATACATTTGTAATTTAAAGTAAATTTGTCACCACAGGAACACTTGTACAGCAGGAACAACCTGTAAAAAGGAGGCAATATACCCTCATAAGCTGCTGCAAGTATTTCAATCTTTTGGGTAGGTAGAATACCTGCATCACACACAGGGCTGCCTTCCAAAATTTCCTATGTCCCATAGTAATTTTATTGTGTGGAACCACAGTTTCTGTTTTTGTTCCTGTGTGCAGAGGGGAAGAAGGGATCTACACACCCATAAGGATGAGATACCTGCTTCAGGTGTGGGAGAAGCAAAGCTCCTCTTTTTCCAGTTGTTCACTCTATACAAGTGACCCTGGTGAAGACCCCGTTATAGACCCTAACAAGGTTAATTTAAGGCCAGACTCCAGCAACTGCCATTTCCCTGTCTATGACAGCACCCTTACTGACCACTAAGGCACAGTATTTTCAAGGAGGCAGGACTTAGTTAGTTTAGGAAAGACACATTTTAATAAGAAAGGATAAAAATATTATCTAATGCTAAATGCACAAAAGAAGAAAAGAGAAGGGTTTGCTTGGCAAACGAAAGTATTGTATTAAATTATACTTCTCACAAATAACGATACATATCATGTCAATTCTGGTGAACCACCATAAACATTGCGATTACATATGGTGGTGTTCAGGCCCAAACGAGGCACTATACATACATCGTCTAGCACATAGTGGCCAAAGTTAGTTATAACTTGCTGGAGTGTCAATTTAATATTTAGCCTTTTTACCTGACGCGTTTCGCCTGTTTTGGCTTTTCAGGGGTGGCGGCACATCAGCGAGTTTGTACTCATGCAGTTATAATATGTAGACATGTAAACATATATGTTGAAAAAAAAATTGTTCAGTCAAAAGTACAAAATTTTATTCAAAATATCTATAATCAAAGCAACTGAACCCCATAATGGGAGATAATAATTCTATTTTTGTTAAAAATATCAAATAAACATTGAAATAAGAATTCATGGTTTTATAAAGGTGTAGATTATGGAAGTGACTTACATGGTCTTTGATTGTGCAGCTAGGTTCTCCTGGTGTGATAGGTATCAGAGATAGTCCCAAAAAGTTTTCTCATTGGGGAGCTATAGGGATAGTAGCTTGTGTGGGGTGTCCACAGAACATACACTGGAGAGCAAGCAGGTATATATACCACAAACTGTTGTGAGATAATCTAGAATAGATTGATAGTATTTAGAGCATGTACATAGTACCTATATATGTATAGGTACATATATACATATCAAATGAACATAGGGATGAAAATAGGCAGTTTTAGACTGATGCATGTACACATTATTAACATGTACAGAGTAACCAAATAGTTAATAGAAATTATTATTTTGTACATATACTATTGATTTTTATAGGGTTGGCACTGTCCTTTAGGACACCTAACTTTCTCAAATTTGAACCACCACCCACCCCATTATCTAATGCATCAATACAATAGCTGACACCCATGTAGTAGATGGAGGGGAAAAGGAGTTGTTACTAGAAGATTGCTAGCTGTTCAAATGTTAGCTGACACAGACTGATCTGGAAAATTAGTTCTTTATAACTACAAAAGAGGCCTTGCTGATGCCTGGATAGCCAGACCTCCATGCCACATACACATACAGCCTGGGGACGTGTGTATTTGTCTCTGTGTTACTGAGGAAGCCGACATTGTTCTGCGAAATGCGTAGAACAGCAATATAAGGAGAGACCATTTGGAGATTTTTACATTCTGTTAAACACACATCTGATGTGAATCTTATGGTTTTTAATTGTTATAAATAAATAATTTTAGATTTTTATTGGTAAATATTTATTGTATTCATCATGTAGAATTATGCCTAAAAAGTCCCAAAAATAATTTTCCAGTTTTTGTTCTGATGGTGTTCAGTAAAAGGGATGTGGCATAGTTGATATTTCACCATAGAGAATGCAATATGAGTTAGTAACGCATCAATACCTACTTAAATTTTAGTATCCTGAAATAAAAAAAATAAAAACTAAAGATGCAAAAAATGTTTCTTGAGAAAACTAATGTTCCAAGGTGAATGAACAATTAAGTTGTGATCAGTATGTGAATCTTCTTTATTCTCTTGTGTGCTATAATTAGTGTAATAACTTGTGTACACAATCATTCATAAAAAAAATGCATGGTTCTATTGTAAAAGTAAACAGACAACAAATAATTATACAGTCAATGGAGTGATTTCCTCTGTACTATTCCCAAAGGCACTTGTTTGAAGACAAATTGTCTTTTTTCTAGAGTCAACCCATTCATCATCTTGTGACATCTGCATAACAAAACTCAGACCAGAAGAGACCTGAAAAGTCAGCTCCAGCCAGTTACCTGCTGAACATCCAGGGAAATGATATACAAATGGCTGAAGGCTCTTGCAATGATACATAGTCCTCAAGTTACATGCTAATGCAGCTAGCTGGGCAAACATTGTTTTGTTGTGCATGAATAACTAACAAATTGAGGTGAGGGGAACAGTCACAGATGTCTCTTTGCCACTTGCAGTGTTACATGCACCATGAACCATGAAGTCATTTATACAATACAGTAAGTAGGACAGGTTGATCTTCAGTAAGGGCAGGTCTAACATACATCTATTTGTAACTAATGTGACATCTTTAGCGTGGGCAGTTTTAAAGAGCTTTAGATGTTTAGAAATAATTGTTTACATTTGTTTTTATTAGAATGACCATGTCTAAGATATATTGGAAAATGCTGAACAGAATAGAGCAGAATCTTACAGGAAACTACTACTTGGAAGGGCATCTTAAAAAAAATATTGTGTGCAAACCATGTAGCCCATGTAGTGAAAAATGGTTTGTAATATTTAGACGCTGTTGTGTTCTATGTGGTGTTATGTATATGGGTTTGGGTGCCATTTCATATGAATAGCACAGCAGCACACAGGGAGCCATGCATTAATATATGATATTTCAGCAAAGAATTGTGAGTATAGCCTAAGGCAAAATGGGGCCTTTGGTAAAAATGAAAGCAGGGCTTTATATGCTAAAATTTAGAACCGTGAGACAGAAAGAGAGACCTAAAACAAATATAAAAATAATGTGTATTGCTTGCATGTTCTGTTGCAAGAAAGGCAATAGTGGAATGTGTTTTTAAAAGGGTTAAATTGGAACAAACCATCCAGCATCTATAGTAAATGCTGCCAGCATAACATCCCTAACAAAGAAGCCATATAAAACTTCCTGTGATCATGGGCAAAACAAATATACCGCATCACAGACACAGTGTAACTCCTATCATAGGTGTATGAAATATACAGTTTGTATTGATTGGCAAGAAATCATAAAATGTATAACTGTAAACATTTAGTAAAGCACTGTATATCATAAACAACTGACGTCTTAAAAAATAATAAAATAATATCCTCACCTGTTTTTTATTCTTTGTGCAACACTAACACTGCTGCTCACCTGTAACCCATTTGCAAATATTTCCTGGCTACATGCACTCCAGCAACTGCTGTATGTTTCCTGATGGTAACAAGAGTGGATCATTCTTGTGCTTCAGTCTGGCCCCTTGTAATCTTTAATAGAAGAACATATTACAGAGTGACAAAACAAAAGGGAAATTGGGAGACAGTGACAGAGTACTCTTACCCTATAACTAGAGCACAAGGACCTTCTTGGCTGGATCATCATTTTTTTAAATAAAAGAGGCAGATTTAAAAAATATTGAAAACTGCTTTTGAAATTACATTATCACGTTGGATTGTGTAACATTTTAGTGATTGAGATCTGAACTGTGGAAGATGTACTCAAAATGGTCAAGTAGAGAGCAAAGGACTAGTCACCAGTATTGCCAGTAGACTCCCTGTAGCAGATATTTCCACATTATGACCTTATCATGCCTTGTTTTGTCTCTGCAGAGGTAACCATCTTGGTAGTAGTTGGCAATATCGGACTGTCTCTTCTACAATAAAAATCCTGCCTGATATACTATAGTTTTGTTTTAATGCCACTATTGTAAAGGTGCAGAAAGCAAAGTAATAGAGATGTACAGCACAAATCTAGAGAATAGAAAGAGCAGATGCAGAGAGATCCTTCCAACTCATGTTCTCAGGTACAGCCCACTCTTCAGCAAGCAGCACAGTACTGACATTAACTAAACAATACCTTTTACTATAGTGCTATATGCTACCAGATTTTTAAATGATCTGACAGCAACAAATCATGGTATATAAAAATATAACACTGTATGTAAATACAGCTGGAAAAGTAAAACAGAGCATAATTTGTTCTGTAGTCCTACCCTGTCCTATAATCCAGCGATCGCCTCAGACCTGGGATGGGTGGGTTCTGGCATCATGACATCACCCTGGGGGAAGATTCCTCACCTTTGTGTGACACACGGCTACCCGCGCACGCGCACTCCGGATTCTGGTAAATTAGTGGTCTGTGATGTCCAAAAGGTTGGCGACCACTGCTATATTCTATAGAAGCTACAAATCACATCTAGGAACTGCACCACAAACCACCACAATAGAAATGCAACTGCATGCTAACACGTGTACAAAATAATTCCCAACTACTCCCATACGGTCCTAGGAGTGGCTAGGGCCTGCGATTTACGGCAAGTCTGAAATTGGTCTTAGTCTGATTTATATACCTAAACTAGTACATGGTTATACCAGATAAATATATTCCTTACCTCTGCACTCTGTATATCATTTTTTTTGTTCCCGACCCCTCACCATTTTGAACATTTGCCCAATATGTAGTGCAGTGTAGGTATGCCAACATATTTCAGCATCATCTTACCAATTTGTTGCTCCTTCTCTTGTCTTGTGATGTGAAAAAACTATTAGGGTACATTCTGATTGTAGGCCCTGAGACATACTAAATGTGATTACTAAACCTATTTAGTTAATTGTACACTGATATTAATTGTAAGTGTATGGTGTGGTGTCTAGTTTTCCTTGCAAGATGAACATCATAGATTTTGGGTCTTCTGTTACCATAAGATGCCACAAAATATGAACAATATTTTTGAAGATAAAAAGGGATATGCTATAAAATTCACAAGCACCAAGACAAATGGCAAGTAACAAACCCCTCACTACAACCTCATGAAAAATTCTTTTTAGTATAAAATTCTGTTTCAAGCATCAGCATAGGAAATCCTGTAACTAGTGTTTGAAATACTGTGTATGTTCACAAAATTAGGCATTTGCCCAATTCAATCCTCCACCTAGGAGGATTATTGAATGCTGTAGGCAGCTACACTCTTCTGGCGTGGATAAATCCCAAACACTGTCATAGTTTACATTTTTATTTTAGCCATGCTTAGCTACCATACAACCATTGGAAGTAAATTTCACTTTTTTGCCCTAAAGCATGTATAGGGCAGTGGGTTAAGAACCTTTATCTCATTACCCACTTGTATGGTAATAAAATAGGGAATAACTATTGAAATGGAGCATCATGAGTTTGAATGGTAGGGGGGGGGGGGTTATCACATTGTTATCACATTGTGCACATAGCAAAGCAGTGAGCCACAGTAAACATTAATTTACCCAAATTTCCTGATTCATCTTAAATTCAGACTGATTTCAATATACTCAATCATTGCCTATTCACCTACATTTTAGGCCTTAGCTCTTGAATAGTAGGCAATGGCAGCTTACAGGCATCTTATGAACAGTTCTGGTTTGTAATCAAGCTTACCTGTGGTTATCATATCTCCTACAAACTGGAGCATTATGGGCCTAGCAGCTTTGAACTAATGACAATAAATGGAAGCTCTGTAGAGCATTTAGTTATTATTATTACTACACAGTATTTATATGGCACCAACATATTACGCAGCGCTGTACAAAGTCATGTCACTAGCTGTCCCTCAAAGGGGCTCAAAATCTAATGTTCCTACTTCAGCCATATGTCTTTATTATAGTCTAAGGTCAATTTTTTTTGGGGGGAAGCCAATTAACCTAACTGCATGTTTTTGGGATGTGGGCCAAAACCAGAATACCTGGCGGAAACCCACACAAACAAGGGGAGAACCTGCAAACCCCATGCAGAAGGAGTCCTGGCCGAGGTTCAAACCTGGGACCTAGCGCTGCAAATGCCAGTGTCTAAACACTGAGCCACCATGCTCCCCACACGAATAAAGCATACAGGGGTTCTCTGTGTAGGAGGGTTAGCTGCCATCAATGATTTAATCACTGACAGCCTTCTTTACAATGATCCCCATGTCATTTACCTCCTGTTGCTTGTAGATGTGCTAATGCATAACAAAGGCTGGAGGTTCAAAACTTAAAAACTTTTACCACCAGCTGATAACATAAAAAAACCTAATCCGCAGCTACATCATTAGCTTGTTTTGAAAGAGTGCAGCACAGGCCTAACAAGTTCATCCTTTTCTGGATTTGCATTATGTGCAAGGAAAGTAGAATAATTTTAAATGGGATAGGTAGCGTGATGTGGAAATAGTTGGACCTGAGCTGTTATCATCAAGAAGTACATTGCAACTAGAACATTTTATCCTTTTTTAAATGTAATTCTTGCTACCATATACTTACCTTTTACCTTTTCTCTTTGGAGCTTCTTTTGGCAAAAAAAAACAATGAAAACATCTGGTTATGGAGGTGCTTGTTGCTCACCTCTAGTGGCAGGGTAGGCACTGTCACTGGGTAACCCAGAGCCCAGATTAGGCAATGAATTTGGCTAACCACAGCTTACATCAAACTTTCTATTCACCCCCAACAGCTAAACACAGCAGTCAGAGAGGATAAAGACAGTAAGTATATTCAGGAGTTCATTATAAATCTCATCTCTTCTGGATCAGGGTATGTAATATGGAATATTTGGGCAACCTATGTAACACTGCATTGCCTTTTGCATCGTGATTACCCTGCAGCTAGTAACACTTTTAAAACTGTACTGCTGTTGATGGAGAGTCTCTTCTACATATGAAAGCTGTTGCCAAAGCATGCATCAAGAATTATATCCTGCTCAAAAATATGATGTTTATGGGACATGGAGCTCCTTATTTGTCTGGTTTTTGAAAAAGGAGTACTTTATGTCCTCAAAACATTGGACACGTTAAGTAATACAGTCTGGTCTAGGACCCAATTCAAGCAAAAGTAGAAACTTACAAATCCTTTAAAAAATAGGGTTTCTAATCATTAGGAGAAGAAAGAACAATTAATGTAATGCAACCTAGCAATTATTATTATTATAATAATAATTACCATTAAACCTTAAAAGTGAAACTTTTTTTCATATTTGTAGACAGTCACTTCCTGTGCTGAAATTGATTAGTCCCATTTTTTTGGACACAGTGACTTGCACATAGTAGGTATTTGAAGCTGCAGCAAGTATTTTGAACCAATCATATTTCCTATCTGGTGAACTAACAGGGTCATCCAGCCCACCCATCCCCATAAGTTTTGTCCTGGATCTGGAGAGAAGATTGTTCTGATTTCAGTAAATGGAAAGATAATGAGTAGCTTTCACACTATAATGTATATCATGCCTGTACAATATGAACTATGACTGACAGGGAACTGTGCTGAGCTCTGGGAAGAATAGGGAGATCTGGCCCTGGCTTCCAGCCCCCTGACTCGGATTGTTCACAGACTCAGGCAGAGTCTGTCCACAAGATTGTGGACTCCTCCTGGGCTCCTGGGGATACATTTTTTGCAGCCCCTGAGATGACATCACAGGGGGCAAAGAACAAGGAACTGTACAGGGTTAGGGTAAAACAAAAATACGAAGGGACGCTAAATAGAAGGAGGAAAGGGAGGTAGGAGGGCAGTTAAGGTAATCCAACAATTACAGTAAACAATTATAAAGTGTGCTAGGTAGGTACAGAGTAGGCAACAAGAAGGAAGCCACTAGTGCCTCTAGCAGCCACTGAGCCAAGTGAAAATGTAATAGGAGTCTGGGAGATAACTGAGCCTTCGGAGTAGACCCTGAGGAGCAAGAACTGTGCTCTGACCCCAGGACTGGATTAGAAAAGGAAGTTTCAGGCAAAGTGTGGAGACAGGGCGAGAGGAGCGGAGTGCAGAGTGATAGGAAGGAGTTATAGGTAGGAATAAAGTTAGAGGAATATGATAAAATTGTAGGTTAATCATGTGGATAGGAGATTTGGGGCACAGAGATCTGCTCACATTCTGAGAGACCTACCTTACCTGAACAAAATATAAGCCAAACAGATTTTTGGTGGCAGGGAACAGTGAGTTAGGGAGAAAGGTGTGGTAGTAGCAGGAGAACTGGTGATCGGGGTGTTTGGGCATTGTATAATGGTTGAGTTAGCTACTGAGGTTTGTTGGCATTCTGTAGCAGTAGGGCTGCTGGTTGGGGTAGGTGGGCATTATGCAGCAGTTGTGCTGGTAATCAGGGTATGTAGGTAGAGTGTAGCAGTGGGATAGGTGATGTGTGTGTCTGCATTGTCAGGCTGATGATGATTAAGGTGTCAGAGTGTGCGGACATTGTGGAACAGTTGACCTGATGATCAGGGTGTGTGGGCATTTTGCAGAGGCTATTGAAGTTGTTGTTGTAACAGTGAGATGCACAGTTGGCACAGCATGGTTATATCAGTGGGCACAAGTAAGCGTGAAAGTGAAGATAAAGCTTAGGACAGGATTGTGTAAGAGAAAATAGGAGGTGGGAAGAGTAAGATCACTGGGGGAATGGGAGAAAAAACGAAAAAGAAAAAATGGTATTGGAGGAAAAACTAAACCTTGACTTTAGCTTTTTGTACAACAGGAAATCTGTGATGGGAAAAAAAAATCCGACCCTGCTTTTATTTTAATAAAGGTGATGATTATACATAATTTATGTTATTTCATTGTAATTAAACACATAAAAAGCAAACAAGCTAGCTTTTAGAATGCAAGTAATAAGAGTAGTAAATCTACAATGCAATGTGCACTTTATATCTGTCCTAATAATATACTTGTGCTATTTTGCAAACTATTTAAAAGTGCACTGGCTGTTTTCATTGTACAAGCAGGTAAAGTGCTACAACAACATTAGTTTGGCAAGACAGCTGAGCTGGAACTATGATGAAAAAGAGTCATATATATTGTTTTGGGTGCATAAAACTCAGTGAGCCTTCTGTATTTTTCCCCTTTAGCCATGACACATTAGATTATTCTACCACAAATTATCCCATCTGTCCCTTAGTTTCCAACTTTTTTCTTGGCTCTTCCAGTACCCACCCCCAGCTTTCGTTCCCTGCCTCTGCTATTCTTTAAGCTTTAAACTAGGTGTAAAAGTAGCAGGGGGCCCTTATTAAAGGCAGCCCCTCCTTCTTTGCCACAGCAGCGGCCTTCCAGCCAAACTGCTCTTGTATTACTTTTTGATGAGTTTTCAATTTAGGCCTGCAGACGGGGAGAAGGCGACTTTAAAAAAAATGCAACAGATGGGGCCGATTGTGTTCTATAGGCAAATTAAGGAAGACATCTGTAGCTGCAAAATACTGGTGGTCTAGAGCAATTAGCCCTCTGTGAAAAGGGGCCTCTCACTGCCTCGTCCATCCAATCGAATCTGAGGGAGGGCTCACATTACAATGGCCTTGACCACAATTCAATGAGCCAAAAAAAGATTAATCCAAGAGGAGCTAGAAGCAAGGCAGGAGTTGGAAAGTTAAAGAAAAGGACAGGGTTACTTAGCTTTCTAAACCTTCTACATGCTGTTTTTATGCAAAACTTTTTTTTTAGGTTTTCATAATATTATGTTTATGTTTTTGCTTTTCTCTGTATTTTTTTCATTTAGAATCTTATAAATTACAAAAAAAAAACATCGCTGGCAAAAAAAATGAAAACAGGCTGTTGTACACGACCATTCTCTAGAGAATAATTACAACGATTTCTATAACTCTGAAGTGTCACCTTTAACATAGGAATGATGGACACCGGCTGGGTTAATCCAAGGAGTTAATCTCCAAAATTCAATCTAACTTTATATTAGGGGAAAAGGGGACTTAATGCTATTGATCAATGCACTATTCTAGTTTATTCATGCATTTGCCTGCAGTTTTCTGAGGATGAACATAAATTGCATAAACCTTTCTCACCTCTCAGCTACACCTACTTCTTTTGTTCACCTGAATGTATTAGTGGGACAGAAGCATTTTAATATCCAGTTTATTTGTGTTATTATTTTTATATTTCTATTAATTTCCTTACTACATCATTCAATGTATTGAGCTAATTATAGTTAAATGTACATTTATTGTATTATAGCTACAGTGAAAAAATAAAAGAAAATTATATGCAATGCAAATCAATTAACACTTTTGTAACCCAATGAAATTATTCATCATTAAAGTTCAACCACTTTCAATTACTACTTATTTTATTTTTTTATTCTGCATGTTTACCTTACATTTCACTAGCTTTAATTGAATATATTTCTTTTAAAAGCAAAATTATCATTTTCATTCATATATATTTTTTAGGAATGAGAAAGGTAAATTATAATCAACAATTTGTTTTATTTAGTGCCATTTCACACCCACAGTAAGCTACAGGAGTCTGCCATGGACACAACCACAGTCCTAACCTTTACTATTCAAGCCATTGGGAGTGGTTGGGAAAAATTTTTTGCACGCGACTGTAGCTGTGGTCGCAGCAGATTGCAGTGTGGTTCTCAAAGGCAACACATTGCTTGTGGGCCTAATTTAATAAAGCTAGAAAAAATACACTTTCATTAGTGAAGCTGGGTGATCCAGCAAACCTGAACAGATCTGGTCCAGCATTGAGAACATTTGCTTACAAATAGCAAATGACTTCAATGAATCCATTCCAGGTTTGCTGGATCACCCGCTTCACTGATAAAAATGTATCCTCTCCAGCCTTGTAGAGCTTTAATAAATCAGGCCCTGTGTGTCTCAAATCAGCCTAAATGGTTACTGCTACCCAGTTATAAACTCTGATATATTCTTTTGTTTTACTAATAACATTTCTGAATGTAGAATAGCCTGTATTTTTTACTACATTCTGGGTTTAATACACATCCATTTATCTTTGTTAACACTTTGGATACAATTTCACACACAAATTGTTAAAACAGTAACTTGTAACCTTTTTTGTTCTGCCCTGTGTCATACAGGCTGATATATAGAGACAAATCACTTTCTCATAGGAAACTGTCTTCATTGCCTACAGGCACAATT
Organism: Pyxicephalus adspersus; assembly: GCF_032062135.1. NCBI lineage: Eukaryota > Metazoa > Chordata > Amphibia > Anura > Pyxicephalidae > Pyxicephalus > Pyxicephalus adspersus. The sequence continues at coordinate 49,765,633 of NC_092859.1, forward strand.
TATGAATCCCAGAATTGGTAAAATTTAAGGGAGTGCACATCACAAAAAAAGTTAGCCAGTAATAATAAAGCGGACCTATCACCAAAATATTTACTTTACATAAAAGGTTAGACAACCCAATTATGTAAAGTAAAAATGTTCTTTTTTTAAAAAAAAGGCGAATCGCTGTTGCGACTAAGACTGTATGGGATCACAGGGCCTCCTAGGATACCTACATCATGCATCGCAAGAGGCTTCTGGCTGCTTCTTTTGTGTATGCCCAATCTCAGGCATATACAGAAGGGGCATTTTCCTACATTGAGGGTAAAGAAATGGCCATCTCACGCATGCGCAGTGAGATCCGCACTCTTTTTTCCCCCTTTACAGCAGGCCATATCACTTGGTTTCGCACCTGTGCAGTGTAAAATGGGATTATGTAGCCAGAACAAGGAAGAAGACAGATGAAGATGGCAGGACCCAGACAGGTTTCCTCAGCTCTGGGATAAAGGAGGATAACAGGATAGAGCGAGACCCGATAAAGGACTTCTCCAGCAGGATCAAAGGATCTGCGGAATTAAAAGTAAATGCTATTTTTAAATTTTCAGTTTAGTTTCGCTGTAAATCCAGGACCCATGGCTGGTATGTGCTGCACTTTTTGAAAGAACGGTGGCCTTTATTAACTTTTCTTTCTTTTTACTTCCTGTTGTGCCTGCAGATCAGGAAGTGCAAAGAATTACTCCCAACAGCATACAGGCAGCAGAAAAAACATTAAACACACAGCAAACAATCCACATACAGAATGCTCTTTAACATTTAATAGAACCAACTGGGCCACTTTAAATTGGTAAAACCCTTGATTTGCTTTCATTCAATCAAGTCAGTTGGCTGTTGGGCTGCCTAATAGGGCTATCAGATGGACATCCCAATAGCCATCTGATGGGGTTGGCACAGTAGGCTGACAATACGGCAAGGCAGTGGTGTTGATAGGAAAGCAATCACCATCCCCCACTTTCTTCCTCTGCAAAGGTAAAAACATTTTTCCATTTTTGCCCAGAGTTCAGTGTTACAATTTTTTTCCTTCTGTATAGGGCAAAGACATCACTTATTATTGCCATCATATGAGAGAAACAATTAAAAAAGTTTTACTAGTCAGGTTATGATGGCTTGGTTCCAAAAAAGCCTAGCAGCCGAAAAATGTCATCACTACCTTTTTTATACATCAATTGCCACCATACATACTTTCATAATTTGCAATGCATCATACAAAATAAACCTAAATAAATTATTATTTAAATGTATTTCTGATGTCAGGGAGCTGGCTGCTTTCGGAGACAATAACCACTCATAAAGGCTGTGGCATGTGGTTGGAACTGGGAATTCAGATGGACAGAATTAAGTAAATTCCTCCTTGAGTCCAGTCATGTGCCAATGCTCAGATATCAGATTGGGATTGTAAAGCATGTTTACAACAACTGTTTGGAATCTTATAAAATGGTCATTTTTTTCCTTTGCAGGGTTTGTTACGTAACCATTAAGATGCAATCCAGGGAATATGAAAAAATGTATATTCACACTGTAGCCCATTTGGTTCAAAAAGGCAAACAATTGCACATCAATAAAGCAGCACATCCATGCTACAGAAGATCACCTGTGTAGCTCACAATAACATGTTTATATTTAGATGGCGAACATTTTTCCAGGTTCAATAATTTGAAGTGAGTTTGATTTGGCAATTTGTTAAAGTCAACACTAAAAAGATTAGGAATTTACCCTGCATGGTACTGCTATTGTTAAGTTTCAGCAGGAAATCAATGCCTACATTATACAATTCTAAGTTATTTTTTGCCTTTTTAAGGCCATCATGAATTTTTTCACCCATTATTACTAAATATAGTGATTTGTTCTAAAACATTATTACATTATTACATTGCGTGTTTATTTTTATATATTTTTTTAATGTATTTTTAACAGTATTACTAGTAGTATTTTTTATTTACGTATTTCGTGTTTAGTAGTACTTTACAGAATAGAATCCAGGCACCCAAAGGTTTATAAAGGTTTGTAAAGCCTGGCTCCAGGCAAACATAAAAGACATTAATGCAACTGTAATAATTCTTACATTACAAAACATCAATATGACTTGTTAGTGCAGCAGACCAGGGACAGAAAGCAGCACAAATAGTCAACCAGATGTAGTACAGAACAAATAGGATAATGACTGCAGGATAGAGGAGAGTGGCAGGAGGAAGAGTTACTAAGTGGACTTCTTTTCCTTTCACTGTCCAATCACTAGGTAGAGAAAATATCTAAAAATTAAAGTAGCGCAAAAATTACACCCCCCCCCCCCTTGAGTAGAGCTGTGCTAATCTCAGGATTGTAATGCACAAATACAAATTAGCATGACAGGTAAAACAGGTTCCATATATGCATTAAATTTGTGTATTTACCTTTTTTTATTTTTTTTTTTTTTTTTTTTTTAGCTGTTCATCTTAAAAACCATTAGACAAAAATGAATGCTGTCATTGCTGACCTCTCCTACAAAAAATTCTAGTTTCCATGCTGATCCTTAACTTAATGTCATTTAGCAAGAGCTGACATATGCTCTATGACCGGGGTGTCAAACTCAAATACACAGATACTCAAATACTTAGACAAAGTCGCGGGCCAACCTTGAAATTTATTTATATTTGATTTATAAATTTTTCCTTCTCATTAGATATAAACCCTTTTCATATGGAAACAAAGAGGTTTTGCTTCACATTCAATCTGGAACAAGGCTATATTTGAGAAAAAGGCATAAAAAATGTTTTTTTAATTTTAATTAGGAAAAAAACGTTTTGCCTCTTTCTCTATTTGTAGCCTTGTGAGTTAAATTTCAATGGTAACCTTTTTACACAGGCTAACAATAATAATAACAATATTCTTCTATGAAAATCCAACCATTCCAGTCCATGCCTTGGAGTATCAAAGCCATGCAGAGATCCCACTTGTCTATAAACGCGAGTGATGCCTGGAATTGTAGTAGCGGTGCTATTTCAATGCAACGCCGGGCCAGCTGCAGTTCACATTTAGGATTCCTTTGGAGGCCAAAAAAAAAGGCCGTTGGGGGCCAGATTTGGCCTCCGGGCCAGGGTTTGACACCCCTGCTCTATGAGGTCCATTTATATCACAGTGAATCTGTCATTTACCAAACATTCTTTGATCGACAATCTTCCAGGTCCATGTGTTTTCAATGGCAGAGATTGATTCTCCACCAGAGAATGTTTGATGAATGTCAGATTAACTGTTTTATAAATGGACCCCATGTTTGCCTTACAGTGTACTGAAGGTTATTACTACATGGTCACTACCCTCAGCACCGTTTTATATTTAGGTAAGATTGGAGCTCAGATATTTTAGCTTATGAACACTCTGCTTGGCTGCACTTGAAATCTCAGCACCATTTCTATTTGAATTTTATCTAACTTTTTATTACCAGATCTATCTCATGGAAGCAGCTTCAGATATACACACCAGTTGGTGTTAAGGCCTGCGGATCCTTGGTACTGTTATATGACATCAATGCTATTGCACTGATGTAACATGTGGATTTATCTATATTGTATTTTCTTCATTGAAGTCAATGAGCCTGATTTATTAAAGCTCTCCAAGGCTGGAGAAGATATACTTTCATCAGTGAAGCTGGGTGATCAAGCAAACCTAGAACGGATCTGGTCCATGATTCAAAACATTTGGTAGCAAATAGCAAAGTACTTTGACAAAATCCACTCCAGGTTTGTTGGATCACCCAGTTTCACTGATGAAAGTGTATCCTCTCCTGTCTTGCAGAGCGTTATTAAATCTGGCCCAATGGGTCTGGGAAAGTGAACTACGTGATATTTAGACCACACAACCCCCTATCTGTCTTTGAGCAAGATTGCCTTTACAATTTTTTAGTGTTTTGTATGTTAGTTAGCATTTCCTTTTTTCATCTCTTCTCTAACAAGGCCTGCTCTGTAGGTGTCACATATCCATTTCAAGTTTAACATGACATTTATGTATTTCTAATTCTATGAATTAAGGTACAACTGGCCATAAGGGGGTCATTTTGATGTAGTCAGGCAGCTCTGAATGAGCAAAGTGACAGATTTTCTTTAAATTTGACCATAATTGTGCTAATTTAGTACCATTTTAAAATGTATTTTTGTCATGTGATAACAAAGGCACATTGGGGGACAGGGATTAAGGAATTTATGTGAATAAATATATAAACCATATGTTGCAAATTATAGTAGTGCATACAAATATAAATATATATTATAATAACATAAAAAGTACATAAAGGTGAAGATGAAAAAATATTGCCATGTGCCATACATATGTTAAATTGCGATTTTTTATTTCAAATTTGATGTGCATAGTTGTAAAAACTTTACACTTGTTTAAGTATAATTTTATTTCATTAAATGCACAGGCATTACATTATGCAAACAATTGGTGTTGACATGCCATCTGTCCAACATATCAGCAGTGACCCCTGGAATCTGTGTTAATTGTAATGGAGTCTCAGTAATTGTATTAGGAAGATAGTGGAGAAAATGAACCTACTGCACACTATTCAGTTGATCAAATTTGCAGCTGTATGTTGCAATTTTTAGTTTTTTTTTTCATTTATTTGGCAAACATTTGTCCATAGTATTAAGATAAAGTAAAATTTATTGTGCTAATAATATTCTTTATCCCAATATAATATTCTCTGTCTACAGAAAGCAAATGTGCATTTGGAATCCCCAATAGCATGGCACAAAAAGCATTGCAGTCTTACACAATTAGCTACAAGCAACACAATTATTGTCAATGGGCTTTAAAGTAGAAATAAATTTACCTAAAATGTTACGATATACATATAAAGTGTATCTTTTATCAGTAAAAATTGTTGAACTACTCGAGGAATATAGTTTTGCCTAGGCAGAAATTATGTCACCAGGCAGCTACAAGCAGGAGGAATTATTTTTCTGGTCTCCTTTTCCCCACTGTAACAGTGGCCGACCATATACTAAATGTGTAAATGATCAATATCTCCTTGGTATTAATTGTATACCTGGGTACTGCAATACACCAATCAACCCATAGGGAACATTTAGTTAGGAGTGCTCCCTTAACAACTACCAGCCAATGAAATTGCTCCCTGATGTGTACACATGCTATCAAGTGAAGTTGCAGAGACAGGTTGTTAGTGTATATACTACGATGAAATTCTATTGGCTAGTGGTTTTTGGGGAGCAATTCCAACTGAAAACCACATCAGTTGATCAGAGAAAAGCCATTACCAATAATTGTTTGATTAACTTATTAATGATATTTTTTTTAGATTATTGAATCTAACATCTAATCTATAAAAAGGTTAAAAAGGTCCTATACATTGGGATAAATTCCAACTCTGTAGTAGGGAGGGAATGACTGGGGTTGGGCCAAAACATAACCACACGTTGATTGGTGGGTATAGTGAATGGTAGTATTTCTAAAGGACATGTCTTGTTGGTATACACTTTAACATTTTTCAGCATTAACTTCCTTTTTAGCTTTTGTACACATAGCATCTCACAACCACAAAAGGAATTTATTGCTGGAAGACTCATGCCATATGCTGTTATCACTGGTCTAAACTGGGAGCAAGTAGCTATATAATGTCCAGCATATGTCATTCACTACAGGTCCAGCTCTGACTGGTGTCTGAATAATACATTTACACTATAAAGTGGCCTTGATGGCCCCTCCTGCCCTCCAGTCTAGGTATGATGATATAGCAGGGGATAGATATGTGTCAGACATTTTCGAATACCAAGAACTGCAGAGGCACCAGTATTTTTGTGATTTTATCATCTCTAAACCGGTATCTCATGACTAAAAGGTAGACGCTGATCCTGGAAGTTGACTAAACAAAGATGGCACAGTCTTTTGAAAAGAAAAAGTCATTAAGGTGATGTCAGGGGAACTATTGTTTTTATTGCAAGAAGCAATAAATATTTCTCATACTGATGTCACATGGGAGGCACTGAATGGTATCAAATCAAATCTGAGGCTGCAAAGTTGGGGCATGTTTTTGGCTTGATTATTGAGGAGCAATTCCACACAGACTGCAAAGCAGACTTGTTGCCAGTGTCAAGACTGTCCATATGACATTAGCATTAATGTTAGCATTTTAAGTTTCACATTGCTTTCATGAACTTACCATAAAAGATATAATTGATACAAGTTCAGTTCCACTTGAACATAAAGTATGGAATAAAACAAAACAAAAAAACTTATGATAACTACCAAAAAAGAAGAATTACGTAGAGGACAGAGCTGATCGGCAAGTGCACACAATAATTCTTTGTACATAGTATACTCCAATATACTAAATGTAAGTCACACATCCAGCATTATTAAAGTTATCCATATATCAGGCACCAACCACATTCTCCGATTCCCCTTTATAACTGTGTGCAAGGAAAATGCAGGAGATGGATGCAAGATCCAGCAGTGGACTTTATCAGGTCCTACCAATTGTTGATCAGAGAATTCAAATAACACATATATGTGTAAATGGCAGATCATTATAAACAAGCATCCACTTTCCCAATCTGCTCTTCGTATTTTCTAGGTTGAAGTTTTGAACAAAAGAACTAAAAAATACTATTATCTTATTTCCCTACAAGAATAGTAAGTAGCTGGTATTTACAAAGATCACACCATACCTGTAACTACAGTTACCTGTATTTTATTAGATAATTTATTATTCTCGAAAAAAAAATATAATTAGCAACATATACAGTATATGTTGATATGGATTTAGATATATATACTTTGATGGCCATGAAATACCAGTTAATAAAAACAACAAATAAAAACAAATGATCCTATATTTATATTTAATGAAATTATCTATTTTTCTTTTTGGTAGCCTAAATATTTTATTTGAAATAGCAAAAAAAAGTGGCCTGTGCAACAAATGAAGGTGTATTGGCGCCATCTATAGGGTAAATTTAAATATGCACTTCTGCTAGAAAAAGCAGCATGGAAAATGGAACAAAAACTAAAAAAAGATAAAAAAACAAACATTTAAAAAAAATAAAGATTGCAGATAAATAATGGCTGTATTTATCTTCCGCTATACTATTTTATACAGTGTACATAGCTAAAAATTAACCTCAGTAAGTGTGTTGTTCAAAGTACATTTTCCCATAGCAACCGGTCAGATTATATATTGTTGGAGTTAGAAATGAGTTCTCCTTAGCTACAATGGCTTACTGCTTTTGTATCATTCAGGGTAACAGAATTGATACTTTTTACCTTTTCTGCACCAGGCTAGGGAGCACAAAATTGCTTTATTATAATATTTGTTATAAAACACATGGACACCTAGCAACAGAAGAAAGAGAGAGGAACTGTTTTTTCCCTTTGTGTTTTGTTGGCATGCAAACACTGACAATATACGGATGTTTGCTAGGTCAAGGGCTAGCTGCTTTTCAGGTTTAAAATATGAAGACACTATCTTTAACCAAATAGAGTTTTATGACACAAATTTCCTCAGTAATATCACATGCTATTTAAATCCTTTATTTTCACACCACGTTACAGGGAGTAATATTCTTATTAGTTATAAATCATATTATTCCTATACAACAAATGTCAGCAGGAAAGGAGGGAAGAGCACAGTTACAAATATGGTGAAGAACAATATTTTTGCCTAGATTGTGAAGTGTTCACATATTATTTTACAGGCTGTATTAGGAACCCCTCAATCAGCAAAAAAGTGCTGCCAGATGATTATTACAGGACTTTGACAGGGCTCTCTCATATGTAATGCAGCGTTCTCTTTAGCATTATGGAGGGGAACTCATAAGGTGCATTCTGTATTCATAAAACATAAAATGCAGATATAGTGTGAAGTAAATATTCTACACTGATAGTAAGTCAGCACCTTCATTTATAATTTGGTGCATTGTCTCTTGTTCCTGTTTGCCCATCAGCACTCAGGGACGGATTTCCTAAAAGGCCACCTAGGCCATGAGCCAGGGCACTTATGCAGCTCCTGCCCACTAACATCATGGCTAACCTCCCATGTCTGCCCTTCTACCAACCAGTGTAGCTGTGCTCTGCTTGCTGCCTCCAGAGACCGGACACGTACAAGCACCAGAAGAAAAAGTTACACCCCAATGCATTGAAGTTCTGGTTGTCAGGTTAAGGTGGTGCGCAAGCTAGCTGGCCTAGGGGAGAAAAAAAGTATAATTCTGACCTAAATGTTTAGGCACAGTTGAAACACTCTCAAAAGAAAAAAACAAGGGAAAGTTGAGGTGTTTGTGTTTGCTATTCCACCTTATTTAAAGGTTTTCATATTGAAGATTCCCTCTTGTTTCATCCAAGATAGCTCTGTTTAAAAGAAAACAAACTAGGTGTAAAACTATTCGATATATACCATACATGGAAAAACAAAAGATTGACCAAAAAAATCAATATAAAAGCACTTCTTCTGATGAAACCTAAGCGGTGAAACACACCAAGTACAAAGACTGCTTTATATGTATGACACTGTATTGAAGCCTTTATTATAATCATGTAAAAATCCCTGATGTGCTAATATTTATGTGGTTATGAATGTTTATTTGTTTTCAATAATATATTTATTATGTTTTATCCATAAATTGCATGTTATGGTTATATATATATATATATATATATATATATATGTTTTTAAAAATGTTTGAAGTTACACAACTACAAATAAAATCCTTATATGCCTAGAAGATGTTGTGGAAAAGAAATAAATCTGACCCTGGCAACACTTTGATCTTGCTTCACAACAAACTAATTTTCTTTAATCCTGTGTGTTAAGTGAACTTAACTTTTATGAAGTTTTTTTGTGTAATTTCACAAAAGCAGGACCGATTTTCCTCCTAAAAAGACAAAATTAAGAAAAGTGATAGTGTCTGTGTAAAGGGCCCATAAACACTCTTTCACAAGTAGGAGAGTCAAGCACTAAACCTGGGCTTTGGCACATGATCGTGAGAATGATGTAACTGTTTTCTTTAGCATCCAACACCAGCCAACTGGAATTAAATGCCATGGCAGAAGGAACAGTTTGGTTCACTGGCAAGGTGAGTATCTGTAGGATGGGGCACTTTACACAGGTGCTCTCACTTTATAGGTGATAGGGCATGATGAGAGTCTCCCTTTAAAAAGTTTTAAACATACAAGTGAATATTTGAATTAAGGTGTATGGGGAAAATCCTACTGTATCTGGGTCAAATGTCATGACTTCCTACTTTATTGTAGATATTGTGCTATTTCTGTCCTTATTCTTCAGATTACAATCTGGGGGAAAATTTACCTTGATAATTGCCTTAGTGTTCGAAAACAAAACTAGAGAGGATACCAGTGTTCAATGGAAAACGATGACCACTGCTCACATTACAACGTTGCGTTCCTTGGGAAGCTTTGAGACCAAACATTTTAAGGTTCCTAATACCTTATGCTAAACATGACATGCAGTGTAAAAAAAAATATAGACTTCAACAAATCAATGCCAGGAACAAAGTTCTAAATTCACATTAACCAACCAGTATTCATTAAGCTTGCTCCTTATAGTTATGGAATAAACATTTTGTTTTATCAGAACTGATTGTAATACTTTTAGTGTTCTAAAAACTACAAAGCATATTTACCTTCTTTAAAACAGAGGTGGATAATATATTCATTTTCCTCTACAACATACATTTAGATATCTGCTATTAACCTCAACACGCTGAAAATTATTTTTAAGGACACAGGTGCTACAGCAAGTGCAGATGGATGCTAGGTATGCATTTGTATTGCAGGTATAAGTAAATCTTTACACATTTACATAAATACAACAGCTTTCCCATTTGAAGCAACTTTTTGTTTTAGGTTAACTGGCCTTTTAGGTGGATTGGTCATTGAATCATTGTGACACTAATCTATAGGGTAAAGAATGACAACATCTATGAGTTATTACTGTCATTGATTCATTGTTGCTTTGCTTATGTAGTTGAGCAAACATTTTGGAATGAATCTTCTTCCCCTTAGTCAATAAAGCAGCCATGATTAGTTTTTACGCCTCATTAGCCAAGGCTCACTTTAGGGCCTCTGAGCTGAAGCTACAGAAGCTGTGGAGCCTTGGGCAGTCTGACCTTTTCATTTGGGCTAACACACAAAAAATGCCTGCATATTGTCCTTCAAACATGCACATCCAATGTCTGAAAAGCCCTACATCTGTTGATGTCACTAAGTGGATTAATTTAGCCATTAAAGCAAACACATCTTTTTAAATTAAACAACGCCATACAACATTCACTGCATGTTAAATATTTTATGTTTGTCACTCTGTAATCTAGCTCTCATTTTAGATATAAAGTGTATCTGTTTGAACACTACTGTACTACTAAATGTTAATTACTATGTACCAGATGTAATACTTGTCTGAAGGCAACATGAGCAAGAATGGACTGTTTGGTGCAGTAATATTAGGTATAGTAAGGTAAGCCAAAGAACTATTGTCTAATACAGTGGTACCTTGGTATAAGTCCTTAATCCATTCCAGATCCTTGGACTTATACCAAAGAGGACTTATACCAAACAAATTCTTCCGATAAGAAATAAAAGGAAAATGATTAATAAGTTCCTATGAAAATAAATCCTATTGTTTTTGGAATATTATACATTGATGGGGCTGTATAAAATATTTTGAAAGCTGCTTAATACTAAAATACATAAAAAAAAGCAATTAGATGAAATAAATGAAAATTTAACCTCACTTAACCTTGCTGAGAAGAGCCGAGTGCCTACTAGGATGTTGCTGAGGAGGAGGAGATGTTATGTAACTCACAGGGAGTTATAGCGCGGGTTGTTCACTGACTGGTAGCAATTGGCATACTGATGCTCTTGGGCAGTCCTGGCTTTGTATCGAGAGAGGTAAATAAGGGTAGCGCACAGTGTTTTGACTCATTTTGACCCATACAAGTTCTAGCACAAAGGTTGTATACCAAGCAAAGGTTGTATACTAAGCAAAATTTTTGATGTCCAAACAGGACTTATACCAAGCTGGACTTATTCCAAAGTGGACTTATACCAAGGTACCACTGTATTTCCCTTTTTTACATGTAAAATAGATTAGTATTGGACAAACAGTCCTATCATTATGTTTTGATGGGATAAAAAGCTTGTTTATAGGTACTGTTTATAATCACCCAATTACATATGGCAGCCTTTATCTTTATGTTGATTTATTCAAAAAATATGTAATAATGATTGGATTTAAGAGACCATATGATCTAAGCTGTGGCTGGGAAATAGCATTTTTTTTTTCAAGGCAGTTTTCTTCTTCCTTTGCTCCAAATTATATTATTTGTAATGATCTTGTTACTCTGAACTGCTGACAAAAAAAGTATGAATAAACAAATATAATAATATGCACAGGATTATGATAGCACTACATTAAAACCTCAGCATAGACCATATATTTTACAAAAATCTACATCCTTATTTCTGGTTACCTGACCTTTTCTTTGTTCATTTATCTTTATAACTTTTACTCAAGACTAAAGCTTCAGTGATGTAATGCAACCATACCCCATTAAAAATGTGTAATAATGAAATGTAATATCTTGGAGTAGACAGAGGATTGGCCTGCATATATGCTTTTAAAATTGATCGCAGCCCAATGTCATGCCTTGGTTTCACACTAAAAATACTGAATACCAAAGCCACACAAGCCAGGACACTATACTCTATAAGGGGTTAAAAAAATATACACAAATTGGGGAATAGGATTCTAGATTGAGGCAAGTTACTTGTTGATATAAAAGCAGAGCAAGATTTTGATCATCCTTCCCTTTAAGCCATTCCCCAATGTCTTGTTACATTTCCCTCCTACCCCAGTGATTCATAGTGTCACAGGGTCCTGATAGACACATAGGTCCTGATTTTTTTAAAGTTCACCAATACTAGAAGATAAAATGGACAGAATAAAATCTGAGTGACCCAGAAAACATGGAATAGGACTGGTCCAAGATTGAAAACATATGACAACTAATAGAAATTGATGTTTTAAGAAACCCAGTTTAGGTTTGCTGGATTACCCAGGTTCACCCATGAAAGTATATCTTCCCCAGTCTTGGAGGCCCAAAATGTATTTGAAGCCTAGTGGTGGATAACTGTAATGTGACAGTTTGCCCATGTTAAAATGTTTTAATTACTCAGCTTTTATATTATCATGAAATGTGACAACTTCCGGTAATTTTTTTAATATAGTCAGATACCCACATATAAACACTTATATATTTTAATACTATTTGTAAAGGTTGCCATCCAATATTCGTAATATTAGATTTTCACTGTAAAATGTATGTATAAATAGTGTTTGGTTTTCATATCTGAAAAGATGGTCACATTGATTAGTCATAAATGTGGATTCAATTTTTATAAACACATTTTTGAATTTTTTCAGTTTCATAGTTGCCTATTTGTTCAATACTTTACTACAATAAAGGCCTTGTTTGTGTGGCCTGAAAGTGTAAATATCAACAAAGACTATCAACTAAGGCATGGGTGTCAAACTCTGGCCCCCAGTGTCCTTTTTTTTTGTCCCCCAAAGAATCCTAAATATGAACTGCAGCTGGCCCACTGCTGCATTGAATTAGCGCTGCTACTTCCCGGCATCACTCGCGTCTATAGACCAGTGGGCTTTCTGCCTATGCGTGGCCCTGCATTGGACTGTTTTATAGACATAAATAATGCCAGGAGTTTTAGTAGCGGTGCTATTTCAATGAACAGGGAGTTTCAGCGGTGGGCCACTCATAAGATTTAGCTCCGCATTGGCCGCGTCTGGCATTTTCAGCACTCCCCCTCAGCTGTACTTTTCCTTGCTACTCCAAGGCATGGACTTGAATGGTTGGATTTTCATAGAAGAAAATTGTTATTATTACTGTTAGTCTGTGCAAAAAGGTTACCATTGAAATTTCACTCAGAAGGCTACAAATAGAGAAAGAGGCATAAGGTTTTTTCTTAAATTAAAATAAAAAATAAATTGTTATGCCTCTTTCTCTATTAAAAGCTTGTTCCAGATTGAATGTGAAGCAAAAGCTCTTTGTTTCCATATGAAAAGGGTTTATATCTAATGAGAAGGAAAAATGTCCTTATTTTTTTAATAAATTTCAAGGTTGGCCTGCAACTTTGTCTAAATTTTTAATTTTGGCCCTCTGTATTTGAGTTTGACAGACCTGATCTAAGGGGTTCCAAAACTTTACTGCACTAATATATACATGAGGGATGCCTTCCTAATACAACTAGATCACCTTTGCCTTTAGAACTGCCATATTTCTTCTTGGCTTAGATTTACCAAGATGCTGGAAACATTTCTCAAGCATTTTGGTCCATTATTACATGATACCCCTTTGTAGTTGCTGCAGATTTGTCTGTACATCTATGATGCAAATATCCTTTTCCACCAGATTCTAAAAGTTCTCTATTTGATTGGTATCTGGTGACTGTGCAGGCTATTTGAGTACAGTGGATTCATTGTCAAGTTCAAAAAAACTGTTTGAGATGACCTGACCTTTGTCTGCTGGGGTAGGCATTGGAAGGTGGATACACTGTGGTCATTAAGGGCTAGACATGATTTTTTATTGTTGAGTCCTAATTTTGACCCTACCATTTGAATGTTGCATCAGAAATTGAGCATCATCAGACTAATCATTGATTTTCCAATCTTCTATTGTTCAATTTTGGAGAGCCCATGTGAATTGTGGGCTCAGGTGCCTGTTCTTAGCTGTCAGGATGTAAGAGAATATGCAGTTTGTGTGCATGCTTATTTGCCTGAGCATGATGCAATGGTGTGCGCATCTGTATGGAGGAATGCACATGTCCTTGTGTGCATTGCGTGTTCCTCTTTACGTTGCACATGTGTGTGCATACAAACACATACTCACAAGCTGCACTGATATAGGTTGGGTTTTAAAATGCCTCCATTCAATTCCTCGATTGCTGAGTAGTCCTCTACATATCCTGTGTCTGACCTGACCTGTGACCTTGAATTACTCACTGAGACTTGGATTTGGCATCTGACCTGCTTCTTGCATTACCCCTGGTTTTGACATTGGGACATTAATTCCCTAATCTGACCTAGGCTTGTTACCTGACCCTGGTCCTGCTCATCATTTTGTCATACACCTGTCGGAAAGTTACTGACCTCGGCCACTCATCTGACCCCACTTCTGCCTTCTATCCTGTACCTCACATGCCAGAATGTTGCTGAACAGCAAATTGTCATCCTTTGCTACCTGTGACTACTGTCATTTATTAAGACTACTTTACCAGGTTCACCAGGGACAGAGAGGCAAGAGAGGCTACCCTCATCTTCTCTGTGGTCCACCAGGAATGTGATACAGGCATTTTATCTTGTGTGATTTCCTGCTACAGTCTATCTACTTTAATGTCGACATTTTGTGCATTCAGAGATGCTCTTCTGTACCTTGGTTGTAACATGTGGTTGAATTGTTCTTGCAATTTTTTTAGAGCAAACCAGTCTGGCTGTTCTCCTCTGATCTCTGAAATCAACAAGTCATGATCAGCTTACCTGTGTGCAGGTGCCATGCAGTGTCAAAGATCCTGTCCTCACCACGTCCTAGGGAGCCACCATCTTCCCTGCATCTCCACAGCTAACCTCTGGCTCCAGAGAAGCTCCAGAGATCCTCTTTGGCCACTGGATGGTCATTAATGATGTAACTCCTGATCATGAGTAGATGTTACATTGTCGCCGGAGGCTTGCTCTGAGCCAAACTCTAAACTACATGGAGCAATTCCATAAAAGAGACATTGTATTGCAACTGAAACATGTTTAAAATTAAAACTTTTACTATTCACTGTTTTTTATGTTCTGTGAGAGCTAGCGTCATGGACTTGTCCACTTATTTTTTTAGGTAGCCAGAATCTGAACTATATCGAAATTCTATCATACAGTGTATCCCAGCATCCATTTTTTGTGCATTGTGATTATGTTATTTTAATAACTCATTCAATAATGACTGGACGATTACATGGTATGTTCTTAACAGGTATGCCACAAGGGAAAGAGGTGCAGGGGCAAACAAACCATTCTTGTGGAGTATGCAATTATTTGAGACTTAGGGGCCCTTTAATAAAAGATGTGGGTCAAATTGGTGCTGAGAGCCCTTCTATTGTCCTGTAGATGCTTGCATAGCTAACCTTGACATGCCTCCCTTCTGTCAAGCTGTCTTTTGCTACACAGTGAATAAGGGGGCAACACTGACCACAATGGCTGGTAGTTGAATGGGAGTAGGGGGATCCAAAAACTGATCTAACACACTGTCCACCACTAAAAAGGTAACAAAGACAGGAGAGTTAACTTTTCCTACTCTACCAGATAGCGAGAGAGCTCCATAATTGGAGTATAGCCAGCAGTGTGACTTTGCTTTAGGGTTCTATGTAATGACTGACACAGAACAAATATCCCATTGTACCCCTTTTCTTTCATTTTACTTTTTAGTTTCTGCCTTTGTAGTACTTTTATTGTACTATTATAAGTAGTATTTTTATTATGGTACTCTACTTACACTGACTTTTACTGCTTAAGAGTATTCAATCCTTAAACAGTTTGTGTTTTGCTGTGTTTTGAAGATGAACCAAGTCATTGCTCTTTTATGAAAATACTAGGAAATACATAGACAATCTGTGAATAGAGAATACAGAATAATGCCAATAAATTACTTTAGATATTAATCTTGATTTGGATTTTCAACTGGTGAAATGCAAGAGAACTTGTAATGCATGATAAAATCTCATTGCGCAGAGATTAGATAAATGTGGAGGTTGTATGAAACAAATACTGGTTACATTAGAACATTTTTTCTAGATTTAAGAAGATGTGAAAACTTAGCCTTTATTCATTTAGTTAACCATTAGTGTAGGGACCCCTGAATGAGATTGACCTTGATGTTAGCCCTGTGGGTTACCCATCAATAGATATGTGAAGCTAATAAATCTTTGCTATATTGAACTGGGTTAAGTTTATTCTCTGGCTTCATGTAAACCTTAACCACTGGGTTTTTATTTTATATGTTTTGCTGTGTATGTATACTAACTGTTGCTAAAAGTTAACTGGATATTCAGAGAGTAATGCTCTAAAGATGGATAGACAAACCAGGGAACATCAATGTACTCTAGATATATAATAGGACCTGATCCCCGAGTTTGGTCTTATTTAGTTCATTTAGGTAATTTTACAACCCTTGTGACCTTGACCCTTTCTGATTTATTGGGCCTGACTTAGTAAAGTTCTCCAAGACTGGAGAGGATACACTTTTATCAATAAACCTGGGTGATCAAAAAAGCCTGGAATGGATCTGGAAATATTTGCTAACAAATGGAAAATAATTCATTGCTGAAAGTGTATCCTCTCCAGCCTTGTAGAGCTTTAATAAATCAGGCCCATAGATTTGCAATATGGCTGTTGTTGCTGTTTGTTGGTGAAGAAAAAAAGAATAAATTACAAATGAGTAAGAAAAGAGTACATTTTAAAATAACTACTTTTTACTTTTACTTGAGTACATTTTTAGACTGGTAACTTTACTTGTATTTAAGTAAAATTTCATCAAGGTATAGTGCTTTTACATGCAATATTCTGAGTAGAATATTGAGCTATATTTGGAATATATATATTTAAAATATATAGAATATTTAAGTTAGCTTACCATTCCTAAACTGATTTCCCCATTTTATTGGCTAGCAGTGAAGATGTGGGGACTTCAGGTCATACATGACAGGGGGGTACATTTGGTAGCAGTCTAGCTGCAGCATTTTGTACTAACCCTCTATGAATAGCATTACAATACAATAATTTATTAGGAAGATGCAAATGTATTAATTAGATTTAAGAAGTGGGAGATGAACAGGGTGCATCATTTTTACCATTCAAGAATTTTAATCAATGTTTTAATTACCATCACAAAATATTTACACAAGATTCAGATGCTTTTAAACTGAATTAGAAAAATACATCTGTACATTTTCAGCAAACGATCTGTGATTCTTGGATAAAAATGTTAATAGTCCCCTGATAATGACTTATGACATTTTAAAATAAAACCATAATATGAATCAGGCTAATTGATACAGTTAGTACTAAACCCCAATGACAACAAAAATGCCTAGGGATCTGAAAGCATGGTAATTAGCAAACTATTTTCTATTATTCTACAAAGTGAGGTGAAAGGAATCAGATAGGCCATGACCCTGTCAATAAACGCAGTGGATGCAATAGGATCACTGACTAAACTGAATGACATTTTTGTATAGAGTCTGACAAGTATCAATCAAATGAACACATGAAAAGATGTCCAAAATGGAACAGATGTAAGAAAATAGAAAAAAAAAGATTGAAAATCTAATTTGAAGTTCGAGGAGTAACAATTAGAGTGACAATGTAATAATCATGTCTTTAATTCACAGCAAATGTCAGTATTCCCGTTTGATATGAACTTGTAAATTCAGCTAATTTGGTGCTTTGCAAAAATGCCTTGCAAACCTATGACCCTGGTTAGAGAATCAAATCAGCCCAAAAGTTATGGGAGCTAGATAACCTAGTCCATGATGACTAGACAAGGAGGGAGACTAAAGCTACGTACACACTTCCAATTATTATCGTTGGAAAACGAACGACGAACGATCCTGCACGATATCTAACGATCATATAGCACCGATCCTGCACATAGAGATAACGACACGATCGTTCGTAGATATTGTACACACAATAGATACGATCGTTTGAGCGATAGAGGAACTATGTGCACGACAGGAAGTGAACGAACGTTCGTTCATTACGCATGCTCAGACCATGGACGATCAACGAACAATCGTACACACGAACGATGGTCACCGATCGTCGTCCAATCCGATCCGCCGGTCCGGTCGTTCGTTTCCAACGACTTTCCTCGTTCGTCGGCGTCGTTGGTTACTTTTTTTACAAACGATTTTTGCCCAATCGATCGTTCGTTCGTCGTTCATTTTGAACGATAAAAATTGGAAGTGTGTACGCACCTTAAGGGCATCCACAGGGTCAGAGTGATGGATCTTCTGTAGTAAGAGGACAGTGAATGCTGAATGCCTGCATAATAAGAGACAAGTTAAGGCTGATTTTATATCACATAAAAATAATTTATATTACATTCAATAACTATCTAATTACTATTTTTAAAAGAAAAAAATGTATCTAATTCCAATGAAGATACCTACCGATCCTGTCAGCTGCATGCTCTTCCTGGTCAGCCATGGCAAACCTACCCCTATCCACCATTTTCTTTCATTGTTAGTGTGCATTTTATGGTTTCTTTGTTGTGGGATCACAGTGGTCAGCAGAGCTTGGCAGTGCTGGACATTTTTGGCCTCTCCACCTTTGCAGAATATGCTCAGGGTAAATACGTTGGGTAACATACCAACTGGTTGAAATATCCCTGTTGCACATATTTTTGTCCTGCGACACCCCCCACCATCACCACCACCCTAGTGGCAGATCACCATTATTATTATTTTTTAATCTCTCCCTGCATCCAATTATCTTGGTATATGATGCAGCTAAAAAATCATTTGGGTACCAGTAGATAAGTGCAAACTTGTTGGAATTGCATGCTGAAGCAGGAGCAGCAGCAAGATTGAGCCATAAATGACTACCTGTATGAGAAAGGAACTGGCACCAGCGATTGGGCTTTTCCCATGACATTGGCTAATCTGGTATACCTTCTCAATTTTATTTTATTCAATTTCTATTGAAGCAGGAATATTAAGACTCCCACTAACTACAGAAATGCAAGGGTATTTTTTACTCCCACTGACACAGGGCCATTTTTGTCTTACTGATGGAGAGTGTTGAGGAAAACCTGTTGCTGCTCCACATGGTTCCTGCTATACTGCTTGGTCCTTAAAAATCTGCTATCTTTTGGCTTTTAAATGTATATTTATACCAAATGGCTCTTTAAAATCAGGAATAGGTTTTTCATCAAAGTACATACCACCATTTAAATGCATGATTCATTTTGATGCATTATAACAGAACTGAATCTAACATTTGTATTTATTATAGCACAAGGTGCCTAAGAACATATACATATAACAAAATTTGGTAGAGAAATGTATTTTGTCAAGGGAACAAGAATTATAGTACTGCACAAAGAGTTCTGAGGTATGCTATACAAGTATATGTCAGATTAAATTAAGTAAATCACTTTCAAAATGCTATTTTCATGCAATTCTAAAAATATATTTTATTATGTACTAACAAATGAAGAATTTATGGCTGCCACAGTGCAGAAAACTACAAATAAATTCATGCAATATTTCTCCACATATTGTGGCTGAAGTTTTAAGCACAAAGCATTCTAATCCATATATAGACATCACATTTATTTATTCATTTACAATGTAATGGTCTTTCAGATACGTTATATTTTATATCTGTAAACATTTCCATATGTTGTTGGAATGTACTCTATTGTATATTGCTTTGTCCTGATTTACCGAAGGTAATCCTGAATGGTTGGCGCTTACTTTTTATGATAGAATTTCGATGCTAGACATCAGTAAATATCTGAGGGATATAAAATTATAGTTATGTGATTGGTGAATGTTGGTTGTAACATAGGGATAATGTTGTATCATGAAATTCTGGACAATTAGATTATATGAATTAGGTATTATATAAAACTAAATAACAATTATTCAAAAAAAGGACATGTGTTTGTACAAAGCAAATTTAAAAAAAAAAACATCATCCAACCTAGTCATTAATATATATTCTTGCCACATTACACAGCCCTCTTTCTGGTTTCTTCTGTGCATTTATTGATTTGCCCTGGTCAAGGATCCAAATAGTTTATTTTGAAGAAAAAAAAAATCACACTTACCTTTAAATCTGCAGATCCCTCGTTACCTTGATGTCCTGCACCGTCCTAGAATCTTCCTTCTTCCACCATCTTTTACTGTCCGCCCAAGACTGTGCAGGCACAAGATCAAGTGACGTAGACTGCGTAAAGGGGGAAAAAAAGTTTCAATCTCACTGCGAATGCCAATGTAGTAAAAAAGCTCGGGCAAAAGAATGGACATGCATAAAAGGAGCAGTGACATAGGTAACCTAGGAGGCCCTGCGCTCCCATTCTCTCTTGATTGCAGCGGCGAAAGGGGCTTCACCTTTTTTTTTTTTTTTTTTTTTTAACAAGAAAAGTCATTTTTACTTTACATAAAAGAGTTGTCTACCCTTTTATGAAAAGTAAAATTTTTACAGGTCCACTTTAAGGTAAATTATAGATATTGCATATTAATGTTTTAAATTTTTAATTTGAGCTATCCAAAGGCGATCCAGGCTTCTTCTCAAATTTATCAAGCCCAACTGACATTTCAGCTTAAATCAGCTAAACAAATTCTAGATGCATCAGTACAAAAAGTGTAGTCTTCTTTCAGGTTCAACATGCCTCCTACTGAGTCAAACCTTTTAGGCCTCATTCCTCAGGCCTCGGTGCTGTTCACTACACTTCACAAAGAGCCTCATATATATATATATATATATATATATATATATATATATATATATATATATAAAATCAAATTTAGGTAGACCCAATAACTAATCATAGTTTTAAATATAGGCGAATTAATTAAGTATGTAACATGCTGGAGAATATCCCTGGTAGCTTAGAAGCTTTGGGTGTTTGTGCACACATATGTGTTCACAAAAAAAAAAAAATCATTATAAATGAAGTGATATATTTGTGTCAGCCATATGGAACTTCACTATTTTATGAAATTGGCTTCTTCGATTCATAAAAATCCAATAAAACTCACATTTTAGCTTTCAGTCAGTTTTAAAATATAGCAATAAAATTATCTATGCTGGCTATACCTGTTACTTAGCTCAACATGAATTCTTGACTCCTCCACCATAAAGTTATGTCACAGCTGTACGAAGGATATTCAAGGCAACAAACTCAAGGTGATCACAAATCTTCCCGTCATAATATTAAACTCTCCCTCATGACTTCTGGACATGTTATTCATCCCATAACCAGAAACACCTGGCTACAAGGAATTTTCTGCTACAATTCTGCCTTCATTTCCTCTAACAGTAAAAACTTAATGCTTGCAAAGGTGAAAGAAAACAGCCGTTAATCATGCAACTCACCATGGTTGCCACCATTACACTGATACTAGACTTTAAATTAAATTTTAATTCCCATTTGATAGTTCACTATGAATTATTTTTATTTCTACCATTCTTTTCATACACTTGTACTGGGGATGATTTGTATGGTTCTATTAGTTAAGACTATGCTGTGATTTTATACCTAAAATTTGAAGTGCCTGGATGTGTTGAACAAAATAGAATATTCAGTAGTTTAGCACATTGAGTCTATAGTAAAATAGCTTTTATTAACAAATTAGCACAGTGTTCATAATACCAGTTTGCATTTAGTTACGAATAAAGGGTAAGCAGACATTTCGGAACTTTAAGCTTACAGTAATTTACACAATATTTTGCTTTGAATTAGCACATTATTTCCAAGGCATTGGAATCAGCTGCTATCTTGGTACTACCTTCAAGGAGTTTTTACTCCACCATGGCTTTTACTTTTTCCATCATGCAAGTATATACCCATATGTTAAATGATATCTGTATAAAAATGTCCCAAAATGTATGTATTTACTACACTGTGTATACTACTGAGGCCTTTTTACAAATGCCGACTTTTGTGTGTTTCTTGAACACAGGCACGTTACCTCTCATGCAACATACATTACATTTAGGCAGCCTATTCATTTTGAATGGACACACCAGGAGGACATAACTGCAGTGTTTATTTTGATGATGCACATGAGAGTGCATTGCACTGTAAAACCAGTGAATTATGGAGGTGCACTGGAGTAATATTTAAAATGAATGGCACTGCAGTGCATCAATGCATATAATCTGGCAATTACGTGAATGAGCCATTTCATTTATTATTTCCTACTATTGTGTTTGCATTCATGATCATTTAGTCAGCAGCAGCTGGGTTGTGTAAGCTGTCTGTCATCGTTTGGCATTACCAAGTACCAAGTTTTATTTTTTTAATTTCTGGAAAGTTTATGAATCATCTGAGGAATGCCCATTGCATAATGATGCTGATTGTTGCATGCTACCGTCTAATATCACAATTAACTGGCTAGCCTTAGGCCTAGTACACATTTTCATTCCTGGTCTAGTAAAATGATCATATCTGAAGTGAATATGAAGAGAATTCAATAGCCAACCATTTGTAAGATACAAATTTGTGGGATTTGATGGGTTGTGGACAGATCATGTGCTGTAAAGATCAACTCATATATCAACTCATATCAATTGAAAGCACATATATTGTATCATATGTATGAATGATCAAGTACATCTGATTGGAATTCTCTAATTTTTAGCCTAGAAAAATTATTGGAAGATCAGAATGTTGAAACAAGTGCCCTGGGGCCTTCAACTAATTGATTACAGAATACTTATCAATTCGATTTGGTGAGCACAATATTAGCAGAGGACCTGCTCCTTTTATAGGCACCTCTCAAGCAATTTGTAGATAGCAGCTGAAAAATAATGTGTAAAAAATGGCATTTTTTGCAAACAGTACCAATTGCAATTGAGGATATTTGAATTTATAAACCTCTCTGCCCCCCAGCATTCCTTTTGCCCCATTTAACTACCCACTAGACCTCATATACAGCTGCACCTATTGCAGCATTACTTGCATTACGTGTCACTGAAGAGTGTGTGAAGTTTGGAGAAGGTGGGCACACACATTTACAAGTTGCTATTTATCTCTCCAGTCCTTTAAATAATCCAGTCACTCTGCATCTCCACTGCTCTGCAGACAAAGGCAAGTATCTTACTGCATCATTTCCATGCTGACTGGAGTCTCCAGAGTCTGACTGGGGGCATTGACCGCTGGCTTAGGTTGTATTGTTAGAAACCACTTATAGGCCTCACTTCAACACCTTCTGGGCTCTAGATGCATGTCTAGGATGTTTTATTGGTGATTAGACTCTAGAATGTGGGTATGGTAATTCCCCTAAACATGCCACTGGGGGAAGAAGGGTCTGGGGAAATGTTTATGGGGGGATGCCAATAGCAGCAGGTGGAGATGATCTGCAGAGAGGGCGAGTCTGGAGCCCACTCTGCATTAACTCCTGGAGCCCTACCTTGCCCTAACTGTGTGGGTTGAGCCACATAGGTGGAAGTGGGAATATGTTAGTGGCAGTAAATGGTGTGAGAGTAGAAGAGATGGATGTGGTAATGACGGGACATTTACAGCATAATCTGTGGAATCATTGAGTAGCAGCTGGGCTAGTGATCAGGGTGTGTAGGCATTGTGTAGCAGTCAGGTATCAGGCACCTTCCTGGCCATACACACACAAATTCAAACCCTCACAGGTTTTGTTGATTGTCGGTGTTCAAACAGTTCACTCCATGCTGGAAGTTTGTTTGCAGACCAATCCTTCTCTTCCTGTAACCTATGTTTCTGTTCCATTTTTGGCTACTAACCTTCAGCTTGGCTTATGACCCCATTCTGGTTCCTAAGCTCTAGCTTGGCCTATGGCCTCCCCTTACCAGCTCCTGACCTTTGGCTTGTCTTATGAACACCTTCTGGTTTGTTTTGCTTGTTTGTTTGCCACTTGTGACCACTGACCCTATGTATAATATACCAATATCCGTCCTTTATAGGCCTTACGTTGTTGCATTTGCCTATCTTTACCACTGGGTTATACCTGGCGTCCTTACTCTTGCTAGCGCTGTCTGAATTTACCTTGTGAGCCACAGCCTGGTACAGGAAAAGAAATAGCTCCTAGGAGTAGAATTCCTTAGCAGCAAAACAAAACTCTGCATTATATATACTGTGCTGAGAAAATGAAACCCCAGCTTTCATATTATTATTATTATTATTATTATTATTAATTATTATTATTAAACAGGATTTATATAGCGCCAACATATTACGCAACGCTGTACATTAAATATTATTAAGGATGATATCACAGACAGTATGGCGATAGAGAGAGTAACCAGATCCAGCATTTACCAATTCATTACTTTATTTAAAGTAACCCTCATAAGAGACGTTGTATGCCCAAGGGGATATTACTAGAGAGATGCAGCCAGAGAGATAAAGCCAGTGGTTACTAAACAGCCTACATGAAAATTGCAATATATCCTATATATTGTATATAACATTATACCCATGTTGACCCTATTGCTGGTGTAAAAAACTTTTAGTAGTTTGTTTTGAACGAATGGTTTAGTATAATGTATAAACAAAACATAGAAATCAATGGTTACATGTATATCTTTCAACTGAAATTAATTTTCATACTGTGACTCAAGTGTAAATAAATAACAGACACACAATATTAAAAGCATATTTATAAAGCAGCAAAAGTGACATTAATAAATCTTCACAGGTGGTTGATGATTCCCTGTAACCTAAAACATATGAGAGATTAAACCGCAGTGAATATTTGATAAATGTCACATTCATCATCACTACTTTGTAATTATGCCCCTTAGTGTATCACTTCGGAAAGTCAGTACTGTTCATCATGTATCTAAATGAATTTTGTAACAAAACAGGAAATAGTACAACAAAACAGCAAAAAAAAAAAAACAGTTTATCCTTGTACTTTAACTGCAAGCAAAAGTTGTGAATGTACCAGCAGAAAAAAGTATATGTAATTATAATGTGATTAATGAATTTCTTTGTAAGATGATTTTTCACATGAGATTCATTATTAGTGTTGATGTTCGAATTCGGGTTGTCCCTATATTTGACCCGAATATGGCTGTTCGAATTCGGGTACACCCGAACCAAATTTTGCTGCATTCGACAGCAAAAATTCGGGAGGAAAAAAAAAAAAAATTTCTTAAATTATTTATTTCGTATCTGTTTTTTATTTTAAACTTGTTTTTTTTTACAGGTTATCCCACAATGACATTATGAATCATAATGTCATTGTGGGATTCCTGGACAGTGGGAACTGTATATTTATATATAACTGTGATATATATAGGATCTGATTGGCCGACGATCTTTCACTATCTATCGTGTACGGTCGTTCAGTTATCGTGTGTGTTTCTGCGGTACACTTTCTCCTTTACATGTCCCTCCCTGCATCGCTCAAACGATTGTATCTAGCGTGTGGACACTGTTGGTGGATTATATATGAACAATCATATTGTTACAGCATGTACGGATTGTGCACAATATGATTGTTAATATGATTGTTTATTCGTGCATAATCGTTGATCAATCGTAATCGTTCATTTTCTAACAATAGTTATTGGAAGTGTGTACCTAGCTTTAGCCTAATATTGATTTGACAGGTGCTCTTTAATCTTCATGTGAAGTACAGGGGTCTGTAATAGTGTTATGTATCTTTTTATAATGTATCTTTTTATGTATCTTTTAGAATGTATCTCTTTACAATGTATCTTTTTATGTATCCTTTTACAATGTATCATTTTACATCTGTTTGGAGGCTGTAGAAGCTCTACACAGTGCTGAAACAAACCCAAATTTTTCTCCCATTGACTTTAATGGGATTCGAATTCGATGTTCGACCACCCGAATTTTTGTGCTATATTCGGCCGAACAGCTGCCGAATCGAATAGTGAGCTATTCGACCAACACTATTCATTATCTCCTTCTCCCACTAACCAGACACTTCCACTTCTGATGCAGTTTGTATACAAATAGCAAATAAATGAAAATATAGTCCAAAGCATAAAACAACAATAAAAACAAAATATATAATAGAAAAGGTGTGTACCAAGTAACCTGACATTGGCCAAAGAACTTTTTTGATATAGTATGTATTTTTCATCTGTTAAACATATTTTTCTCTTGTTATTGCAGAGTAATATTTCATATGTGATAAAAGTTGTTTCTTCACCTGATAACTAATAGATAAATTCTCAACATCCAAAATAATATTGTCAAAAAACATTTACCCAAACTAACTGTTAAGTTTGCATCTAGATACTGTGATAAGGACAGAAGACAAGGAACTCCTCCAAAAAAAACAAAGTGATATGGAAAGAGATAGTGTCTGTAAAACACTGCTGAAAATGACGGTAAAGCACTATGTAATGGATAGTATAAAATAAGCACCTTTTGGTTTAGTGGAAACTAAACTCTTAGGTAACATTTGTGTAATCGCCTCTTCCCAGCAGTGAAGAGTATACAAAATAAAAAATAAGTAAAAAGTACTGGGCCCAGTAAAAAAATCAAAAAAGCCCAAAATACCCAATTTTTAAAAAATATCTAACTGTCCTGTTTTAATAAAAAAATATATTTATAGTTATAACTCTATGTACTTCATACAGGTAGATTGTTGATGTCACACCCATTACACAAGATGGTTGCACCCAGCAGCAATCTCCATAATTATGTCTGCACAAATTAGGTATTTACAGGTAACGCCTAAAATATGTTAAAACAACATATAATATGATGAAATAAACAGCCTGGTGACAAGGTGTATTTAGGTAGGAAGATATCAACAAGATAAAAAGCCCTACTTCTTGGTGATTTTATGTATTTAATAAGTCCCAAGGTTAAAAGAGGTAATGGTTATAACAGCACTGCAAGAAAATACATGTATCTCAAATCATCTACATTCTTGTTCTATGTTCATAGAAATACTGCCTGTGTAGACATTCAGTACTTTGTGAGTGGAAATGATCATTAGTTACTATTTTCAATAAGAGTAAAACAAATATCTGCTGCTCTGTTCTATGAAGGGGGGATAGTAAATGAGCAGATGTCCCCCCAGCCCATTATAGTAAAAGGATGGACAGGACAGGTCATAGGCCAGCTATGGACTTTACCAGCCATGAGTTGAAGGATTCTCAAATGCTCTTAACCACCTTGCCGTTAAGCCCGACCTTCGTTCGGGCACAAAAAAATTGCAGGATGGTTAACCCCGAGATTTTTCCCATCCTTACTTACCTGGTCCCCCTGTGCTCATCCAGCGTTGTTTTCGTATTCCAGCGTCGTCCGTCGATCTCCCTCTCCAGCGTCGGGTGCCAGCGGGACCGGTAAGATGCCGGCTGGCATCTTGTGTTCCGCCG